>NW_008795018.1:8274684-8293428 GCF_000699145.1 Aptenodytes forsteri
GGTTGGACTCGATGATCTTAGAGGTCTTTTCCAACCTCAATGATTCTATGATTCTATGATTCTAGTTGCTCTGTGAATTGCTGTGAGGACTCAAACTGGTAAGTACATAAAAAGCGAGCAACTCTTTTTGGAACACTCCAAAAGGAAAAGGCACAGCTGCATGTTGTGAAGGGCTCTGTCTTCCTGATAGGCTTGTTCTTAAAAGGCCTGTTAGAAAGAGTCCTTCAAGTGACTTGGAGTTCACCTGATTTCAAAATCCTGTGAAACCAGAAGCTAGGCAAGCAAGCTGCTCTGCTGAGGGCAAATTTTTGCCAAAGAATTATAGGGGTAGGACACAGTAGAAGATTCAAATGCCTGCATTTCGGTGTCTCCATATGTGCTGATAAATGCACATATGCACACCATATTTCCTATTCACTGCTTGCCCTACCTTGAACTCCAGAGTACTCTTCTCTTTTCTGTGGAGCATTTCAGCTGATTCAAAGTCCTGCGAGCAGGTAAAGACAAACAGTTTCCTGCTTTCTTCACTGTTCATCATCATAAATATTCTAATAAAATATTGAGCACATAGATACTTAAATGGTAACCTATGAAAATTTATCGTATGTATACAGTACAGTATAAAGTAAGACAGTTATCTTCATCCATCAATTTTCACACATCAAGAATTTTCCATTGCTTAGAACAAAGCAACACTTTTTGAAGGGAGGACAAGTCAGCAGAATGTGTTTTTTCTACATCAGCTGAAGTTACTATACATTCCAAATTATTCATTCATTGTATAGCTCTAATTATAGTTGTGCTCTCTCAGTGTAGACTACATTTCCCATTTTGCAGTGAAATAAAAAGTCTGAATTGTTCACAGCAGGATATCAATGCACCAGGCTTGTAGCAATTTGCAAATGCAATGTCAGGTAGGATCCCAAAACAGATATGGATTCTATGATATCAAGAGCCAAGCCCTCAACTGCTATAAACTGGCATTTCATCACTGACTTTGTTAGAGGAAAATCAGTTTATGCTAACTGAGAATTTGGCTGGAATTCTGTGAAACCTATTTACATGAGCTTGTATTTAGGTAGCTGTTTTTATATCTGTTTTGATATTCTATTAGAAGTATAAGCATTAAATCAAATTTACTAATAAAACTAACATTTGGCAAGATAATAGAATATTCACTTTAAGGAGTTAATGAAGAATTAAATGACTCACATTGTACCTAATAGTTGTCTACAGAATCTTCATAATTTATATTTATGACCCAGGTATTCATTAGTCAGTTAATAGTGGTTTTTTTTTCCCCATGGGAAATTCATTAAGAAATAAAGAGACAAGCAGGGAAATACTAATGAAAAGTTTCAACAGATTTAAGTTTTCCTAAAGGCTAGGGCAGGATAATTATTAATTATTTCTACCACTATAGCCTGTGTGAGTTTGCACAAAGAAGATCAGAAAATCGGAAAAAGAGGCCAGGAAACAAATAATAAAACTCATTTGGCAAGATAATAGAATATTCACTTTAAGGAGTTAATGAAGAATTAAATGACTCACACCTAATAGTTGTCTACAGAATCTTCATAATTTATATTTATGACCCAGGTATTCATTAGTCAGTTAATAGTGGTTTTTTTTTCCCCATGGGAAATTCATTAAGAAATAAAGAGACAAGCAGGGAAATACTAATGAAAAGTTTCAACAGATTTAAGTTTTCCTAAAGGCTAGGGCAGGATAATTATTAATTATTTCTACCACTATAGCCTGTGTGTACAGAATCTTCATAATTTATATTTATGACCCAGGTATTCATTAGTCAGTTAATAGTGGTTTTTTTTTCCCCATGGGAAATTCATTAAGAAATAAAGAGACAAGCAGGGAAATACTAATGAAAAGTTTCAACAGATTTAAGTTTTCCTAAAGGCTAGGGCAGGATAATTATTAATTATTTCTACCACTATAGCCTGTGTGAGTTTGCACAAAGAAGATCAGAAAATCGGAAAAAGAGGCCAGGAAACAAAAAAGACATTCTGGGGAGTTTTGCTTAGCCATGCTCTTAGAGTCTTATGAAAGCTTTTAGGCCTATACCTGCATCATTCCCTTTCCTCTCCCATTACTAGACTGAAGCCAAATGCCCACCTTCTGGCCTGATCACTGTTACTGAAGTTCATGATCTTATTAATCCCCTCAGATTGCTGCTTGTAGTTTTCTCTATAGTTATGGTTGCACTTTCTTACACTTTTGTCAAAAAGCGTAAAAATACAAAACATTTGGAATTTCTTTACAGTGGGATTTTACAGATGGCTTCAACATTTTTTCCTTTAACTACATAATTGAAGAATGTCTCACAACATTTTTGTTCTGCATCAAGATGTGACACAGATGGGAATATAAGGATTATATAAACTTACTGCGTGAGATAATATTAATAGAATCATATTTTATACCTTCTTTAACCAACTATATTTGTATTGTCAGTTCCCAAGAGAAAAATAGTGTGGCATCAAGCATAAGCATGAAGAGTGCTACATTTCCCATGCATATTAAAATTGAACTCCGGGCTTTGACACACCAACTTGCTGATTACATGCCATTATGTCAGTCATGACAATCTGTTAGTTCAGCTGAACTAATCAAACAAGTTTAATATAATTATATAAGTATGTATGTATAAACGTATTTGCCAATATTTATATGAGACTCAAGTTTTCTTAATTATTCTTTTTAAAGCCAATCACCCAAAGGGTTCTGACTCCTGAGAAATTAATAAACAAAGGATACATCATAGGAAACACCATTCCTGTAAAGTAAAACTACAAGGAGCTTCTGGCTTGAACTCAACACCAAAAAGCTCACTTCCTCCTCTCTGAGGGAGGCAGCTTCAGTCTCTCTCAAGAAGTAGCATTTAACACCGTGTCTCAGCTGGCACTTCTCAGCTAAGCGTGGAGTCCAGCTGTAGGAACAAACCTCTTCCTTACCATTCCTGCAGGGTGTCACGAATCCTGATTTAGGATCCTGCCGACTACGCCACTTTGTTGCGGATGAGTGATTTAGATCACTTAAAGAATCACTGTCAAAGGTATTAGCAGAAGTGGTTTTAATATGAAGTTGTGAAAGTGCAACTTAATAAAGTTCGATGGCAAGGTTCACTCTATTAATTACTGCATGGAAGAAACACAAAGTAAGATTGAGTTAGAATTGAGTTAGAATGATTCACACAGAGACCGGAGATGAAAGGGGTAAGGAAGACCCTCCTGTTGAGTCATGAGGTTCAGAGTGGACCCCCTTGCTTTCTAAACTCCTGATGGAGCTTAGGTGCAGCTAGGTCCAGTCTTAGTCTCAGACTTGGACAACGGTTTACATCTAATGGAATTATCTATACAAAGTTTATAGCAATTAATTTTTAATATCTACATGGATTAATAATGTTTCATTAGTATTAATTCAGCATGCTATCAGTCATTTACCAAAGATCTGCCATTGGTAAAAGGTCTTTCTGCCTCGAGGAGTCTCAGCTCAAGGGGAGATCGCTGCCATGCAGTCACGCTGTATAGCAGGGAGAGCTCAAAGAAGGCTCATTTAGGTTGTCATATTTATGGAATAAAGTGGTTGGCTCTTAGTCAAATTACATGTGATAGGAAAGGTATGCATGAGACTCCTTGTACCCACAACTTTCTTTGTTCTTTGATAAACGAGTCTTGGAGAAGCCACCTGCTATTCATGTGTTAATCACATGATTGGTGTTCCAAGCTCATATACATCGATGCTCACTGTGTCACTCTACTCCTTTGTGGGTTCTTAGAGAACAGATTGAAAATAGAGGAGTTCTTGGCCTGGCTATGGCTCAGGCCTTTACCTCTTTGGAGCCTGTACCAAACTACTGCTAGTTTGGTTAAGGGGTCGAGTGCATCTGTCACACAGGGTAATAGAAAATGGCACAATTTCACAACCAAGAGAAGTGCTTTCTGCTTTCCAGGAAAGGAGGAAAGAGGTGTGTTCTGTCAGTAGAGCTCCACATTCATCTAGGAAATAGCAATTAATAGCAATCAGGCATTCCAATTATTTTCTCAGATATGCTTGTCTTCCTGTTTACTATAATAACCCGCAGTACATTATGATGGTTCCTCTTTGACCCTGTATGTTCCAGTGTTTCAAGGAACCATCTAGGGTATATCTAGGGTCTAGCAGTTTATCAGTGGCACAACATATGTGCAGTGTGGTTTGTTTTTTTTTTTTTAATTTTAATAACTTGTTATTGGAAAGGAGAAATATCTTTCCGTATTTGTACATCTTTGTTTTGAATTGTCACTTCTTTTCTTTTCTGAAGAGCATTTGGTTTAAAGTTTATACTTACTTCATTTGTATATCATGGCTATGCCCAGAAACCAATGAGGCTGATTTTCCGTAACATTAGAAACATTAGAATCTTCATCCATTTTCTGAGAGCATGATGTTTCTCTGTTATCCTGCCAGCCATCCACCCTAAACACTTCTCTTTCCTTCTCACCTTCTCTATTCTTTTCTTCTCCTTACCTATATATTCCACGTTCTCCTACATAAATTCATTAAATGCTAACCAATTCCAAGGAATAATTCTCATCCTGCTATTTCCTTCTGTCTTTTAACTGTATGGGATACCCAGCGTAATAGCTTAAACCAGACCCATTTCCCCTTCTCTCTCAAAACTCTTTTTGATTCCTCAGATATTAGGGGAAATTATTGCCAATTACTCTGTTGCGCGGTAACAAAGCCTAGAGTAACTCAATTTTGTATGACAACCTAATCCAATAGGTGCATGCTAAATGTACCATTCTCAAAATGCTTCACAGATTGAACCCTTTAGGGAGTGTAGACATTTCTCCAGTTCATTTCTGGAAACCAACAAGGTTTAGGCATATGGATGCTCAGAATGGGGCAAGTTTTAGCATGTGAAGAGGTACAATTCTAATAATTTGTATTTGTGGAACTTAGCCATGCCCTGAAATTTAGGTAGCAGTCATCTGCACATGTATTTTGGGGGAAGAAAGGAGAAAATTTTGGACAATCTTTCTAAACTAAAAGTTTAACTCTCACATCCCTCATTAAAAATAACATAACAATGAAAAATTAAGTATAATCCCTCAAAAAATCTGTGTTGTGTAGCATTCAGAATTTATTTTAAAGTGCTGCCAATCCTGCTGGAATCAGAAAACATTAGAAATATCATGTTATTAGAGTGAGAGCTTCCTTTTATATGATTTACAGAAAGATTTCTCAAGCAAAATTTCTGTATATATACAGCACAAGAATAAAAAATCTGTGAGCCTTTCTGGCGCAACCTATAACTAATACAGCCTGCTATCTGCAATCTCATTATAGTGAAGAAAGTGGAAGGCCTTACTTCCTTACAAAGTAGTATAAACGAAAGTGTAGTTATTAACATAACACAAGAATGATACCCTTGAGTGAAGAAGGGGCAATCAGTAACAAAGGATAGTAATAATATAACAATCATGTTATCATCAAATGATGACTGCTTGATTGTGATGGATTAAACAATTGCAACATTTTATTACTTCATATCCCTCCTGCACTAATATTACAGCAGCAATCGTCATTTTTTTCCCTGTAAATTTGGCACCTGACTTAAAGTCATTTATAGGATGTTGTTAAGTTGGTTTCTTAATGCAGGTGCTAAGTTACCATTAAGACACTTAATGACCACAAGGAATATGAAATTGGATCAATTAAAAGAGGGGGTTAGCCCTCCCACACTTTCTAATCACTTGTGGACGACCACTAATGAATTGGAGCTCTCTTGGGTATCTATTCTGAAAATCAAATCTGTTAGACAGTTAATCAATTGAGATAGATATCAATTGAGCTTGTGCTCTGCTGGATTCCGCTGCATCACTGCTACTTAAAGAGGCCAAGTGAAAAAGGGGTGGAGGTGGAAGTAAGTTTAAAAGGATTTATCTGCAGTAATGTATAGTAAATCATTATGCTTAGTGTCATTCCTGAAATGCTGTGAATATTCTAATAGAAGGACCTTTTAGACTTTCTGCTGATATTCTCCATGCAAAAATAACAACCAAATTCCACAAGCAAGCAAGTTCTATTCCATTGCTCCCAGATCTTGGACACTAATACTGCCATGAAATAGCTGTGGGCTAAACATCTTTTCTGGCACAAACACAGTAAACATTCTTTTTTGCTTCCAAAGTATCTACTACTCCATACTGCCAGATGTATGCAACTTTACTAATGCCAGGGCTACAGCAATGATTTTCTTATTTCCGGTCTTAATCATATGTCACAAAAAGGAGTATGTCCTGATTTAAGGAAAATAAGATGAAAAACACTTAAGCCCTATAAACCCCCAAAGCCCACTGAGATTAAAAATATTTTAGTGCTTTATCTCGGACTGCCTTTAATAATGAATGTTAATTAAAGCTGCCAAGCTGTGCTTTTAAGATTTGCTATTCATATACTATTTTATCCACTAGCCTGAAAATAAGTGTTTTACCAGTATGTTGCTTCTGCAAAACCATACTTTTTTGAAAGTAGGTATTTCAGCCATGTCACATGCACGGACAACTAGAAAGCAGTGACTGCTAGTGCTGCATGTCAGTCTATCTCAGATCTCACTGTATTATAACAGTTTCCACAAGGGACTATGGTTCCAGTCTCATTCAGTTTATTTTTCCTATCAGTATATATGAAATACCAACCAAAAACTCTGAAAAAGAAAAGATGGTGGATTAACTGGCTATGCAGAGCCCATATACCCAGACCATTCCACATGAAATCCTTCCAATCTCTGTGAACATTTGCCCCTGCAAACCCCTGTTCTTGGAAGATTGACTAGCACTGAAAATTACTTGGTGAAGGGAAGCTCAAGAGTACATAAATAAGCTATCCCAAAAAAAACATATGACTGCTTCTCAGCCAAGAGAGTGTTAACCAGCAAAAAGTGGGAATACAGCCCCAGATGGCAGCTTTTCAAATTTGAAAGATAAAGACGTTTCTCAAACATCTTGTAGGAGCTGCCTACTACCTAACAGAATGGATCTTTGGACTTTCAACACTACTGCTTCTGCTTCATTAAGGATATAATGAATCTTTAATAATTTGAGTTATTAAATAACAAAATTGATACCCTTCTGACTCATCCCAGATTCCATAAATAATTGAAGTTCTTGAAGAACTTTCAGTCAATAAAAGCAGTAGATTCTTCCCTCATTACTGAAGCTAATGAAGATGCAGCCATTGTTTTTCTGAGTTGTCTTTCTGGGAACAAGGTAACACTTAGATCTAGAAGAGGTGTTACAGCCACCAGTCATTGTATTTCTTAACTTTTGACAATTAATTACTCTTATTTCCTCAATATCTGAGGTCAAATCATATATAACAATTATTGACATTAGCAATTCATCCCTGCATTGTCAAAGCTTGCTTACTGATATTTGTGATATTGGAGGCAATAAATACATATCTAGTACCAAAAGTTTAATTTTTTTAGGCATAAATTTTACTCTGTGACCAGACCAGTAAAAGTCATCTCTTATCAGAATGCTTGTGTTTCTCACCTTGAATACATAGTTCATGCCATTTCTGTTTAATAAATTACAAAGATAGCAGCAGCAGGGTACTCTGCTGATCTTTGTTACATGTATAGATATTTGTCTGAAAAAAGGTATTTATACTCCCTTGGATAAGACAGTTGATACTCTCAGACTCTTGGCCATTGTGGGCCATGAAGGAACATAGGTCTTGCTGTTCAAGTGTTACAATGAGTTCAATGGGATTTTTTTCAACATATCTAGCCTACCTTACATCTTTGATGTGAGTGAACTTACCAAATATCAGCTAGATAGGCATCTTATCTCTCTAAGGTCAATGGCAAAGAGTGTATGCTATACTGGCATGGTACAATGCATATGCATTCATGCTCACACTTTTACTAGACAAAAAGAAAGGGGGCAATATCATTTCCAGAATCATTTTTCTTCTGTTTCTTGATATCTGGTTTCCTAGGTAAGGATTGGCATTTGTTTGCTTTAAAAATTTTTCATCTGACTTTTTTTTTTTTTTTTAATGGGATGTCATCCACAGTCATTCTAATCACTTTTTTTCTTGTACTTTTTCCAGTATTTGCTTAACCTAACGAGTGTTCACAGCTAATACTATAGCCATTGGTGAGCATGAGCCGTAATAACCTGCAGAACTTCCTGCAGCTCAGTCTTCTCAATGTTTGGTTAAATCCAGGTCTTTGTGGCAATCACCACTGAAGGGTCATTGTTGCCCTTCATTTCAGTTTATCCATCCTTTCTAATCTCCTTCTCTGACAAGATCCTCATGAAATCATACCCAGATGCAGGATATGAGAGAGACACAGAGAGAAATTAAAAAAAATAGACCTTTTAAAACAGAGTTATTGCATGGTGGTGTAGAGGGTATCTGATAAGAGCAATAAATACTCTACTGATGCCAATTCCTTCTTGCTCTCCTTACCTCCATTTAGAGGAGTGAGCAATGTACATAAAACAGACATGCTAAAAGTAGAAATGGTATCGTCTCAATATCTCCTTCCAGAATGTTTGAAGGTCACAGACGAGATAATGAACAATAAATACCTAAAACGGTGAAACTAGAAAACTCTCATTAGAAACTACAGTCTCAAAATTACAATATTGAGGTCTAAGGGTTTTCCCCTGTTGTGGTTTAACCTCAGTCGCAACTGAGCACCATGCAGCCGCTTGCTCACTCCCCCCACCCCCGGTGGGATGGGGGAGAGAATTGGAAGAGCACAAGTGAGAAAAACTCGTGGGTTGAGATAAAAACAGTTTAATAATTGAAATAAAATAAAATAATAATAATAATAATAATAATAATAGTACACAAAGCAAGTGATGCACAGTGCAGTTGTTCACCACCTGCCGACCGATGCCCAGCCAGTCCCCAAGCAGTGGCCCCCCGGCCAGAAAAAAACAGCTTTCCCCAGTTTATGTACTGAGCATGACGTCCCATGGTATGGAATGTCCCTTTGGCCAGTTTGGGTCAGCTGTCCTGGCTGTGCCCCCTCCCAGCTTCTTGTGCACCTGCAGCCTTCTCAGTCGGTAGAGCATGGGAAGCTGAAAAGTCCTTGACTAGTGTAAGCACCACTTAGCAACAACTAAAACATCGGTGTGTTATCAACATTGTTCTTATACTAAATCCAAAACACAGCACTGTACCAGCTACTAGGAAGGAAATTAACTCTATCCCAGATGAAGCCAGGACATCCCCTTAAGAATTTAAAAAGCATGAAAAAAGTATGTTATCTTAACATTTTATAAATATCAAATCATGGTTACAGAGAACAAAGGAAATTCAAGAAGGAGTCTAAACTTTCATTATACAGACAGCAAAATGACAGTCTACATTCTGCAATGGTAATTAACTGTGATACCATAAAGAGATGCAATTAGTTTCTGAACTTTATGTATGCTGTACTTTAAAATATATTTTTATTGTCTTTATTATTTATATTGATGAGTAATAGTTTGTTTCTTCAAAGCTAATCTCCAATTCCCAGAAACAAAGTGACAATGATATCCATAACAGGTGAAAACATAATATACATTAGAGGAAACAAGCAACCACAGTCCTTGGCGTCGGAATTTGGCAGAATTTAGACATCACAGGTTAAACTTGTTAGTTCCTGAGCATCTTTCCCTTTAACTCAAAGTCACCTAACTTATACTAGTACTTTCCTTTTATCACTGATGCTCACCTCAGTATTAAAGGTGTACCTCTGTATATATCTCAGACAGATTTACTCTTATGAGTGTGAATAGATCAAAGCCTAATATAATTCAGAACCTACAAATTACACAGCAAGACTGGACCAAAAGGAGATTATTTCAGTGCCTGTTATAGTCACAAGTTAGGACATTTTCCAAGGGAGCAGAACTTAATATAGGTTATATTCTCTCTCAGAGAGAGAGAAAATTGCCTTTTGGTCTACTTTCACCAAAACAATTCACCAACAGACCTTTGAGTAACAATCAGAACTACAAATTCTTATCCACACTTTAATAGAAAAGTTGGGGGGTGGGGGTTTTTTGGTTGTGGGATTTTTGGGGTTTGGGACGGTATGTTGGATCTTGGTTGGTGTGGGGGGGATTTTTTTGAGAGGGGATTCCAGATTGTCAATTCCAAGTGGCAGTCCTGTTGGCAACAACTTAGGAAGAGATACACCTCTGTCTCTGTCTTTTCTTTCTTGAATGTTGTTTTCCAGATCCTATTTTGAGGTACCTGGCTATGCCGGTATTCTGCATGGTGTTTAGGCACCTAAATCAGAAATGTTCATCCCACTCCAGAATAAAGTTAGATTCTTCAGAAACCAAATTGCAGAATCCTCACATCCTTTATTAGATCAAGCCATTGATATTTACTAGAAACCATACTCATTAGCTCTATTTATTAGACAGTAATATAAATAATAGGTAGTAATTTTAATGAAAAATATCTATCTAACTACTAGGACAATTTCCATGTAAAAAATGTTGTGGTTTGCAATATTAGTCATGCTGAATTTCTTTAAATAACCAACATTAATATTCTGTGAGAGGAAAACAAGAAAATATGTGGATTTTTTTGAAATTACACATTTTATCTAGCTTAGTAGAAGGTTTGTAACATGTAAAATACAATAACATAACATATACTGGCTGAAAGTTAAAAAGATCAGGACAAGTTGGATGACATAGGAAGAAAATATTTACAATGTTTTAGATGTACGTATGATTCTCTGCTCTCGTATCTGAATATTCACCAGCAGAAATGTTGCACTTGCAAAATAACTGCTAGATCTAGCCTTGCGTTTTACCAACAACATTCATAAAGCAGTCCTTAACTGCAAGAAATTACAGACTGCAAGAAATTCACTTTACTTTGAGACATAAAACATACCTTCTGGAATTTCAATCTCATTTAATGTGAGAAATTCTGTCCTATATTCCTAGACAGGGCACCTGTACCTATATAAATGTAATCACATTAATTGAAGCATCTGTCTGACACAATTGTTTAAAGTTACAAATCAGAGCCCTACAGAATTCTTTATTGCACACCACTAGATGGAAGTTTGTCAAGGGATATCTAACTGCCAATCAAAGAATTAGGAATTTGTAAATGTTGAGACAGGTACGATAGTGGGTGGGTATGGAAGACGGAAAGAAGGATTTATTTTTAAATGGTTTAAGCATAAAGAATTACAATAAACATAGGCAATGCTGTTAATTTTTTTTTCTTTCAAGGTTATCATATACATTCATCATTGCACCAAGCTACAGAAAACATCCTAATCTATTCTGTCGCAAGATTGATAGGTAAAATGAACCGGAAAAAATATTTTTTTCTTTCTAAATACATTTTAATTTGTTACCTTGTTTCACAGAAATCTACAATCAAACACAAAACAAAGAAATTTTCCTGTTTCACTTTTCACTGCACTCTAAGAAATCTAGAAAGCTCTAGCTGGTTTGTTTTTTGTTTCCACTTTCTTTTCTCCTGTTTTTTTTTCATATGATTCACTCCCTGGCTATGACATAACAGAGAGTACTTGCTGAGGCATCAGCAAAATAGAAAGTCAATGCCACTTTCCTTTCCCAAGGAGAAATTCAGAAAAAAGAAGAAAATAATAAAAGAAAAACCTCAACCAAAAAAGGCCACAAATTGAGAACTGTTAGATTATAGAAGTTATTTGGGTGTGTACTCATTTATAGATTTTTTGACCAGAAGGGATCGCTGCCTTAATCTAGTCTGACTTCTTGTACAACCAAGCCCATTGGAATTTCATCTGAAAATTCCTCCATCAAGTTCATAGCTTTGCAATGAGACAGAGAATTTTCAGTGACAAACTGGTTTTCTTTGGTTAAAGACTTTATGTGAGAGAGAATCCTACAGATCCAAGGGTAGATTGTTCTATTGATTAAAAAACATAACTATTAAACAATTGCCTTTTAGGTCTAAATTTATCTAGCTAATACTCTAAATTTATCTAGCTTTACTTCCTACTCACTGGATCTTGGAAACCTTTTCCTTATTGCATTGAAAAATGTATATCTTAGAAATATTTTTTTCATGTTAGGTACTAATGGAGTGTAATCAGCCTGTCTTTTAAGGCTTAAATTAATTTATTGTCTTCAGTCTTTTGCTCCAAATCAGTTTTCTAAATCTCAATAATTTTTTCATCTGTTGCTTCAAATATTTAATTTTTTTTTGAGAATTCATTTATTATTTAGTTCCTAGAATGGTGCAAAGTATTAAAAAATTTATTGTGACACAGTCACCTTTCTTCAGTCATTCATAACTATGGAGTTAGGTAAATCACTAATTTTCCCATTAATTTCCATAGGTTTGTAGTCAAATTGTCTTTCTAGGTACAGGGATATGCCACTTGCATTTCCATGTCTACACCGTAATAAAACTGACCTTCAACATCTGACAAACATACTAAAAGAAAACCAAAAAAGTATATAAAATAAAAATTCAGTACTGACAGAAACATAAAATCACTAATGAAATAATAACAATAATTTTTTTAAAAAATGAAACAAAACAAAATAATAAAAACACTTTCTGAAACCTGTTCAAAATATTAATTTTACTATAGGGAATGCACATAACTAATGCTTACACAGTACTATGTGTCTGCTTACTTACATATAAATATATATATACACATACACATAAATATAAAAATACATATATTGTGTACCTGGAAAAGTTTTAATGCTATGAAACCTTATACTATCACTTAACATGCAATATGTTAATAAATTTTCAAACTTGCAGAGGGAGGCATTTTCCAAAAGTTCAATGAATCATTCAATTTCCAGATGTACTTCCTCTGTGTATCAGTAGACTCCTAGCGTCATGCTGTCAAACTCTGGAAGGTTGTGTTAGAATTAAACACTCCAACTCAGGCTTAACACAGGATAGAAAGCTTATCTAACCTGACAGTACTCTACAAATAATCATTCTGACTTGTCAAAGATGGTACATGCCAGGATCTTTACATTATTTAGAAATGAAGGAAGTTAAAGAAAAAAAAAAGGAAAAAAAAAAAGGAAAAAAAAGAGAAATCTTTTAAAGCCCTATGGTCAAATTTGAACTGTGGTAAAGGAGAGAGACATAAACCAAAACAGAAACAAAAAAAATGCACATAATCTCATAATATGCATTATTTATGACTCAGAGTTTAGCTTTAACCCTTAGCTACACCTAGAGTGCTATTCAAATTGAAGGAGTAAATGATAAAGAAAGATGATATGTCTCAGCAGCATTCGTCAGTGAGAGGTAGTTTATCATCTCTTAACTGGTTGTAGCTGCCTTTGCAGAAGCAGCCTACAGTTGACTATGGACATCTAAAATGTTTTTCAAAGATGAAAAAGCTTGGGCTATTCAATTGTTTATAATGCATTTAGTGAAAAAAGTTGTGTGAATTTTAAAACAAATGTCCCCTTTTCATGACAAGAGCAACCCCTATTCTAACATTCTTATAAAATTAAAAAAACCCACAACAACAACAAAAAAACTTCAAACAGAAATTTGCTAATGATATTCTTTTCTTCCAGTTATCTCTTATTCTGACCAGTCCTCTTCTGTTTCTAAATATAAGGTTGTTCCGGTATAAACAGATGGTCACAGCTGTGCCACACACACACTGATTCTCATTCTTAGATGGGAGGCAACTTACTTGAAAGCAGTCAGTTCTCTTGCAAGGTTCTCTTTGCTCTTCAAGCAGGAAAATGCTTAAGCATATGCTAGGTGTGTATGTAATCATGTTGACTATGGGTCATTGTGCTTTATCAAGTACTTTGGTCTGTTGGAGTATTTTTTTAGTTTTATGTACTCAACTAAGTAATCTAGATGATAAACCCCTTTTGAATTCAGCTAATCTTAGCTAACCAAAAGGATCCCTGGTCAAACTAGTGATTCTCTGTACCAATTTTACTCAAGTAAAGACAGTTGCATAGACTCCCGTCTTGTGCTTTTGTAATTTAACCACATTAAATTTAAACTATATAAAATATCTAGACATATAGATTGATTCAGATGCCTAAAAGACATATAGATTAATTCAGATGCCTAAACATGGGCATGGAGTGCCTTTTGAGACATACTAGGGTAGCCAGATAACCATACAGGGCTGTTATATTTGACGCAGGACATGCAAGAGAGCTGCACACTTCTGAACCAGCAACTGAAGACATATAAAAATACCCTAGGATATCTCAAATGATGCTGGACAATTAAATTAAAGCAACTTATTGGAACCTGTGGTGTCTGCATTCAGATGAAATGGCTCTTTAGGCTTTGTTGGCTGTATTGGCTGACTATAATGGGAGCTTAGAAACATACCTTGCATAAGGACCCCTACACTATAGATGCCTACATTTGTGAATCTGAAGCAGTCTCCCAGTCTAGGTGGGAAATTGTTGGAATATATACTTTATGTCAATATTTTACCTCCTTTCAGCTTCACTGACCACTTCACAACAGAGGGCTTTTTCGTGGGCCAACTTACTGTCCAGCAATCCAATCACTTGTTTCTTAGAAAGAAGGCCTAAATGTCATGCAGACAGTCTCTTACAACTCCTACAATCTCATTCTCACTGTTCTCCACACTGGGAGACCAACTGGTTCTCACTGTGGCTTCTGGTTTGCCTTTGTGTAGACCCCAAAATAACCAGTTGGAAAGAGGCCAAAGAAAGCTCTGGGAAGAATAGCTGTCCCTGGAATAATTCAGTGTGATTTGTATTCAGTGTAACACAGTCTTAGTATAGACCAAAATAAGCCAGTTCAAAGATCACAAAAAAGTAGGAAGAAAGAGTAGGTGAGGTGACAGGTGTCAAAACCATAAGACAGGAGAAATAAGGATCAATACTGAGGCAGGCATGACAAGACCCTTGACTGGACAAATGAAATTGGTTTTGTGTGATAACTAGCAGTCTGTTAAGGGTAAAAATCAGAGACAGGAGAATGGAGAAGAAAACAGAAGACAGAAGTCCTTGACCTAACAACACACAGAAACAAGGCAATCAAAAATAAGTGTAGTCCCATATTAGTTGACTGGTGGCATGGTGTGTTATTCTGCATCTGGTTGAGAGTCTCATGATAAGCTGCAGTAGCTATTCACCCTGTGTGAGGGTGGCCTTTCTCAGCTCCTTATAAGCAGTGACTGGTGAGCCCATTGGGTGTTCCTTGGTCGGCTAGTCCCCTAAGTAGGTGGTGAGTGTCCCTTCAATCCACTGGCGTTGAGTAGGGGAGACCTGCAACTAGAGTGTAACGTGTAACACCAAAACCAAGATTACTTTTGTTGGAAATGAAGGCAAGGTGAGCAGAGAGTCACTCCGGTGTCATTCTGGATATGCATGGGCGTAGTTTTAATGCATGCTGGGAGTCTGGGGTGTTTTGTATTTTAGTAGGTGGTGAGTGTCCCTTCAATCCACTGGCGTTGAGTAGGGGAGACCTGCAACTAGAGTGTAACGTGTAACACCAAAACCAAGATTACTTTTGTTGGAAATGAAGGCAAGGTGAGCAGAGAGTCACTCCGGTGTCATTCTGGATATGCATGGGCGTAGTTTTAATGCATGCTGGGAGTCTGGGGTGTTTTGTATTCTTCCTATAAAATAGTTTAAATGTAGTTTGTGAAAATCATGAACAAGTGCATTACAATCTGAAAACCAGTTTCAGATGCAAATATGCTGTTGAAGGTGCTTACCGTATGACAGGCAGACCTAAGATGAGGATTGTCTTTAAAAACCTCATCATAAATTAAATTTATTTTAAAGAAGGTTGTTATCCTTCAGAAATGTTAGCTTGGGAATTTTTCAGATCTGGAATGCTCACCTAGACGTATCAGTGGTTTTTAACCCCACTAAATAAAATAAAAAAATGGCTAGATCAGTACAGTCAAACTAATACTCGCAAATTTAACTCTTATTTCTGTTTATAACTTGTTTATCAAGGATTCCTAATTTTACAAGTTTATTTGTCTAATGCCTTTGTGTATATATAAAATGCTTTGTTTCTGTGAATGTCTGTAGTATGTGTGAGAGGAATTTTGGTGTTAATTAAACAGAAAACTTTAAAAGAAATTCTGCATAGTTTTTAAAGACTAAATCCATTCAATAATTATTCTTTCTGTATGATGACCTATGGCAAACTCCGGTAATTCTGCAAGGTCTGAGAAAGTCTGTCCCTAGACCGCATTCAGATCTTGCATACTTTGGGGTTTCCTTTTAAAGCTGCTTTTTGAAATTGCAGTAAAAAATACCCATTTATTATCTGGCCTGACCAGTATGGATGCAATATCACACACTTGAGGAAAAGAGAAAGAGACATAGGTCAAAACTGTTGTTATAGAGTAGGCAGGGCTGAGAAATGTCTGTAATTTAAATGAGTAGAGAATAGACATAAATACACTTTCCATTCACTCTCAGATAAAAGATATTCTGCAACTCACTATTCTTGGAAATGAAATGTTATTGATGCTGTATCACTGTAAGGTCTGGATGGTGGTGTGCTTTATCATTCCACTCCATTCCAAAGGAGCCTTGTTTTGGGAGTCTTACATTTTCCACACTTACGTTAAAATGGAAGCAGATTAGTTAAATTGTTCCTCACATACTCTTAACATAGTCTGAGTAACACCATCCCTAATCAGGGGGAACCCTCATTCATTCTTTTTATATTTTAGTACTTCAATGCAGAGATACTGTATAGGACACATACAGCTGTTTCTTTCACGTTGGCAGTTATCCAGCAATAATGCCATTTTCAATGTCATAGGGCTGGGCTGGGCTGGTCCTCAGCTGCTGATATGGAATGATTTGGGTTTTTCATAGGCTCATTTCCTATTTCCAGTTCTGTGTTGAAGTTTTAGACACCTTAAAACATTTAAATTGGCACCTGAATCACTTCTTTTGCACTAACTTCCAAGTCTTTTGGGTTATAAACATACACTTTTTTTTTCCCCTGTTTTATTCAGCACAGATACAGCTGGGGTTCTTACCATATAACTTAGATTTCTAGGCATTATGGTAATACCAGAACAAATTACTATGATTAATAACAAAGAAATTATAAATATATATATATAAAATTATAGTAAGTAATGATAATAATAGTAATAATAATAACAAACATTATAAGGAGATTAGGAAGAAAAAGGAATGTGTTGTTATAAGCAATGTGGTTTGTCTGCATATATATAAGAAACAAGATAGCACTATAGTCAAAGTACAATACATGTAATAGGAATATCTGAAAGACATAATAATCAGAAATTACAGTAAATTTTTGTGTATTGATGTGTGATCTGAATCAAAGTATTTGTTATTGATCTATAATCTGTGTCAAACTCACTATATTAAACAGAGAGAATTCCAATGACTGCAGACTGTTCTAAATGAAGACAGCACTGCAGGATAGACCCTGGCATTCCAGTTCTGTTGGTCTTTGTCATCACTTGTTGTCTTTGTTATACACTGGAGAAGCACTGGATAAAAAAGGCAAAATGTAAAAAAAATAACTTAAGGACATAGGAAAATATTCATTTATTGTTTTCCCTTCTGGCTGAATGGAAGGGGGAAGGCTCCAGGGTCACATTTGCTATCATCATTTTTACTCAGACCTGTAGTGATAGAACAGGGAACAACAATTTTAAACTGAAAGAGGGTAGATTTAGACTGGACATAAGGAAGACATTATTTACGATAAGGGTGGTGAGACACTGGAACAGGTTGTCCAGAGAAATTGTGGATGCCTCATCCCTGGAACTGTTCAAGGTCAGGTTGCATGTGGCTTTGAGCAAGCAAATTTGCTCAAAGTTTGGGCATCCAAACTTAAAGGAGAAGAAGGCCTAAAACTCTAGGCTCCTTTCTGAAAGAGTGACCTAGCCACTAAGTGGTTGTGCAAAGATCACCAGTTATACAGAGAGAGACTGAAATGAGTTCAATAAGGTAAGGTTGATCTCATCTGTCTGAATAAAGAGAGTTTTGCAAGGTTATGTGTTGGGTTTTTTTTAATTGAACAGTCTTTGATCAAGGACATTGAAGACTACACTAAGCCTGCTCAGTAGTTCAAATTTAAGCCTGCAGGGAAAGTTTTGACAGAAGTCTCAGTCACCTATGGCATATCAGGTGCCTGTGAAGTCTAGGTAGCATTTATAGATTGCAGTCCTGAATTTAGGTTTATAAATGAAATTTCAGGCTCTCTAAATTATCCTACAATACTGTCCTAGTGGTACGCATTTATCTAAGTCCTAGCATGTACCAATTTAAGCACATTACAACTCCTCCATCAGAAACTTTGGTTCTAGAGCACAGAGCTACTATGAATGCCGAGAGGCATCTGCCCCAAAGAGTAATTAACATGGAATTCAAAAACCTGATCCTATGACCATGTTATCATGCACCCAGAACAGGAAGCCATGAGAATTACAGTACTTGGAATTCATTCCTTTCAAGACTGCTGACAAAATAAGAAGTAATGGTGTACAGATTATCCAAAATAGCCTTGTTTCTAAATCCTTCAGGAATCTGGGCCATCGGGCTTAGCTGGAGTGTGTTGGAATCCAGTACCACAGAATCACAGAATAGAATAGTTTGGGTTGGAAGGGACCTCTAAAGGTCATCTAGTCCAACCCCCCTGCTGTGGGCAGGGACATCTTCAACTAGACCAGGTTGCTCAGAGCCCCGTCCAGCCTGACCTTGA
>NW_008795018.1:8294231-8301436 GCF_000699145.1 Aptenodytes forsteri
CCTTCCTTCTTCTTCCCCCAGCTTTATATGCTGAGCATGATGTCATATGGTATGGAATATCCCTTTGGTCAGCTGGGGTCAGCTCTCCCAGTTGTGTCCCCTCCCAACTTCTTGTGCACCCTCAGCCTACTCGCTGAGTAGTGAGAAGCAGAAAAGTCCTTGACTCTGTGTAAGCACTGCCCAGCAATAACAAAACCATCCCTGTATTATCAACACTGTTTCCAGCACAATCCAAAACATAGCCCCATACTAGCTACGATGAAGAAAATTGACTCTACCCCAGCCAAAACCAGCACACATACTTTCCAATGATTCATATGCATAACAATTTTTCACTGAGGTAATGTCTCATCTGACTTTTATTCCTTACTCTTTTCTTTTGTCTTCCCTCAAGACCTTCAAAGACATTTGTTTAGTATTAATTCCCCCTATATCCCCACCAATTACCTGAGTGCCTAAGGGGTTCTCAGGTATGAGTTTGAAAGGATTAAAAAAAACAAATGAAGCAAGGAAGTCCCTTCCAGCTCACAGAAGCAAAGAGTGAGCTTGGAGTTAAATTAGAAAAAAATAAGTGCAGTGTTTGCTAAATCAATCTATGTCTAACAGAAAAGGCCAGAATTTAATCACATGACTTCGAGCACTGACCAGAAATTGTTTGGCAATGATTGTCTATGGCTGACAATCTATTATATAAGCAGTATTGTTATCTCGGTCTGTGTCTTTGCCTGAGTGTTATCTAACTCAAGGTCATTAGAACCTAGATCTAGTTTCTATTAGATTAATAAAATGAAATAAAATAAAATATACACCCTTGTAGGAAATTATCTAGCAAATGAGTTCCTTCATACTCTAGTCTCAGGAGAAATATTTCACTCCAAGGCACAACTAAATAAACACCTGTTAACAGACTGCAGTTAATGCTGGTACTTTAACATTCACTGATAGCAGCCCTAAAAAAAAAAGAAGAAAGGAATGGACTGGAACTCTTGTAGCACAACTGAGTTGATTAATTGCACCCTCAGAGTTCTGTTTTATATATATTTGAAACTTCATGTGATCAAATATGCCACCATATAAGGATATTAAATCTGAGTAGGTTTATCACTGTATCAGACTTTGGTACAAAACTTACAATGAAGTTAAATTCACTGCATTATGCATTAGCAGCTCTTATATCATTACCATCTGCCTACATAATACAAAATTCACTAACACTTCTTTTATTGTCTTATTTTAACAGGAATTTGTACTTTGCACACAGAATATTTCTTAAAGGTAGAAATAATTAAATAGAATAATATCATAATAATGCACATAACTCCTCAGAGGAAATCTATCTGATATGTATAGTCTACCTGTAGCCTTAACATATTAAAAATATTCCTACCATTAATTTAAGATAAATGACCATGGGAAGTCTGTGTATTCATATACTATAAAAATATTTTAAAATATATATACTGCATAGGGTAAAAAATATATAAACTGCAATTTGTTTGATGCTGATAGGAATGTGAATGTGTGTTATTGTGTGGGCAGCAATTCCTTTTAAAATCTATTCAGCATTGTCCAGCCTGCTGTGTTTAATTTCAAAATCTAACATTTTCATAATGTAAAGTAAATTATTTGTTCAATTCTGTTTTATATTGCATGAATTCATATCCAACATAAAAAATAATTCAGATGGAATCATACTCACAAGATGGTAGCAATTCAGAGCATTAGTCTCAGTTTTAATTTCATCCTTTTATTTACTTTTTCATCATTAAAAATTATATTTCCGACACTTCCAGAGCCTTTCTGAGGTTATGACAAGAGAGAACTTCATGATATCCAAAATGAAAGGCATCCACCCAGCACATAAAGGAAAAAAAAATCACATACCCATAACCAGAATTTAAGAAATTCAGGAAAATTAATTAAGCCATATGAAAACAATCAGATTATTAAAGAATTTACTATATTACATATATTACATAAAGTTGCATAAGGAGGCATATATTTCATAAAGACCCGGTAATAAGAATAACACTCCATGAATGAGAGAAATCTGTCTGAAACTCACCTCAGACCAAACTGACATGATACTGGTGAGCTGCAGAAAACACCTGGAAATTATTGCAGAATTTATATCAGTGTCTTTAAATGAGTGAATATGATTGTTCTTGTCACTGGTGCTCTCATTTAGGATTTACTCCAGACCCCCAGCTGCTGGTGGATGGCCACATTTCAGTAATAGTTAGTCAGCTCTTCTTGGCCTCATGTCTGAAAGCCTGTATTTTCTCCAATTAAAATATCGTTATGTCTGATAGAAGGACCATACCTGATTATAATTAGGAAAAAGAAACAAGCCACGTGCAACAGCTTGCTTGTTGAATGGAGCCTCTACTTAAGGGTGATTGAGAGCAGTGCTTTCAGAAGTACATTAAAAGCTAGATTCATTCCATCTACGTAAGCACTGAACTAAGAATTATACTTACTGAAAGCTCCTTTTAAAGTAAGTGAAGACTGATTTCCTTTCAAGAGACAAGGCAGAGCTTAGATAGTAATTTTTACTCTCTGGACATCTTCAGCTGGATGTCTTCAGGCTGAGCACTACCATGACACTCACTTCTATGTCACATGAGGCACTAGAGTCCCAAACTAAATTAGGGCTAGACTCAAAATTGTGGCTCAGTTAACCTCTGAAGTAAGGCACTAACTGAATATAATTAGGTGGGGTGAGTCTGGGACCTGACTAATTTAAGTCTGCCCATACAGTTTAGCATCTAGTTGACTTATCCTTTCTGAGGAGCAGTTTTTTACCTAAGCAGTGATTTTTGAATACATAAAGGATCTGATGAGAAAATCTTCATTACAAAGAAGAAACTGGGAAAAGTGGGAGGAAAAATCTTTCAATGCAAGTGTGAAAATGATTCCATATTTGGTCTGATGAAGAACACTAGGCAATGAATTTCACTCTCACTAAAAAAAAAAAAAAAAAAAAATCCGAGGCAAGAAGAAAATCAAGCATCTTGGACTTGAAGAGTTTAATGCCATTTGAGATACCTTAGAGCATTCCTTTTGGCCCCCAATTGCTGCTCTAAAGTGTTTGGGTATCCCACAAGGGCCTGTGCACGTCCCAGACATTCTTAGGCATATAAAATTACTTTAGATGACTATGGTTAGACAATTAATGGAACCTCTCATTTTGGACGAGTGTTTCCTTTGTTTAGCATAAACATCCAGACAGCTTTTGTTCCTGTGACTTTTTAATTTTATTAAAAATCATTAAACCAATGTGGAAACTTGGTACTTTTTGCTTTGTTTTCTTTAAAATTGAGCTTAAAGATTATGATCTAGCGGTACCAAATTTAGTGAACTAAAGATTCAGCCAAAAGCATGGGGTCTTTTATGACTGAGTTTTTGCCAAGAACAGATTAATTATTTCTTGTTTCTGCAATGAATTGGAAAATGCACAAATCAAAAAGAACATGTGGCAAACAGTTCCTGAAGGTCGTCTGATGTAATAAACTCATTTTTTCATTCATGTATCCACTTCTTCAGAAAATTTTCATTACCAGAGGAATGGAAAATTGAGACTTTGAAATACGAGTATTCCACCAAAATCTATTTTTTCTTAAAAATGAATGCAATAGTTAAGTAAAGGAAATGATTGGGGAAATGGCTCTTTGGCCACTATGATGGTAGAAAAGGCTTTTGTAAGGTCAGTTTTATACATGCAAGCTAGTACATCCAATGCCACGATTGATGCGTGACTGCCCTGTAATGGTTTTGTGGAAGATGACATGCAGCCTCCCTCATCAGGCGTCTGCAGAGCCAGTTTAACGAAGGTGAAAGTATGTGTGGGCAAGCTTTTTAATAATGTTGCCACGAAGACAGAAAAAACTGAAAATTCTCTGACAGTCTTTTAAAACAATAGTCACAGCAACAAGAAAATCAACATCTGTTGTATGTTTTTCCTTTGTTTCTTCTCATCGATCCAGCAAACCTTTGCCAAACATTTGCACAGTGTGCCACAGAAATGTCACTTGAGGGTGAAAAAGAGTGTCACTTTATAGGTAAATGTCATTTTGCAAGTAAATGCCATTGAGTAGGAAAAGAAAAATGACACTAAGAAAAGAAACTCAATGGCTAAATGGCTGATGATACAAACAAGAAACAGAGCATGCAATGAAGATTCCAGTTAATTTGTACCCCATCTGTCTGATGTCTTGATAATAGTAGATGGTAAAGGAAGTGATAGTCATGGGTTTCAAAATCATCTCAACACTGGAGCTCCACCATTCAACAAGCATCTGCAGCAAGCAATAGTGTTTCTACCTTAGCCAAGCATGGCAATTGAAATGCCCCTCCTTTTCAATTCCTTCTTTTCTTTTCATTAAGTTTCAGGTTTTGTAGAGTTCTTAAGTAATCTCCGCCTCTGTTGACCTAGCCTTGCCTCTCCTTTCACTCCCTTCACCTCTGGATCTTCTTTGCAGTCACTTACCTACCTTAAGCACTGAGGCCCAGCTGATGCTTTTACCCTGCTGCATTACCTTTGAACATTTCTACATCTCTGCTGTGCCATCATTCCTATCTCCACCTCAGAATCCTGACTACTTCTCCACCTGCTTTCTGTATGCACTCTCAAAGAGGTGAAGGTAGAAATTTATTTACCCTTACCAACAAATTAATCACAAAGCTTGCTAAGGCTTAACAAACAGAATTCATGTCTTGTGCATTTAGTAGACACAGAAGATCTTTGAGGCTTTGCAACTCATACTTTATTATTTTAAGACTGTCTACACAAAAGCTACTTGGCAAAGCATCTACAGAATCTATGTTCAATGAAATTATTAATAAGAATGACTGTTGATATTTGATTTAGCTTTTAGGATAGGAATAGCTAATAACATGAGCTTAAATAGTTTGCATAAATTTGTAAAGAAGAACGTAAATGAGAAGTTTCTATTTATCTCAATATATGTTATCTTAATCTGCCTTTCACCCATCTCCTTCTGTTTCCTTACAGTACCATCTCACACTTCTTTCAAACCTTCTATCTAGGTTAATTGTTGCAGATTTTAGAAACAAGTATTTCTAAGTTCTTTTCAAAGTAGAACTAGTGTCAGCATTATCCAGAAGAAAGGAATAAGTCTGGAAAGGTGCTAGCAACACACACACACATGCACACACAAATAGTGTCATATTTAAGGCAAGTTTAGTCTGCCACTATACTAAGGAAAAAATATGTATCTGCAGTGCTTGAAGAGATGAAAAAATGTGGAAGCTCTATCTTAACAACAGCTTTTCCCTAAGAATCTCAGTCCTTTACATAGTAATTTTCACACAAATACCAAAATCGATACAAGTCTTGTGAATTTTCTGACATCCAGCCATGCAATCAGTTCTACACGTTTATTTGTTTTGTGTGCCTTGCACTTAAACCTTTTCTGCCTTAAACTTTCACCTCTACTCTGTATTGCTTACAGTCCCAGAGTGAAATTTTCTCATACCTTGGGAGTGCTGTAATCCAAGCTCCTAGCTCCTCCTCTTCCCAAAACCTGGCATGTTTGGAGCAGAGAAAACTTTTCATTTCTCACAGAAAAGAATGATTTTTTTTAAACATCTTTTTTTCCAAACTCTTTTTTTCTCCTTCTTTTATAAAAGTCAACAGCAGAAGATGGAAGCAGTGTCCCTGCTTCCTGCAGTAGTTTTCATTAGATCTTTTTGCCTTGAATGTCAAGCAGAGAAGGCAGCTTACAGGGTCTGTTCTTTCTTCTCCATGCTGTCTTTGCAGATTATATTAATAACATACCCACGAAATTTTGCTTTCTATACATTTTATTTCCAGAATCTGCCATTTGGGTTACTTTAAACAGCATGCACATGATAAAATGTCTGTTTGCACAAGGGGAAACCATATAATTGGCAAACGAGAAGCAGAGGCCAGGAAAACAAGTTGTGCCGGGGGAGGTTCAGTTTGGCTATTAGGAAAAATGTCTTCACCGAAAGGGTTGTGAAGCATTGGAACAGGCTGCCCAGGGAAGTGGTTGAGTCACCATCCTTGGAAGTGTTTAAAAGATGTGTAGACGTGGTGCTTAGGGACACGGTTTAGTGGTGGCCTTGGCAGTGTTAGGTTTACAGTTGGACTCGATGATCTTAAAGGTCTTTTCCAACCTAAATGATTCTATGATTCTGTTCTGATTCTAAATTGTGCCAAAACAAAACATACTCAGTATTTAGTGTTGCTACTGACATTCCCAAATTATACATCTGCTTTTTTGATTTACATTCTGGAGGACCAGGCAGCAGATGGAAAAGACAGTGAGACATGCAGAAGAGGACTATTCTCCCTTATAAATCTATGTAGGATCCACTAAAAATCCTAACTGCTGACAATGACACAGAATAGCATTGTTTATAAGTAAAACACTGAATGAAATAAATACATTGCTGTTTAGGTACTTAGCAATGCCAATATATTTCTGGTACAGATGATAGTTAATTTGAAGACTAGATCAGTCCAGCTGTAAGTTCTCTTACTTCTCTCTGCTACAAAAGGTTTTTTACTTTATTCTGACAATACTGTAAACTTATGTGATAAGCCATCTAAGCCATCAGAAAGAGGGAGCTAAGGTGGGACATATTAAAAAAAAAAAAAAAAAAAAAAACATTTATTAAGCACATTTAGAAATGACCTTTAAACAATTTACTGAATGTCAGATAGTTTTTTAGATTCATCCAGATCCTAATTTATTGTATTATTTCAATCTTTATCCATAATACACAAGGGTGTGATCCTCCACTACTGATGATGATAATGTGATTCTTGGTTATGCACCTTCAGTATGACTTGAATACTTCTGCTAGTGCTGCAGGCAAATGACTTGGTCCCTAGGGGATTGTTGTGGTTTAACCTCAGTCGGCAACTGAGTACCACACAGCCGCTCGCTCACTACTCCCCCCCACACCCCCCGTGGGATGGGGGAGAGAATTGGAAGAGCACAAGTGAGAAAAACTCATGGGTTGAGATAAAAACAGTTTAATAATTGAAATAAAATAATAACAGCAATAATAATAATAATGTAATAATAATAATGTAATAATAATGATAATAATAATACACAAAGCAAGCAATGCACAGTGCAATTGCTCACCACCCACTGACCGATGCCCAGCCACTCCCTGAGCAGCAGCCCCCCCCAGCCAGCTTTCCACAG
>NW_008795018.1:8301580-8323189 GCF_000699145.1 Aptenodytes forsteri
TCTCATCCTGATCGAAAACACAGCACTGTACCAGCTACTAGGAAGGAAATTAACTCTATCCCTGCTGAAACCAGGACAAGGATAATGCACTTCCTCTTCATTTCTGATTGAGACTTCTAACAAAGAAATAATTCCGTCTTGGTTTCAGGAATTTTTTCATCCTGGTTTCATGGCAAGATCCAAAGTGTTTATTATATTTTGAATAGTTATTAACTTTAGTTAGTAGTTTTCAGACTTGGACTTTTAACTCCACCATCACCCTCAATTTAAGTAATGTTTTATTTAACAGTTTATTTTTTTTTAATTACATTTGGATGCATAATATGCAAGCAGTATCCACCTTAATTCTGTAATATGAAAACTTCAAATATAGAGCAGCGGATAACTTATTTAAAACTTAGTGTAGTTTGACTTGTAAAATTGGAAATTACAGTGTAAAATATTTTAACAGTTTGGCATTGTTTGCCTTAAAGCTTCCTTTTGCTGTTAGCAGGTGGTATTAAACCTAAAGTGGTATCAGGGAAATAGAATGGATCTTTAGAAAAGGAGTAGCTAGCATACGTACTGAGCATGCAGAAGTGAAAAATATGAGTGTATCAGCAAAGCCTGGGGAGAAAATTTGACCCTAACTCTTTTATATTGTAGTTTAGGTCCTCAAAACACAATAAGAAGTTAGTTTTACTGCCACACTATGTAACATTTGTTTACTGCTAAATTGGGAACATCACCTGATATCAATTCAAATTACGGTATCCTAACATGCAACACAGAAAACTATTTTTGTTTAGAACTTCAGCCCTAAGCTTACATAGCATTTGAAGTTGTGCCACTACGTCAGTTTAAGACTGAGATCTACCCATATGGCTTCATCTGCCTGCACAGGTTAAAATGTTTATTGAAGAATAGTAGCGTATAAAATTAAAAGGATGAAAAAACACCATGGACTAAAAGACCATCTCGGTGTCTTCTTCCGACAGCAACATAACATTAAATTAACCGTCAGAAAACAAATTCAATATCAGAATTTATCAGAATTTCTTAAGACAATCAGGAAAACAGAATTTAATATACAAAATTTACTTGAACTATCATTATCTTCGTTAACAGAATTTAAAAAGCTATAAATTTGGCTCTTCGATCTACAAAATTAATCCTGTGAAAGAGTTTTCATAGAGATTTTTGGTTCTTCTAGTTTCTGCTCAGGCCAGAAATAACACTTCTAGGAAAAAAAAAAAAAAGTATTTTTCCTTAATTTTCTATTTTTTCATAGCTTTAAAAGGACTTACAGACACTTCTTTCTGTGGATAACTTTTGATACCCTTTATAGGTGAAGAAGTTGTCAACATGTGGTATTTGTCATCCAAGTTTTCTTTTCACTGTGTTTTAGTGCAAAATTTGTATTTAGTAAACAGTGCTACCACACTGCAATAAACTCTGTAACTCTTACTCAAACTCTGCCTCTCAGACACACAATACCACTGGAAAGCTCATTTGACACACTATCCTTATAGAGGAAGCTCATATAGTTCATACAGTTGTCTCTTTAGTTAACGTGTTGAATATCTCAGGCTCCATAAAAAAAAAAAAACAAAAAAAAAAAACAACAAAACAAACCAAACAAATTATAATGCAGCAATGCAAAACCACTGATGAAAAGAAGCCAAGCCAGCACCTAAAGTGAAGATAATTGGCCCAGATGGAGTGTTTTAGATGATATTGATTAAGCCATGTTAAAGTCTTAGAATATTGTTACAGAACTCACGTTGACCTTTGGACATGTCTGATCACAATGATCATTCATTTGTACAGAATTTCAAGTGACTAACCACTACATTTTTCCTTCAGTGAGTGCTTTATGTTGTTAATGGAATTGATACTTCAGCAACAGATCTGTAACTATCTGTGGAAAATTTCCTTGGTAAGCAAATAGTTCAGCTGTTCCAGTAAAACTTCCAAGTTGTCTCAAAAATTCATTTTATAGAGTTGTGATTTGTGTGTGTATGTGTGTGTGTGCATGTGTGTGTGTGCATATGTTTCTGTGCATGTGTCTAAAGGACTGGAATAAATGCTTGTAATGAATATGTAGCTTTCTAAAGAGGGATGCAACATTAGAGATGAAGTTTAATCAGACTTTTTTTTTTTTTTTTGACAAGGAGTTCTGTTGCTAGCCTAGCAATTCTGTAAAATGGGATGAATATTTTCATAGAATACTTAAGTCACTTTATCACTACAGTGTATGCAGATAAAAATAAAATAATGCTAAATATGCTTGTAGGTGCAAATGCATTTGCAACAAGTAAGCCAGCCTTTAAAAGGACCCCCACTACACAAATCATTGAAAAATAGGTTATTCATAAGATTTTAGGGGTGGCTGTGTGTTAACCCTGGTAGGCAGTTAAGCCTCACACAGCCGCTCACTCAGTTCCCCACAGTGGGATGGGAAAGAGAATTAGAAGGACAAAAGCAAAAAAACTCATGGGTCAAGGTAAAGATGTTTTAATAAGTGAAGCAAAGCCATGTGTGCAAGCACAGCAAAACAAAGAATTCATTCACTACCTCCCATTAGCAGGCAGGTGTTCAGCCATCTCCAGGAAAGCAGGGCTCCATCACACGTGACAGTTACTTGGGAAGAGTCATAACTCTGAACGTCCCACCTTCCTCCTTCTTCCCCCAGCTTTTATTGCTGAGCATGACATCAAATGGTATGGGATATCATTTGGGGAGAGCTGTCCCAGCTGTGTTGCCTCCCAGCTTTTTGCCCACTCCCAGCCTACTCGCTGGTGGGGCAGTGTAAGAATTAGAAAAGACCTTGATGCTCAGTAAGCGCTGCTCAGCAATAGCTAAAACATCCGTGTGTTTATCAACCCTGTTTTCATCCCAGATCCAAAACATAGCTCCATACAAGCTACTATGAAAAAAATTAACCCCACCCCAGATAAAACCAGGATGGAAGGCAAGGTTAGTTTTATGCACATATTTGTACTTTATTAGTTTCTGAATGAATTTGTTGGGTAAAACCTCAGTATAAATCTCAAGCAAGAAATCAAGTTGGGTGGCTTCTTATAAGAGAAACAGTAGTTTACCTTCTCAACATTTTTTATTCTGTTAACAGAAAGAAAAATAGACAAAAAAGTAAAAGATAATCACTATATCTTCTAATAGACTGATAGCAGAACTCAGCAACAGTTGAGAACCAGGGACTACATCCTTCTCCCTCAATCCATATGAAATAATTATGTAACTTCCTTCCTCTAGTGGACAGAGGAAAACAAGAACTCAGGAGGGTGATTTGTGCTGCCATCAGAGAATTGTCATGGGGGAGGAATTATCTGTCCTGAGTTAAGCTCTCTTCATAATCGGGGGGGGGAAGAAACATCCATAAGAAAAATTTATCATTGTACCTTAAGATAAGTACTTGAGATAAGTTAGGTAACTTATGCTCTAGCTTAGGTAACTTATGCTCTGACAACTATTATATCTCTGTGTTGTTTATACAAAATTAACAGTTAATATATAATTCTCCATAATGTCTATTTCTTCACTTTTTTTTCCTACTTTATGCTACTATAATCCAAATAAATCTGTTCAAACAGGGTATGTTTTCTTTTTATATTCACCTGGATGAAGATCACCTATATCTGAGCTCTTGTACTGTTTCTAAGTGATACCTATTTTACTGCAATCCTTGCTATTATTACTTCAACCTCTGTAAGACTACAGGTCATATCCCACTGCTTTCTGTACTGTAATGCTTCATTTCCTTCTCTACATTGTGTCAATTGCTACAGAGCACATCTGTCTTGAGAGGACAGCTGGCAAAGCTTATTCACAACTATCAGTCTTCTCTTGAGAATTCACCTGTGATCAACTTGCGGTGGTAAGTATATTCTCATAGTGATCTGCTGTTTGGTAAAGTACACCCTGCCACTGGAAAGCTCTTCTCTGTGCTCCAGACACACCAGAAATCCACTTTGTTTTGTGCCACCTGGTCAAGTCAGAATGCTCAGTCAACATGAAGGAATCTACAATTATCACTGGAAAAGCAACTGCTTAAATGGTGACACCATCTATTTTATTGCAAAGAACATTCCCATTCTAATTCTGCCATGTTACTTTATGAGCATGTAGTCATTTAAAAGGTTTCACTTGTCTTTAGTTACAGTATCTAGTCCCTTTGTAAATGAAGACATTTATACCTTTGCTACTTATTTCACTAATACCAGATAAAAGATTTGGCGTTCATGTGTTTGTACAGAGCTTGTCATTTTCTACTATGACATAACATGACATATTGCCTCTGTGGTACATTTTGATAATGTCAAATAAATGTACAGAACACTGGCATTTTTAGTTAGACTTTTTTTTTTTTTTTCTTTCTCAACCTAAAGACATGGAACCATTCAAACATGCAAATTATTTGTGAGAAAAGATACTAAATAGGGTTCAGCTGACATCTACAACCAATAAGATAAAACTACAAAAGAAATATTTCTTCAATGTGCAGCATTGGGCTTACCTGTTGGTTACAGTGTTTGCATGATGATATTGTATTATCTTGCCATCTTGATCATCAAAAGCTAGGCTGTGCATACAAAAGAAACCGATCAGAAAAAAATAGTTTTATCAAATTAATTGTTCACTAAAAGCAGTATGCTCAACAGAATAACTTTTAGATTAGTATATCTGTAAAGAGAATAAACTATCTTTGTACTAAACCAAAACATGCATGATAGTACAAAGAAGACTCTTTAGAAAAACCTAATTGAGGATAAACCTGTCACATTAAAGCGTGTTCTTGGCAATAAGGTTATGCACAAAACCTTTCTGTGATTAATCTAAAAGTTTAAGCTAAAGAAGTACCGTATAATTACTTATTATCATGAGCTTCTTACAAAATCTTAAGGGAGAATATAATTTGCACAAACATATGCTCCTTAGATTACTAAATATTTCTTAGGGGAAAATGGTTAAAACATTAATGAATAATAACAGCAGTTAATTTCATTACATTTAACACAGACATAAGCATTTGTTTCTGTATCACAAATGTTAATTGCCACAATATATGAGAAGCAGTGATTTAGAAATGTTTTTTGTCTCACGTGTTTTAACACTTATTCAACCTGGCAAAAAATGTATTGTGAATCATTAAACTGATTTCTCTCTTTTTAAGATTTTTTTTTTTAAATTCACATGTATACAGGGAAAATAAACTTTTTATAAAGATAAAATCATTGAATGCCATATAGTTTTCCTATTAAAATAAGTTAATAAAATGTATAACATTAAGTTTAAAATTTTGCATAAATTAATAAAATGTAAATATTCAGAGGTATAAAGAAAGTTATGCAAAGTAACATTCCTTGAAGTTACAAGAATAAGAAATGTAGGTGTAATACTTGTGTTACTAGGAAAAATGCCTTATACTACCGGATTGTATTTCCAATTTTTTTCCAGTTAGTAGAACTGAAAAAATAAATGTATTTGAAAACAATATTTTGAAGCAAATCATGTCAGACTGAATCATCAACATGTGTTTCTGTACTGCTTTGCAGTAAAATGTAACCTTCTATAAACTATTTGATAACAGATACATGTTATCAGTTGGCTTTTTTAATGTGTCAGCAATTTTCTCCTTACCATATCATTCGGATTAAGCAAATGTCTACCTAGTAGGACAAGACAGCAATACCAAAAAGACTTTCTGTATCAATGGTCAATCCTTTTTTAAATTTATTACTTAGCAATAGCAGGTCCTACATGCTATTTAAAAGATGAATTCCTTTTCATATGTTTAAAAGGCATTGTCAGCACAAATACATTTCCAATCAGTTAAAGACTGGGTTGACTCAGTCTGTTTTTGACATTTCTTTTAAGGCTGAATAATTTGTATTCACCAGAGTAAGAACAGACCAGAGTTGCAAAGGTATTAGTAGGATTTACAAGAAAAGTAGGCTTTCACTTCCTTAAAAGTCTAGATAGTTTGGAAGGTTGCTTTACACACTTTTGGTTAGAATTCTCCCCTGGGATGTGAGACAGATGAAAGACCTCACTGTACCTAAATCTAGGTGTTTTCCATTGGTCTGTCTAGAACAATATACTGTCTTTCGCAGTGAAAGTGTCTCAGGCAGTTGTTGTTGTTGTTGTTATTATTGAGTTTTCACTGAAAAAGACATTAGGTTCAAAAATGCTAAATCAACATTTTTCTTATTGAAACACACATTAAAATATTCCTGAAAATCTTCACTGTTCAGGTGCTTTAATATTAAGACAGATACACCAGTGAGAGACAAAAAATAATTTGGTATTATAAATTCTGCAAGAGTCTACTGGAGCTCCAGGCAATAGCTGTTCCTGTATGAGCATGAGTGCCAAAATGATGACCCCATTTTGTTTAATTCTATCTAGGTGCCAAATCCTTTTCCTTTACTCACTTAAACTGTTTTCTAAATCATTAAATTCAACACACTTTTCCATATTGTAACCTTAAGTTTCAGGAAACTTGTAACCTTAAATTTAGTGATAACCCCTCTCAGTTACTTTGGGACTACACCCTTATCAGTGAGGTCACTACTTCTTCCTGCACTGAGGTCACCCTCACCTGCTGGTTTATCTTCACAGAGCATCCCTCCTCTTGCTACTATTTGACAATAAGTTCCAGTCTCTGTTCTAATGACTGTTTCAGTGTATCATATTAAGTATTAATTATTTAACTTATCAAAGTAAGTGTCTAGGGTGATGTTCTAGATAACTGACTTTCTAAAATACGTTTTGCGTTATTTTTAGATAAAGTAACATTCAGAGATGCTTACCAATTTCAGACTCTCACCGTGTTACAACTATAGATACAGTTATAAGATGAGAAATATCTCAATCAGAAGAACTTAACTTTCACAAAGACAAAGTAGGTAAAGTATAGAGAAACAATATTATCTCATTTTGCAGTTAGGGAAATAAAGCATAGACCCATTAAATTATTTAAGCAGTGCCTACCATGAGCTTAATCAAAGGATTGTAAAGATAGAGCACTTTGACTGTATGACCATCTTTCTCTTTGTGTATACTAGATATTTGTGTACACCAGAATTATAGATTCATTTTTTCAGGCCATTTGTAGCTATGGTGAAAACAGTTTTTTCTTTTTTCAATCATCTCATACCTGCACCAAACATATTGCTACTATCCAATACCAATAGCAGGGTTCAGTTACCGTAATAAAATGTCTTTGTAAATATTAGTCGTTGTTCAAAGCTATTCCTTTTTCTTTTCAATGTTACAAATATTTTAAGTCAGCTTTTTTAAGACATACAGAATGAAACATCAATCAGGAGAAGGACTCCAGAGATCTCATGACTCTGAATGCCATACTACAAACCAACACATTTTCATGTATAAAATTGTATCTCAAATAAGTCATTAATTTGGGCTTCAGCAAGGAGCTATGTCTCTTGAATAACAAAACATCTGTATAACTTGTAGCAAATGTAAAGAAAAAATCAGTAGGCACTTGTTTCCTAAGAGACAATTGCCTTTCTTTATGTCAATGCTCATTAATTTGCAGACTTTTATTTTCTTCAGTCAACATGACTCAGTAAAGATTTTAAAGATTCTGTAGTCTTTTATCTTACTACTTTTCAGCAAGCTCATAAAACAGTTCTAAAGCTTCAGAGTAAGGACTTTTTTTCTTTTTTTTTTTTTTTTTTACAATACTATGTGGCAGTTAATTATATCAAATTACGTGCATAGGCCGTGATACTTATATTGCAAGAGGGGAATTTGTATACCGCTATAGACCTGTGTAAGGAATACAACAGGTCCAGTCTTTTTTTTTTAGATGACAACAGTCCAGTCTCACTTCCCTTCATATCCATTTATGCCTCCTTGTACTATTATGCGTGGTAGACTGAAAACAGTAACTAGTGATGACATTGTCTACACCATTTAAGACTTCATGTACATCAAATACATTTTAGAATTGGATATATGTCACAGCCCTTTTAAATCAATGACTTATAGGTAGATTAGACTGTCATAATAATATTTTATTTGTTTCAAAACATCAAGCAACCCATATTATATTACAATTTACTGTGTCTTTGGTGATAGCACCTACTGTTCCTCTCTTCACTATTTACACTATTCTTTACCATCATCTTCTTATTCCATATTTCCAATATCTTTGTGTACCTGCTGTTTCTATATACAATAACATTATTTTAAAAATGCAGCAAAATAAGTGTACTATGGACTGTGGACATTTGCCTTTATTGTCTTCTATTGTTTCAATAATGCACCACTGTTGCCTTAGTCACTGGCTAAAATTCAATCTAGATTAGGCAAAAACTATTCCATGTTGGGCTGTTAACACAGTGGTTTAAGAAAGCAATCATTTACTAAATCCTAAATCTTTCAATTTTGTCTCCATTCTACAGCACGCCTCAGAGATTTCCCAATTAATACCATGGAGGTTGAAATAGGTTGAAATCAAATCATCCATAAGCACAATCTTGTTAACCTAACTTGCCCTCCTTATCTCCTTCATACAAGTTTTCATTTCCGTTTCTTTTTCCTGTCCTTGGAGGTTCATTGTACGGTGTACCTATCTTATTATCACTTTAATACTCCTATGTATAAGCTAGCTTATTTCCTGAAGATGTCAATTCATTTCTTCATGTGCTTCATTTTTCCTAACTTGTAAGAATACAATAAAACCTGAACAAAAATAATCTTTCTTGGGAAACTTTCTGCCATAAGAGAACATTCTAAAGAGTATTAGGTGATTATATGGGATATAGGTGGTTTTCCCTAAACAATATTGCCTCTAGAACGGTTCTAAGAAATAATGGTGGTCTAAATTTTCTGGGAAAATGTTTAGCTTTTAGATTAGATTCAAATACATATTTTTATTTCTTTGAGACACTGATATTTAGTTGCCATTGTGCTGAATCTTCATGCTATCACTCACTGTTCAGAATGTATGTCTTACAGTTAATCATGGGTTTAGTTTTAGGGAAGAGGAGACAATTTCTCATGAGAATACTCTCCAACTTGTGAACTGAGCAGAGGTCTAAACCCACAGAAGCTCACGAATACTGATCCCTTGAACACTCTCAAAATAAAAAGGAGTTTCATGTGTACTATTTTTATTTTACAGATGAGTTGGTTTTTTTTTTACCTGTGTGGATAATAATATTTGCATACAGAAAAGTCAATGTTACAAACATTTTTAGTGAAAAAGTAGTATTTCGATAAAAATTGGTAGCCAGTTTTGACCTCCACCATGATATAATGCAAGACAGGCACACAAAAAACTGATTCAGTGCAAATATTCTTTGGTGCCGTTCCATCAGAAACCTACAGCCATTTCTATACTTTTGATTAGTAAGCACTCATTTCCCTTTCCTTTCCAGCTCTGAGAACAGAGTTCAGTTTCCTATGAGAATGCCAGCTTGTAACCTTTCCAGATACAGCAAATGAAGCACAGCTCAAAATGGATTAAAGAAAGTAAGAACAGACTAGAGAGAAAAGAGACTATGCTTTTAATCCTCCAGCTATCTTCTTTTATTCTGACCTCTCTCTGTTTTCAAGCACCTTGAAATAGTAAAAAAAAAGGGCCAAATCCTGCCTATATGTTATATACATTTCTCACTGCCTCACTGAGGCAGAACTCAGGCCCAAATTTCTTACAGTAGAATCTATTCACATTTAATGTAGGACATCTCCCTTTCTCCTCAGGTCTTATTTCTCAAACTTAATAAAAATCAGTTTTTTTAAAATGTCTTATCTTATCTTCTATCTTTTCACATGAGTGCCCTGACTCTGGCACTTTACCCCTATCTAATTTTGTTATTTTCATTGTCCATTTCTAACTTCTGTGTACCTGGTTTCTTTTCTTCCATTCCTTCACTTTCTAGTGAAAGTTTCTTTGCCTTTGTCCTTATTTTCTTTCCAGCTGTCTTAGAAGTTCCCAGTACAAATGTCAAAGCTCCCCTTTGTGGAATCCCAAGTGTCTAAATTTCCCTGCTAGTTACTTGTTAATTTTAGTTAATAATGTTTTTAGCTGCCCTAGGACTGAAAAAGTTGCTAAGCAGTCATGCTTAGGTGCTAAAGCATTTATATTATGTTGCCCTTTCGTTAACTCTAATATGTAATTAAAGTATTTTGTGTATTTAAAATGAACAAACAAAGCTCAAACAATTTTTAATAGTATATGTTTAAAAAATGGACTAAAGTCAAACTTGTAAAAACATAAGTTCCTTTCATATAGTACCTCCTAAGCTCTTACAGAATCACTAATTGCTCTATGAAAACAGGAAGAAATAAGGCAATAGCTTGTACTTTCTACAAAACTAATGTTTATGTAATGTTCCATAATTACTTTTTAGGCATTTAATTTTTATACACACACACACACATATGTATATATATAATTATATATTTTTCTGCTGCAAACAAGCTTTCTTCCCAGCTAGAGAAGGCTAGGTAAGGAAGACTGAGAAGATTTCTGAGATTTCTGGTACAGTAATTTCAAAGATGCATTTCTTCTGTCAGTAGACACCGCCAGTTGCTGTAACTGATGTTTCATCCATTATACCAACTCGATTTCTCAGGCAATAGATAATTAACTAGACTCTACTTCTGGATGATTATTTCTATCTTCCAAGGAATCGCATGCTATAATGGACAAAATGTCGTGAATAATGAGGAATTATGTTGGTGAAAACTCCATCACTAAACTGAAAAGTGTATTGTCCCTTGTCTTTGAAGAAGCAGGAAAGAGATTTTTATGCATTAGTGGTCTTATTTCTGTTTCATCTCTTCCTTGAGAGAGAATGTTAACACTACCTAGAAAATTAAAAACTGAAGATAAGGCTATATAAAGATCATCTTATATCTGAAGAAGAAACTGAAATAAAAGGAGTGATGCAATTTTAAAAATCCTCAGTATGCTCAGGCAAAGTTTGTTATTTAATCATGCATGAAGATTTTTTGCCTCTGAAATGGCATGTTATAAAGTTATAATTGTATTAGGGGACTCACATTTATGCAATTACCTTAGGATATTGCATTATATTTCCAAGGATATGTTTTTACTAAGTGCTGCCCATTGAGTTTATTCACATTATCTCATAGATATAGATGAGGCCCTTTTACTGTCTGTTTTATGTGAGATGTTTATAGTACAGAAATAGGTGCCTTCATCGTGTGCTGCATGGTATCTACACGGCACAGCATCCCCTGAATTACTGCATGTTTTACACACAGAACAAAAAAGGTGGAATACTCTCCCTCATTTTCTTCTGAACTTGCAAACAACAGGAATATATTTGTGTTCAAAGACGTTTCCACAGAGGTTGGTACCACTAAGCAAGGAGCAAATGAAGCCAAGCCAATGGCAATTATTAGGATTTCACTGTTGAGTTCTTGTCGCCATGTGGCACATGACTTTTACTTGGAACTGCTTGCAAGCTTGAAGACTTGGGGGGAAGCCAGCGAGAGAGAGAGAGATTTATTACTGGAAATATGTGCCATTGGAAACTCCTCTTGACTTTCACTTCATTTCTTGACAATTTTTGTTCATTTTGATGCACTTCAGCACCTGAGGAGCTATGGGTGTTCTGTAAGGGAGTTTGTGTGTGAAATACAGATACTGGGATCCCATCTGATAAGTCCTAGGTATATTTAGCACAGTTTCCATGTCCATAAGGGTTTCAAAGAAAACGAGAAAAATAATTTTCTGACTATATCTTAATAACTGACCTACTTTGGCTAAAAGCCTTGTTATTCTACAGAAGCATAGGTGCACCCAGAGGATGATTCATGCAGGGGTAGTTCTTAAGTGAAATATGCCCAAGCTGTGGGTAGTTCATTGCTGGATAGTATCCCAAGACAATCCATGCATGAACCTGGGCAATTTCAGGGTGACTACTACCAGGACACTGCACCAACCATCTGTTCCCTGTGGGCTGGGGCACCAGGAGCAGGGCAGCCGGGGGCACCAGGGGCAGTCCCAGCCCCGGGCATCAGGCACCTCCCTGGGGCCAGGGACAGGCCAAGGCTGGGCTGGGACATGGGCCCACATGTGGGCCTGGCTCAGTGGGGCACATGGCTGGGCAGGAGACCGGCCCTGCTTCAGCGTCACTGAGGAAGAGGCTGATGGCCCCAGGGGGCTGAAATGGGGTTCTGGGCCATGGGCAGACTGGGGGGAGCCCCAAGGTGGTGGCCAGGGGCAGTGAGGCCTGTGAGTGCCCTCAGGGCCCTGACACTATTGTGGACCCAGGGCTATCTTGTCAAAGTGAATGTTTTCAATGTTCAGCTTAGCTAACATTATTAAGTAAACCAAAACTCATGCATTAACAAAATTACCTAACTAAAAATGCAAACTAACAGAATAAGGGTGGTGTCAATGAAGTAGCAAGACAGTTGATGGCGGGACAAGTGATGATGGAGAAAAATTGAAACTCAGCTGGTGCAGTCCTTCTACACCCCAAACAGAAGTGTTGTCATTGCTCACAAGTGCCAAACAGGCAGGTGGTCAAAAAAGTTATTTACTACAACCCATCAGATACATGTAAATCATGAGGAGAGTGTGTATATGGTAATGTCTCAAAGTAAAGAAATTATAATGTCTAAGACTCACTCCAATATCTCTCCCTCATGCTGTAAATGTGCAGGCAACCTGCCTGCCTTCTCCCTTCTGTCTCATCACACTTCTTCCTTACATATCCAACCCCCAAACACCTTTTAATGTACTATACCAAAATTAAGACCCTAAGCATGTAGTATACACGAGTTAGACCTCTGAAGTACTAGCATACCCTATTTTGCTACTCCAAAATAGCAAAGTATTTGGTGATTATCTGAGATTTTATTATCTCAAAACTTCCTGTGTTCACAAATGTTTTGATGTTTTCTTTTTTTGTTTGGAGTTATTGTCCCATATAATGATTAACAAATAAAATTTTTATTTCAGTGGAAAGGAGAATTAAGAAGTACTCAGATGCCACAGTTGAGATAGATACTTAATAATGTATGTGTTTTGTAGTCTAATGTTTCTAACTTGACTCTTGTAATGGCTTCAGGGTTTGCATTCTTTTGTCTTCATGTCTTATAAAATGGAGAACATCCTTTGTTGAGTACTTTCTTTGCCAAGCAATGTTTTCAGATGGGGCTCACTACAAGTATGCTGTCTCTTTCAGTGATCATATCCTTCAAGGAAAAAAAAAAAGACAGACTATGTATTTAGGATTTTTTTAAAATTTCTCATTATTCTATATTTCTCATTCCTTGGATTCCAGACAAGCTAACAAAAATACATGGTATGCTGCAAAGTAGCCTCAGACTTGTTTCTGGCTGGAGATTAAAAGCAATGCCCAGAATGAAGCTTTTCTTTTTTTTGCTTTTTTTTTTGCCTTTTATTCACCCTTTTTTTCTTTTAAAGGTGTTTTTAATGATGTATCCTTCTCTTTCTTGGAATTTTCCTTCCTAATTTGAAAGCAACTGTGCACATCGAGGCCCATTCCATATTATCCTGGGACTCCTGAATTGGTGGATGATGTTTTTAGAGGTAACCAGCAGTGCCAATTATGAAACTACAGTGTCCAGTGAAGCACACAGGTTGCAGTTCAGCAAGATGAGCCACTGAATACTGAGCAAGTTTAACAACAAACAAAGACTGCCTTTGTAGCCACTGAACTATTTTATTTCATTTCTTGTTCATAAATTTTCAAAAAGTGACAAACAAGGATTTTAGTAGTGCATTTCCCATCAACTTTAATGGGAATCACATAGCTAAAACTCATTGCATAGATTTAAAAACATAGCTGTTGTTGGAAGGTATTGTATGGCAAATAGTTAACCAAAATTCAGACCACACACAAAACAGTTCTATATAATTAGAAATAAAATAGAAAATTGTAGGTAATATTGAGACAACAAGCAATGAATATGGTAACAGAGAATAAAAATATTTAGAAATGCATTTTCATCTGGTGAAAAATATTATTCCACTGACTTCAGCAGAGCTATGACAAATTATAGGATCTTACCCATAGATTTATGTGTCTGGAGACCCTTATTCACTAAAATGATGCCTTTGTAAATGTTTAATGGATTTATTCCATAGGTGTATTTCTTAACTGTTTAAAGTTAAGTTCATCAATTTTATGAATAATAAGGTACATGTGTATAACTGACTTCAGTATTAACGTCTGGTTCTTGCTTTTTAGTGAGCTCAGGATTATTTTTTATCAAATAGACAATGTTAACAAGCATAACAATACCTGAATATCCAGTACTGTGACTGGTACATGTAAAATCTATTTATAACTTTCCAAATATGCATATAAAATTTGTATCCACCTAAAAAAATTATATCAGTTCTTATTTTTATTCTTCTTTTTGAGTTATTGTATATTCTCCTGCTTTTTTTCTTTTTTACTCCCTTTTTATGTAATGAACTTATAGACATGAAATATTGTACATTATTCTTTTATGTTTTTCAGAATATAAACATTTGTAGAGAATAAAACTGTGTGGAAAGTTGTGGGTTAAATAGCAAAAATACAACATACCTCAAAGATATTTTTAAGACATATTAAAGCTCTATGCTCAGGCAAGTGTTCCTATTCCTTCTGATCTTATGTGCACTTCCCTGAATTGTCAAATCCCGAGTCTAAAAGTCGAGATTTGCCAGACCTGACTTTATGTATAACTGTATTGTCTTTTTAGGTAGATTGAGCTCAAACTAAGTTTATGCTACCTGCAAATCTTCTCTGCCCTTTTATCAGGAAACACCAAGGTCTGCCAAGGAAGGACTTAGATGGCCTCTGTCTCCCAACACCGGCTATGTTACACTGTCACAAGGTCAATTGGCACAGGCAGACTGCCAAATCAGAAAGGGAGCAGTGTACGTGGGGGAAATCTGTAATAATATAATTAAATCTGTAATAATATAATTAAAACAACCACAAATCGGTTGGTCAAACGTAAATGTCTACTTTAGGGTGAGATTAATTTCTCTCTGAAGTCTGCTGGCTGTACTGATGAGCTAAAACCAGCCAGGCCAGGACAAGCTCAGACAAGTGCTGACACCCTGCAGTCAGGTCGATGCAAAGTCTACAGCCTTCTACTACTAATGGCAAAATCATATTTACTGGGTTGCACCACTATTTATGTCCTCAACTAAAAAAAGCATTAAATCTGTGATCTGAGCAGTGACCAAGTCAGCAGGAGCATTTGAATTATGCATTACTCTTTAAACTATGTACTATTAATCCAAATTACTTTGAAAACGGGGTGAATGCTGGAGACTTCAAATGTTGGGTGGTAATTTAAAATCTGGTCACTTTAATGACCTGATAGTGGGCACACAACCTGATGTGTCCACTATCAGAATTCAGTGCTGACAGCCTTTGCTGTAATTTTTAAAATGTTATCTTTTATGGAAACTTTTCCATAACTAAATTATTTTCCTTTTTTTTTGTTTTTCATGTATGTAACATGCTGAAGATGGCATCTTTACAGGATAATTCATAATAGCAGTATTATTTTTAATTAATATTTCTTTGGCCCCTCTCTACTCTGAGGGTTTATACACATTTCATAATGATGCCTAATATAGTTATTATTAGCATAGAACAGATTGATATACATCAGTAGTTCCCATTCTTAAAAATATTGATTACTTGTTATGTATCCACTTTAGCTTTGTTTTCACAGTATTACCCAGTAACATACATTGCTACCTCCTTTTGAAGATTATTTTTGACTGGTTTTGTTACAATTTCAGTACCCATCCTTCCAGATCAAAAGACGTATTAAATATACCAAGACATTCAACATATCACTTAATGCAGTCCAAGAATGAATCCTATAGAGAGCAACATTAACCTCTTCCACCATAACAATTTGAGACTTTAAATAGACCAGATTCTAATCATATTCTAGTCCATTTTTAAACTCTAATCATGTGATCACTGATAGAAAGAATTAGAAATACTTTAGACAAAGGGGTGACAGGTACCCCTTGATATATTTGGGACGAAAATTAGTACTTCTTAAAGCTTGTATTCGTTGTTCTGTTGACAGGAAATAAATGAGCTGAAGAGGGCTTTGTTTGCTTGCCTGTTTAACAAAAAAATATGGCAAAACATACCTGCTGCATCCTGTCATCTTGGAGTTTTGCAGTTCTTTGTGCCCTCCTCTTTGCTTTGCTTTTCATTGTCCTTTCTTAACTGGCAGATGCTGAAAATATTTCAGTGTGTATTTTTCAGAACTATTTGGTTATTGGACGGATCATCATTTGTTACTTCAATGGGGGATATCCACAGGTTTACAGATTTTTTTTTTTTTTTTTTTGAAGTACAACATCTAGAATTAATTTTTGGGAGTTGTAATATATGTGTTTATGATTACTAAATATTCCTGTTACAAGTTTCCCTGTGGTTATATCTTACATTTTTACTTTTAATTCAGATTTAATGTAGTTTTTGGTTATGTACTCAACTTTTTGATAGAATAAGAGTAAAGTACATATTTTCACCATAAGAAAATGGAGTTAAACACAACATATGTTTTCATGCTATATATCTTATGTAGCTGTACAATATACATAAAGTGAGGAAGAGGGTGAGAAAGGGAGAGAGAAACAACTGCAGCTCCTCTATCAAGTAGAATGTACAGGCTTTCTTCAACAGAATGCACTGATTTCCAACCACACCTTATAGCTGCCTTTTTCCCCACTTTTTTTTAATAAGTTGCTGTAATTACATATTTCTTTTCTTACAAGAGGTATTTTTTCATAATCTTGGAAGAATATTTAGATCATCATAAAACCATATGTTCTAGGTAACACCCCTTAATTTATTAAGAAATGAGAAAGCAGCTGGTTAGTGTGAATGACATCTTCTCTTATGCACCAGATTTGCAAGCCCTCAAGTATTTATTTCAAGGTTGTATTTAGAGATGTCATTGTTACTGTTACAGATCAAAGAACTTCACTAGGGGTGGAAAATATTTAATGTCTCAGTTTTCTGCAAATTGCTCTAAAAACTTCACTAACGATACATCTTCTCCTTTGACTTTCTGTTCACAGAAAGACTGCCATCCTGATAATGAGCATAGATTAATTAAAGTAATGAACTAAAACTCACTTTTGGTAACAGCTGTGGGAATCTAAATTGTGCTGTGGATATTGCAATGTACATAAACAGGAGACTCAAGGTGTCACTGGTCTTAATTAGTACATACAAAATTTATGTATTTGTGGTGGTTGAGCAGCCTATTTGTTTTAGTCTCCTTAAACTAACCTGAAAGCTTTTTTTGTTTGTATCTTTCTCTTATCCTTTGCAGCTTCTTTGGTATATGTCTCTGGTGTTATCTTCCACCAGTTACATCTTATTTAATTTGTTAATAAAATGTCTTAAATTTGTGGATTTCAAGTGAGCTACCTGTTTTCTCTTATTTCTTATTTTCTTTCAGACAAGATTGTCAGATGAGTCTTTACTGAGAATTAATAATTCCTTTCAGTAGTGGCTAATAAAAGATACCCTTCCATCCCATCGTAGTAGTGATAGATCATCACATTTTGGCATCCTCCTGGAATCTTGTTAATATTTGGCTTTGTGGTATCAGCACCATAACAATAAAAAATTAAGCAAATTCAGAATGTGGACATCTTCTTATTTATATAGGTATATTAAAAAAAAAAAAAAAATCACCACCTTCTCCTTCTAGAACACTGCTTCATGTCATGGCTCCTGAAACAGTCATCCCATATCAGCCACCTTCAAAATTAATCTCTGTTGATCTTTAATGCCTGTGATATCTCATAGAATAAGTCTGTCCTCATAATGATGACTTGCATTTACAGCTGTTTTCTGTGGGAGCTGTCAGCCTGACAATAGTGGGGAAGTTAAAAAAATTGTGATACACCACATTTTTAACAACAGGACCAAAGCTTTAGCTTTATCTGACCAGAATAAATTAAGCCTAAATTTAACACCCTTTCAATTAAAATATAAACTTCTCCAAATATCACTGAAGATGGCACTGAGGAATGGAAGAGGAGTTAAAACAGAAGACGAGAAAAAGAAAAAGATAAGATGTGGTTTAAAACACAATAAATAAAAATGTATTCCCAGCTCTAACTGCCTTAAGAGAAGTAGAGAGAAAAAATTGGATCACTGGCCAGTTGTTAGAGTAGTTACTATTTCCTCAGTGACACTTAGATGCTGCAGTGATATATGCTATTATAAGAACTAGAAACTAGCATGCTCGCTAGAAGAAATTAAAATAATATATGACCTGACTTCAATGGCAGCAGGATTAGATCATGAGTCAGTAGGTGTCTGATTAGAATTTTTTTAAGAGCTGGCTGTTTAAAATTTATGTTTTAATTTATGTTAATTGCTTTTTTGTACCATTTTATTATTTAAAGATGATTGTGAATAAGGTTAACACATTTAAATTCAGTATTAAGGGTCAGTTCATGGTCATTTTGCAGAAAGCAAGCAAGACCACTTTTAGATTTTGATTCCAAACAGAAGGCAGCATTAGAGTCAAGATATTGAGTGTAAAATCTAGTGCACCTAATTTGGCAGAGAGGCAATCCAGGCCACCTAAAGTAAGTGTCTAAGCTTTCAATAAAGCTAATCTAGAAATATATGCATTTTGTAAACCTGCAAAGTGAAATCCAGGACATCTTAGTCAGCTTCTTACCTCTTTTCATTACACACATATTAAGGCTCGGCCACCAGAGGATGACGCAGTCTACATCTAATCTTTCTTAGTGTAGATTAGATGTCCTTCAGATGATGACAAGGTGAGACAGACCTAGACACATATGTCCCAAAGCAGATCAGGTCACATGGACTGATTCCCACTTTTGTTTTACAGTTCAGTGGCTATGACACTAACCTAAAATGGGGAAAAAGACAACCCTGAAATACAGAAGATCTACTTAGTTGATATTTAATTATGTTTTTAATGCGCCATACTTCAAATAAAAGTCAATGAGAGACATTTACTACAGAGCACTCCATGGAGTCCTTAATGGCTAACACACCCAACTGAGGCTGAATACTTTTCCCAGTAAATGACTCTGAAAAGTGAAATGTTTAAACACTCACATATTCCTAAAGATAGACAATATTGAAAAAGAACTTGTCTAGCTGTATTGCATGAAAACGGCTTCTGACATAAATTTGTTCTGAAGATGTTACTGCATAAGGAGTCATGTTCATCTGCTAAAATAGGTGGGGAATCACTACTTAAAAATGTACAGTGAAGTTATGATATCCCTCAAAGCTTGATGTCTGCAAACTCATTATAAAATGAAAATCATCTACTGTTATTGGTTACATTCATACTTTTGAGAAAGTCATGGCGGAAGTTCAAGCACTGATAATCCACAGTACTCAGCCAGTGTTAGCTTAATTGCTGTGCACAATTTTGCTCCTGTCAACAAGTACTCCCAGAAACATGGCTAAAGCTCTGATCAGGAGATATCAACTGCAAGGGACCATTTTCAAGGGGGAGTATGACTGGAACAGGGTTTGGCTCCCTTAGTACAACACAATCTTCCAAAACTATCTCAGTAGACTGCATGCAGCATACAATTTCAGTTTCATACCATAAAAATACCCCTCTATTGAACTGCAACAGTATCTTCACATTATTATAAACATTTTACATGAAAAAACATGCAAAAAATAGTGTCTTATGGATGTGTGGGCTTCTTTTGGGATCCAAAGGAGACCCAGGCTGAATGGAATAAGTGCTAATGCATCCAGTTTGTCTTAGCTCTGTGACAATATGCTCCACACATTGTTGATGAAAGCCAGTCATTTCCACATGAGCTCTGAGACAGGGATTGGTCCCTGGCCCTTTTTTGTTTTGAAGTATAGACAGAGCCTTTTTCTCTGGAGTCGGTCAGGAGTTAGCATCAGTAGTATGCATTAACTCCATTTCCACATTTAATTCAAGTATGCTTGTCAATTCACACGGTCCCACAGAATTCTGTATACAGAGAGGCTTTACAATGAGAGTAGCTCATTGCTTCTCCATACAGGAAAGTGTTTATCTTTCAATGGATAATGATTTCCTAACAGTTGAGTCAAGTTTAAGATATGACAGTCTACCAAGGGGGTCTTAGAATTTCTGAAGTGGTTAGGACAGTACACAACATGAGGTGATATCAAAGGTACTAAATAAGTAAAAGACATTTTTTTAAGAGGAAGATATCAATAGAACCTCAAGAAAGGGATGCAGTGCAGAAGGAAGCCTAATTTACCAAAAGTCTGTAATTGCAACCCAGGGAAATTAGCATAATGGATTTGGGTAAGCATCCACAATCCATCATTTGTGTACAGAGAAGGGAAGAGAAAGCTTTGGAATTGGATCTTTAAGAAAATTATGTGTATTCTAACATTTATTTCTATACATCTGCCACTTGTTTGTACATCATATGTTTTGGATTTTGTAATAAATATTTTCATTTCTTTTAACATGTCTTGAGATAAGGATGACTTTAATCTTAAAACAGAGTAATGCTCCAGCATTCTAAAGTTTTGGATGTGGTAACTAATAATTGGAATCAGTCTAAACTATGCATGCATCACCTAGAATTTCAATACTTTTTTGAAGAGTATCCAAATGGTAGGAGGATGTTTCTCAAATTAAGCTATATGGATTGGGAGCTTTTGTAATTTGAATCATTTATCACTCCAGTGTCTGATGGCAATGAACTGATTAAAGCCAGGGAGCATGCCTGACATCTGACAGTCACAAATATGGGTATGAATCTTCACTATGGTAATGGAGGTTTTAGATACTGACCAGTATCTAAAATTTAGATACAGCAGCTCAGTGGTGGCATTAAGGATGTCAATATTAACCAAAGAGTGAACACAGGCATCTAAAAAGCTTTCTGGCTTAAACTTAGAATGTGTGGCATAGTCCGATGAAAATGTGTGCAGAGTAATTTTAATATTAATAAAATAGCTGTTGTTAATTTACATTTTTTTCATAATTAATTGTATTATGCATACACTATTCTGGCAATATAGCATTGATTTCAGTAGGTTCCATGTACAAAACACATTATTCTTAATCTGCATTGACATTTTACAAAAAAACTACTCCAAAAGAACTGTTAATATGGATGATGTCAATGCCTATTACATGCCTATACATAACACCAAAGTCATCCAAATCTGCAGTGTTCATCTCAAAATGCATTCACATATTATGCATTTGAGATATTTACTCTAGTGACATGGAAGGTTAAGCTGGGTACTGTGGGTGTATGTACAGGATGGTGCTGGAAATATGGCATAAATCGCCAAGATTGAGTTTCAATTATAAGAATATAGCTGACATGCAAAATAGTGAGAGAGTTTTGGGAAAGGAATTGGTGCTCTGTAACCAGAAATAAAGCTACATATCTATCCCTACAGTGGCAGGGAAGAATACTGAAAGGAGCAGGAAAACACACCTGATCAACACGTGGCTCAGGGGCTGGTGCCATCGGAGGAATTTTGGCTTTTTTGATCACGGGGAGGTTTACACGGCACCGGGCCTGCTGGCAGCAGATGGAGTCCAGCTGTC
>NW_008795018.1:8326239-8334553 GCF_000699145.1 Aptenodytes forsteri
GAGGCACTTAGGGACATGGTTTAATGGGCATGGTGGTGTTTGGGTTGATGTTGGACTCGATGATCTTAGAGGTCTTTTCCAACCTCAATGATTCTATGATTCTATGATTCTATGATTCTATCTATCTATCTCCCACGTTATCTACCTTTCTTTTCATTTTTATTGCATTAAAATAAGTTTATTAGTTTAATCTTATCAATCTCCAGATTGTAATTGCCTTGATGCATGGGAATTCATAGGCTGTCTGGAATGGGCAGGTATGACCGCTAATTTAGGAATCTTCACTAGAAATCATCTCTGTGCGGAAAGAATGGAGGCTTCTGTCTTCCAGGTATCCTTCCATGCTAAGTGGTTCAATAGGAATCACTGTCAAAAGGTAGTGACTGAGGCATCCTCCACATTGCCATCACCTCAAAGAAAAGCTAAGCTAAGGTTTATAAATTATGACTTTGTTTCCTCGCACCCACCTCTTTTACTAATGTGATTGTAAATTCTGATGATAGCAGAAAAATCTATCCTGATAACTATAGATTTGAGGGCAAGACAGCATTTCCAACATTCTCAATATGGAGATCTGCAGTGATCAACACTTTGAGTGTGACTTGAAACCTACACCACCTCTTTGAAATCAAACATGTACAGAGGTTTGCCTTGTGCCTTGTACCTTTGCCAGGTACTTGTATGGCTGTAGCAGAACACAAATAAAGTATGCCTCAGAAACAGATTTTCAATTAATTTGATGGAGCACAAGATCAAAGCTTTATAAATGCAAATAGCCAAAGACATAATCACAAATATTTAGCTTCCTAAAAAAATGCATTAGATTTTAAAATTATTTCTCTAGTAAACTATTTTTACATTGCAAGTCATAAAAATTTCAGAATGAGACAGATGGCATCACTGATTTAAATAGTTATCATAATACCCAATTTGGAGATTAAAAGGATTGTTGAAAGTGGCTAAGGACCGTTGTTTTTTTTTCGTCACAGAGAAGTAAGCAACGGCTTTGCAGTGATCCACAGCATCCTTATGTTAGTTTTTACATCTCCATTATGTCAACAGCAAAATGTAATAAGAAAAATCTTGAAAATAATGCATACTTGCTTCCAGACTGAACTAAACCAGTTTTCTAAGAGAAAGAAAGCAAAAAAGTAGGTCTGTGACTCACTCTTAGAAGTCCAGTGGTTTGTAGTGTGATATATGGATTGTATTAAGAAGCTTAGATGCATTTGGTTTTACAGTGTCAGCTGTCTAAATTGTAGACAAATATGTTTATAAACAGGGTTATTGGCTCACTATATCATGCAATAATTTGAGATTTTTCCCCATTTGGACTCAGTCTAATAGCTATTTCTTTCATTAAGATTACTCCAGTCCTTCCCCTCACACATGTTTTTTTTATTTAATGGGATAACACGTGTTTCAGAAAGATGAGAAATTTCTCCTTGCAGCTCAACTTCATTTATATCTAAAGAAAGAAAAAAAAAAGGGGGGGGGGGGGGGGGGGAAGGTAACCCTGATCATTCAGTTTTTTATTTCTGTAAGCGTTGAAGTTGGGTTATCGGTTTTGCTGAATATGTTAAGAGAGGACAGTTATTGTTAAGAATGACTTTCTGCTTGTCTTGGACTCCTGCAGTTGTATAAATAAGGTCCAAATCAGCTAAATTTTCCTGCTCTTAGTACAGTTTTGACAACGTATTGAGCCAACAATCTGTTCAGGAAGGTCTGTAGTTTTGGTACAGGGCTTTAAATAACTACAGAATTGACATGCCACCTTAAATGTATTATAAAAAAACACAGAGATTCTCATATAGGAAATCAATGGCCATTACATTTAAGTAGGTACGTAGCAGAGTTACCTACATACTGCATTTTCACAAGCAGATTGTTGTCCTGTTCTCATATGGCTGGCAACTTAGATATAAGGAAGTGTAAATAACAAAGATCACAATAAGCCACAAATCTGAAACGCCCACCAACCACATCAAAATCACAGAAGTTTATAACAAACACATTTGAACTTTCTAGCTCCAATGTATAATTCCCACATATTATTGACATTTGCTAACTGAATTATGGGATCTGAGTAACTAATGTCCTAATTGTATAACTATCTGCTATTATTATCCAAGTTGAACCCCAGTCTGTTCGCCCAAATCTGTCTGTCAAGGCACACAGAATAATTACTACGTAAAATTCATCATATTCTACTGTTAATTTTCCTCTTTCAAAGATCACACTACAAATTCTAGCATCATTAAAGAGCTTAGACTCTTAGGCACTTGCAAAAACTGCCAACCTAATTTTGAGAATGGATAGAAGATGCTCTTGGGAGGAAAAAAAAAAGAGTAATTTTCTTTAAAATATATAAGAAGCCTAGAATTATTTAGCTAGAAACATAGGAATATTCTTAATTGCCAAGTAACAAAAAGATTGTTCTAAAGGTTTTCTTAAAAATTAGGAGGATGTATATTATTTTCTGCTACCAATGTTTTTCCAGTGCTTTTCCAGAGTGTAGGTTTGTAATGGGGAGTGAAATTCAAACCTCAGAGAAGGTTCACCAATTCATTGGTTATCAGGCCAGAAAGGATCACTAGAATATCTAGTCTAACTTTCTGTATGGTGTAAGATTTCATGCAGTTACTCTTGATTTGAACCCCAAAACTTGTGTTTGTCTACAAGTGTAGTTTTCAGAAGTTTGCCTTGAAGGTTGCAGTTACAGATCATATCTAAGAATGGAAAGTTCTTATTAAAGGCTGTACTTGCGAAGACTTTTGAATGGCTTCTTGAAGTGCCCATCTCAGTAATTGAAAATCTTTGAAGCTTTTTGTCTATTTATGTCTATGTAATAGATCAAGGTTAGAGAGAGAAATCACCAGTTCCTACTAAGGATCCTGGAAGAAATTGCACAGCACTATGGTAACCAGCCTTAGATTAACAGAAAATTACTGTATTTCTACATACACTACTAATAAACTTACTGCTTAAAAAAACATTTCTGCAGTTTCTGTGGCACAGATATTTTTATTGCAGTGCATTGATTAGTTATATCAATATTTCATTTGATCAAGCTAATATAGCTGTATTTTAAACACGTATTCATCTTTAAATTTATATTTCAAGTATTTTGATCAGTCCTAGTCACATATGGATTTACCAGATAAATTCTGCCATATTTGAGACGTCATAACAGTATTTTAAGAACAAGAACAAGACTTTCTTTAAATTGAGATCACAAAATGTTATCTTTGGAGTTGCAGATTTTGAGGAAAATGCATTAAAAACCCCAACAATCTGTAAGTGAGATATAAAAGGGTTAGTTCTACTCCATTGTTGAACTGGATAGCTTCATACTAAAAGAGATAACTAAAATAAAAATTTCAAGAACAATACTTGAAACATACAAAATAAAATTCTAGTGTGATTACTTTAGCTGAAGCTCCTTCTTAGATTTATGATTTGGGATTAGGTCCAAAGCTGACTGGAGTCTCTCTTCAGCTTCTGTTTTCACAAAGGTAAAAATCAGAGTGCCAATATCCATAATAATAAAATTTTAGTCCAGGATGTTAATAGCTTTGGGACAAGATAAATTCTTTTTTAAGTTTCTAGATGCTGTGGTCATGCTGTTGTGACAGCAGTTTCCAAAACCTTGTGTGCTGGTTTTGATTGGAGTAGAGTTAGTTTTCTACATAGAGGCTAGTATGGGGCTATGTTTTGGATTTGTGCTGGAAACAGTGTTGATAATACAGGGATGGTTTTGTTATTGCTGAGCAGTGCTTACACAGAGTCAAGGACTTTTCTGCTTCTCACTACTCAGCGAGGGTGCACAAGAAGTTGGGAGGGGACACAGCTGGGACAGCTGACCCCAACTGACCAAAGGGATATCCCATACCATATGCCATCATGCTCAGCATATAAAGCTGGGAGAAGAAGAAGGAAGCGGGGGACACATTCGGAGTGATGGTGTTTGTCTTCCCACGTAACCATTACGCATGATGGAGCCCTGTTTTCCTGGAGATGGCTGAACACCTGCCTGCCGATGGGAAGGAGTGAATGAATTCCTTACTTTCCTTTGCTTGCGTGTGTGGCTTTTTCTTTACCTATTAAACTGTCTTTATCTCAACCCATGAGTTTTCTCACTTTTACTCTTCTGATTCTCTCCCCCATCCCACCGCGCGGGGGAGTGAGCAAGTGGCTGTGTGGTGCTTAGTTGCTGGCTGGGGTTAAACCACGACACCTTGGAACATCTCTATCCTTGATCTGGACTTGAATCCAAGCTCTCATTTAAACAAAAAATGGATCCTAACATCACCTTATCGACCCATCTTTTGACATGGCTGACTTCAGCTTGGTTATGTGCTGTAACCACATTTGTTTAAAATTCCCACAGCTTTTAAATAAGCGTTTAGTAATGACACTGACTGTAGTGAAACATGCACCATCTGGCTACAGTATTTTGGCCATATCCATGAAATATATTTCCATCTCTTCAGCAAAACTATAATAGCATACTCCCCTTATTAAAGCACACACAGTTTGCAACTCTGTATGTCACATAAACCTTGCAATATAGCATGGTTACACTGAATAAAATAAGAGCTTATGCTATTAATCTTTCAAGCATCTTTTTCTCTTCTTTTAAAATGAAAGTCCTGTTAAAACTTCAACATATTCTATTGGAGCAACACTTACACAGCATAATGTGGAAAGTTCCATTAATGACTTCTTGCTGATCATCTCAAGAGGGAACAGGTAAAAGTGAAACATTTTTTCACTATACTATTTTGCATGCTGTTGTCAGTACTCTCTGATAATTGACACATTAGTTCAAAATGGCTTCTTCTCCCTTCCCTGGATAACAGGGATTCTTTTTCAAATGATATCTAGAAAATAGGTAAGCTATTTAAAACTTTAAAATGAAGATTTCCGTGACACTCTGCAACAGACACTGAGATACAGAAAAAGAATTCAGGAAATGGATTGTGGAGAATAGCCTCCCTGTACTTTAGATGACATATAATTCTCTGAAGACTGGATATCTGAAGAGCCTTTTAACTCTGTTTTGCTACTTCTTATCTAGAGTAGATCATCAGTAATATTTTTTAGTAATAAAATGACTTTTGAATAAAAATCGAGGTCTTAGTCTTAATAAATACTCAACACTGAGTTGTTCAGTGTACTGAACTTTATAAAATTCTTGTATTTAGCTGAATAGAGCTAAAACAATAGATAAGCTTTGTGTTCTGAGATCATGGCACCTTTTAAAGTTTAAGCTTAATAATGAGTAACGGGAAGAAGTGAGTCAGGTTAGAATTAACATTTTCAGAAACCTATATTCATCTTCTAAGTCAAAGGAAAAAAGAAAAGTCTGATTCAAGGAAAAAACTAAGGCTCCTAAAAATTGCTGTGTCCCAGCTACAGAACTGGCATTCCTGCATTGCACCAGAGATGCGTTTTTCCAGATAATGGAAAGAATGTTTGGAGAGACTGCAGTAGATGGCAAAAAATCAGTGAGTGCCTTGCATGACTTTTTGTTACAAAGAGAGGATATGTGGGTGAAAGTAATATGATTACATTCCATGTATGCATACTGGTACATTTATTGGAAGGAAGCTTAGAGAAGCATAGCTGTGATTGAAATTTCAAAGGTGCAAAGACTGCAAAAAGAGTAAGTAACTTTTCCTGTGAGAACTTCCTCAGTCCTTTAACATCTGAAAACTGACCTAACCAGATGGAGCTGCAAATTCTGAGTAGAATGAAGGAACACATGCATTCCATGTATCTGCACAACACTGTTGTCCTGGCTCAGTGACTGCACTCATGCACATTTTGCAGTTTCATTTTTTGACAGTTGGCTTTATTACTTTAATTTTATGTTTAATGTTACTTTAAAAGAACATTAAAATAAATATTAATATTGCTTAAAGGAAAAGGAAGAAAAATATGTAAGAAGTTGTATTTTCTGATCATTCATGGTAAAACAGTGACAAAGTACTAGGCTGCAACTTGACTTATTTGGCATATTGTGTTCATGAAAGTGATTGGCACAACCTAGTATGCCTAAAGACTGTATCAAAACACACTTAGGAATTTGTAACTACTAAAACTTAATTATTTCTGAGTTGTTCAGTGTACTGAACTTTATAAAATTCTTGTATTTAGCTGAATAGAGCTAAAACAATAGATAAGCTTTGTGTTCTGAGATCATGGCACCTTTTAAAGTTTAAGCTTAATAATGAGTAACGGGAAGAAGTGAGTCAGGTTAGAATTAACATTTTCAGAAACCTATATTCATCTTCTAAGTCAAAGGAAAAAAGAAAAGTCTGATTCAAGGAAAAAACTAAGGCTCCTAAAAATTGCTGTGTCCCAGCTACAGAACTGGCATTCCTGCATTGCACCAGAGATGCGTTTTTCCAGATAATGGAAAGAATGTTTGGAGAGACTGCAGTAGATGGTAAAAAATCAGTGAGTGCCTTGCATGACTTTTTGTTACAAAGAGAGGATATGTGGGTGAAAGTAATATGATTACATTCCATGTATGCATACTGGTACATTTATTGGAAGGAAGCTTAGAGAAGCATAGCTGTGATTGAAATTTCAAAGGTGCAAAGACTGCAAAAAGAGTAAGTAACTTTTCCTGTGAGAACTTCCTCAGTCCTTTAACATCTGAAAACTGACCTAACCAGATGGAGCTGCAAATTCTGAGTAGAATGAAGGAACACATGCATTCCATGTATCTGCACAACACTGTTGTCCTGGCTCAGTGACTGCACTCATGCACATTTTGCAGTTTCATTTTTTGACAGTTGGCTTTATTACTTTAATTTTATGTTTAATGTTACTTTAAAAGAACATTAAAATAAATATTAATATTGCTTAAAGGAAAAGGAAGAAAAATATGTAAGAAGTTGTATTTTCTGATCATTCATGGTAAAACAGTGACAAAGTACTAGGCTGCAACTTGACTTATTTGGCATATTGTGTTCATGAAAGTGATTGGCACAACCTAGTATGCCTAAAGACTGTATCAAAACACACTTAGGAATTTGTAACTACTAAAACTTAATCCCTTCCCTTCACTTAAAACTCTGCTTAAAAAATCTACTTTAAAATGTTTTAGGAGAAAACTGGTGTCATATGTTTTACTCAGGTTTTTATCATTTTTTTTCAGGTAACATCTCTTACTTGCTTCTCCCTTAGGATTTATTAACAGCGTGGACTGTTGTACCTTGTTTGATATAGAAGAGTTTACATTACAAAGTATTTGTGCTTGTTTGCTACCTTGTACTGCACATAAAAATCTACTTTAAAATGTTTTAGGAGAAAACTGGTGTCATATGTTTTACTCAGGTTTTTATCATTTTTTTTCAGGTAACATCTCTTACTTGCTTCTCCCTTAGGATTTATTAACAGCGTGGACTGTTGTACCTTGTTTGATATAGAAGAGTTTACATTACAAAGTATTTGTGCTTGTTTGCTACCTTGTACTGCACATACTTCTCAGCTATCTCTTCTCTCTCTCCCTTGTTAGTTTTACATTGCTATCTTCTCCTGGTCCAGTCAACGCCTCACTCAGTTTGAACTAAAGACAGGTTCTCATTTACCAAACATACTGAAAGCTAGCATGACTGTAATACAATCAAGACTAAAACAAGCATATGCTTATGAAAACAATCACGGAAGTAAAGAAGCCTCATGACGAAAAAATATTTAATCTGTTTTATTGTCTCCTTTTTTATATCTACATCTGTGGTGGGTTGACCCCAGCCAGCAGCTGAGCACCCACAGAACTGCTTGCTCACTCCCCTCTCCTGCAGAATGGGGAGAAAGTGGAAGGGGAGAAAGTGGAAGGCGAGAAGCCTCATGGACTGAGACAGAGACAGTTTAATAGGTGAAGCAAAAGCTAATTATTCAAGCAGATCAAAGAGGTAATTTACTCACTAGACCTCATTGGCAGGCAACCTACTCGCTGGTGGGGCAGAGTGGAAAAATAAAAAACTTGATGCTGTGTAAGCATTGTTTGGCAACAGACAAAACAATGGTGTGTTACCAACACTGTTCTAGTCACAAATCCAAAACACAGCACCATATGGGCTGCTATGAAGAAAATTAATTCCATTTGTTTCCCTTCCAGTTCTGTTTAATATCTTTATCAATGATCTGGATGAGGCGATCAAGTACGCCCTCAGTAAGTTTGCAGACGACACCAAGTTGCGTAGGAATGTTGATCTGCTTGAGGGTAGGAAGGCTCTGCAGAGGGACCTGGACAGGCTGGATCGATGGGCCGAGGCCAATTGTATGAGGTTCAACAAGG
>NW_008795018.1:8334787-8363090 GCF_000699145.1 Aptenodytes forsteri
CTGATGAGGAGCGGCTGAGGGAACTGGGGTTGTTTATCCTGGGGAAAAGGAGGCTGAGGGGAGACCTCATCGCTCTCTACAACTACCTGAAAGGAGGTTGTAGCAAGGTGGGTGTCGGTCTCTTCTCCCAAGTAAGAAGTGCTTGGATGAGAGGAAATGGCCTCAAGTAGTGCCAGGGGAGGTTTAGATTGGATATTAGGAAAAATGTCTTCACCTAAAGGGTTATCAAGCCTTGGAACAGGTTGCCCAGGGAAGTGGTTGAGTCACCATCCCTGGAGGTGTTTGAAAGATGTGCAGATGTGGCACTTAGGGACATGGTTTAGTGGTGGACTTGGCAGTGCTAGATTTATGGTTGGATTCGACGATCTTAGAGGGCTTTTCCAACCTAAATGACTCTATGATTCTATGTTTCCAACCAGACCCAGTACAACATTTCTTTTTTCTTTTTTAGATTCACATTGTGATTAAATCTGGAACAAGTTGGCAGCAGATAACTCTCATGAGTCTATCGTTATTTTCTTCAACCTATGTAAAGACATAACACTGTAAATTTCCAGTGTTTGGAAAATATTGAAGTATCTGTATGTATGACCCCAAAAAAAGCAAGCCAACTGACATGTCCTTCTCCACATCAGCCTCACTGAAAGATCTGATCTGGTGAATGAACCTCTAACAGGTGAAACTCCACTGTATGCCAATAAATCACTGGTGAAACCAACCTTTAGTATATTTGTAACATGGAGGAGTCACCTGCTCCTCTACCAGTATTCATCATGCTGTTCTGTTTAGAGCAATTCTCTTCCAGAATATGTGATTACTCAGAACGATATCATCTTTTCAGTGTACAAGCATAGGTAGAATTAATATAAAAAAGCTTATCTGCATAAAAGTTAGTTCTGTGGTCAAAGGTGTCATCCAGACTCCCTCTGCACTCAGTGGACAGAAATAAGCATCTCCAGACAGTGATTCATCTGGGGTTAGTTATTTCTTTTTTTTCCTTTTTTTTTTTTTTTTTGTTTCAGATTGGGAAGTATTAAGCCAGTAGGATGATAAATCTATCACCAAAAGATTGTTTTTAAAGGTACAATTTGCACCACAGAATATATCAGGAATCTGGATAACTAGCTTACACTGGAGGGTTAACTTTTAAATTGTGAAGTTATGAAATACTTTTTCCATTCCACTTTCTCTTAACATCTACTCCTGTAGTTACCCCATACAGTAAGCAATAAAGCTGCCATTACTGTTGTTATCCTGTGAAATATAAGTCCTGCAATTGCTCCTGTCTGTATGGTTGGTCTGTTATATCAATTTGGTCTGCAGATATATGCAGCATCATGTATTAAAATTTTTAAAGGAGCATTGAATGCAATACATCAAAATTTAAAGGCGCTGCCTTGCTTATTTAATGAAGTTCTCTATAAATGTAAACATTTTTATCTCTAAAGTAGGTTTTTAGTAGAAGCATATACAAGTCTCAGCTTCTGCTTCACCCTTCTGTCAGCTCCATCTTTATTTCTGTATTCTTCTAACAAATAAAGTGTTGAACTAGTGGTTAACAGATGTTGTATGTCCTAGGACTGGTTGCTTTGGAGTTATTTGAGTACTCACATCTCCAAGAAGCTGAGAAATTTTCAGGAAAGCATGATCTACATATTAGAGTTATATGCTCTTATTTCCAAGCCTGACTTCATCAAGTTTCATATCACTGTTACTGAAATTGTACATGAACAAATCCATCACGTTACTTCAGTATCCCACTTCATCATTCTACAGTTATCAGAAAACAAACCCTACCTTTAAAAAAATCAATCTTTTTATATTAGGTTTATCATCCTACCGGATTAATATTGCCTGTTATAAGAAAAATTATAGGACTAACAAAGCTGGGGTCCTATTTTATGCCTTGAATGAACTCTTTTTCCTCTTATGGAAAGAATATGCACTTGTTTATTGCTTGTGTCCTTATTCCAGCCTATTTCATCCCATTACCCTTCGAGCCACTTCTCCCTTACCATCCTTCTTATCTAACAAGTCAAAATGTCTCTTTTTCAATTCTGAGCTGAATCAAATCTTGGCTTGCTCCCCTCATCATCCATAGCCTACCATGAGGTTCAGCTACTATCTTCCCTGCATGTCAGACATTTTTCTCTCAACTCCTTGTAGCCTGTCTGATAGACTATGTCTATACTGCTAAGGGGAAGGGAGCCAGGGATTCCCTTACCACTAGGGAATTGTTACAACAAGCTAAAACTAGCTCAGCCAAGACTAGATCAGAAGAGTTCTGAGCATCCTGAGGACTGTCAAGTCAGTACAAACACTATTGCCTTTTATTAGAAATGTAAATATGTTATTTACCAGGAGGCAATTTCATTTGTAAATGTACTTGAAATTGCCAGTGATTTAATTAATTATGTCTTTCAAAAGCTTGCAAAAGAAAGTAGGTTCAATTTGATGAAAGCTTGATCTTGAGAATTTGTCTGCTCAGATATTAATTTACTTATTTTGTAGTTTTAAATATTTGGAGAAAAGTGGTTATAAACTGAATTATTGAGCAAAAAATCTAGCACAAATAAAAAACAATAATTTTTATTTTCTACATCTAAAAGGTACTTTCAGATCTATTTCAGACCAAAGCAGAACTTGAAGATTTATTTGGAAGCACTGGGTAAAAAGAAACATGAACAAGACCTTCAGGCAAATATTTTAAGTGCTACTGGAAAATACCAAAGGATTAACCTCAATAGCAGCAACATAGTATCTCATGTGTAAGCATATTATGGTGTCCTCTGTCATGTGTGACTGTGGCACATTGCTCTCATGGTGAAAGTGTCAGAGAAATATAGAAATTTCCTTTTTGAAGGAAAACATCTTTGAATCTTTGAAATTCCTCAAAGAGAAAACTGAAATCATCCTGCAGAGATCTCCATGAAGCAGTTCCAGACTTTCTACAGAAGATAAGAGCTATAAAGAAGTGTAAGTGCAACATTACTCTTTTATCTGGAGTTACTATATGATATGTCAGATGAAAAGTCACTGCAGTTCCTCAGAAAGTAGTGGTCTAAGAATTCAATGTTGAGAGATTAAATTAGTCATAGAAAGCATAATACTGATAAATGTGCTAAAAATTAATGCAAATAACCATGAAGTATCACATAAAACAATGTGGTTATAAAAGATGGTGTTGTGCTTAGAAATGCTATTCATTATGATTTCATATATCACTATTGTTAAAGATATTACAAAGACTGGTAGATTTAGGATGATACTATTTCCAAGATAAGTCCTTTCCACAATAAGCTTTTATGGTGAGATGTAGTACACATACAAAAAATAAAATAATAAAAAACACTTTCAAAATTTAAACTTTCAAATGTATTTTTTTCATGAAGTTTAATAGTTTAACAGTTCAATATCAAAATTGTACAAGCTGTAAATATATAAGCATTTCCTTAGCATTTATTAAAGACTACTGTATCAGATGGATCTCTAGGATACTGAGACTTACCAAATCATAATGCAGCTTGTGTAATTTGTGTACAGATGTGCTTATATGTCCAGCTGTCTGTCTGTGTGTCCCTCTTCAATGAAGTCTGAACCCAAAAGCCTGTTTTCACCCATATTTGATAGAATGGTAGGGGTTTCAAAGTTAATTAGGAAAAAAAGTTCTTTGGGAGAGAGGAGATACTGGAAGTGCTCTCTATAATCACTACTTATGGAAAGGCTGCATGTTGAGGTAAATTCCTACTCAGTAACCGAGAATCATCATGGGATGGGGAGACAGAAGAGGAGGGAGAGAGAAGAAAAGGACAAGGGGAAGGGGGAGGGGAAAGGGAAGATGGAGGAAGAGAAAGTTGAAGAGAGGAAGAGGAAGAGGAAGAGGGGAAGGTGGAGAGAGAGAAAATGGGGGGGAAGAGGGAGAGAGAGAAAGAGAAAGAGAAAGAAAGCAAAAGCGAAAGAGAAAGAGAAGGAGAAAGAGAAAGAGAGAAGGAAGATGGGAAAGAGACCTTATTGTAGCTCAGTAAATATGATGTTCACCATAATCAGCAGAAGGCCATAGGCATTGTATTTATGTGACCCTGCTGGGTGTCAGGGCTTCTCTGAGCTTGTTTTATCTGTCAGGTAGTCACTGCATTGGACAGTAGCATTTTGTGTCAGCCGAGGCTGGGGAGATGCTGTTGTGCAACTTTCAAGGTTCATCTGTGATACCATGAGTAGGAGGCAGACAGTGCTTAGAAAAAAAAATAGACGACAACAAGCAGACCACAGCACTGAGGAGCCACTGACACCCCCCCCCACACCACCACCACCAGCAGTGATTTCCTCACAGCTACAACTCTGGGTGCCACTACTCAGTTGTGACACCTACAACCTTACAATTCAGAGGGACACTGGAAGGGTGAGAATAACACTAGAGAAAAGGGGTAGATAAAACTTAGTTTTCTTGCATAACAAATTTAAGAGCATTATTACCCAAACCTGGTAACTATTTGCTGTACTTTGGTTGCAAGACTTTGAATGTAACATTATAAATTTATCAGTCTGGGGAAATGTTTTGATCAGTGCTCCAGATGCATAGGGCACTTCTTTTTGTTAGTCACAAGGCTTATAGTTCTACTTGTTCAAGCAATACTATAAAAAAAAAAAAAAACAAAAAAACCCCCAAGATTCCATTCAGTGCTTTTTTAATTCAGTATACTCATTATTTCCTGAAACACTGTACATAGCCTTTTTTTCTATACATCAGAATAGAGACATTATCTTAAAAATCAATTTGTAAAAATACAGCATTTCTGGGTTAAAAAAAAAGAAAAAAGAAAAAAGAAAAAAAAGGGGGGTGGGGGGGAGAAATACCTGTATAGATTGAAAATAACATTAGGAAAATACCAGGTACATATTGAACTGTATTTACATTGACCAAGCTGTTGTATTCTCTGGGAAAAACAAAAACAAACAGAAAAAAAGCCACATTGGTTTCTTTTAGCTTCTGTTTGCTTTTCTTCCTCTCATTTCTCATCCTTCTGTTGAGGCCACCTTTTTCAACCACATCTTTTCTTTTCCACATTTCTACAACCATCAAGTTCCACTATCAATCCCTAGCAGCAATTACTAAATGGGCTGCGCTTCCAGAGGGACTGACTGTCAGCAGTTCCTTAGCAGGGCTTTTTTTTGTTGTTGTTTGTATCCATATTGATACAGCTTTTTTTTTCTTTTTTTTTTTCGTCTCTCCCCCTCCCCGCCCCAAAGCATCTTCATCCATGGACAATCCACAATAAATACCTGGAACTTATAGAAGCAACTTAAAACAAACAATAGCCGTCACTGTTATACAGGGCAGGTAAGTGGAATACTAGGTAGTGTCCTTCTATATACAATGACTCTTCAGGCTTTTCTCAGTGCTGCATAATCCCATTTTCTGAAAAGGTTTTAATTCACAATTTAATGCTATCAGTGGAGGAAATAGACTGATGTGATTTCAAGCAAAGGACAAAGAAAGACAGACTATGGTTATGTCTAAAACTATACCCACATTTACAAAAAATATTCTGCCATTAAAAATATTAGATTTCAAACTGGAATGTAGAATTACAAAAGTATTACTTGATAAGTGACAAATTTATGCTGTTCATTGATCACAAACCACTTCCATCACAATGCAGGATGAAGGACAGAAACCACAGAATTCTTAAGTGATATGTTTCCATGCAATCAAATGCTTTAAACTGTCTGGCAGCATATATAAAAAAAAAAAATCTGACTTCTAGAGCCAGTTGTTCTGATTCTTGTTTCCTTCAGGAGAATAGAGAGGAAGAAGGCCAAACTAATGGCAGATATTCTTCCACAGCCTCCCTACCTATGAAATCAAACAGATGCAGGCATAGGCAGGCATACATATGCTGGATTTTCTACCTAAATAACATGAGCATGAATGTGTCAGTTCATAGCATCACTGTCATGAAACAGCGAGACATACCTGTACCTGCTGAAAGTGTTGCAGAAAGAACCGCTACGGCTTTTATACTCAGATAAGCCTGGAAGCTGAGAAATATATTTGCAAATAGAATGGACTTTTTTTTTTTCCAATAAACCATTCTTAGTCCTTCAAAGAGCAATATAGACTTAAGTAAAATTCTCATTAGTATTTCCATTAAGTGCTATTTTGCACCACAATTCACACAACAAATAATTAAGTGCTAATATGATAAACAAATTAACTTTTCCCCATCTCTCTCATATATCTGGATTTATGATTTAGAGGTTTAAAAGGGCAGTAAATACAATTTCTGGAATACCTTTTCCCTTTAAGTAGGTCTATCAGAACAGAGAAATAACCTAGTTTGGTAATAGCCAAGAAAGTAAAGCTATTCAGTCCTTCTTAATTACACTAGTTGTTTGTAACTACAGATCAATTTTTCCTTATCACTGGAAATTAAAGTTTTAGTTTAGTTTAGTTTAGTTTCATTCACATTCTTATGTGTTTATTATTGCTACTGCCGCCTTCGTGGTATAAAATCCTCAATCCACTCATTCTATTGCAGAAAATTTCCTTAGAACTTTCATTTACATAAAAAGTAATAGAAATAGCTTTCGGTCCAATATCTTTTACTGCATTATCTGTCGTGGGTTCCTTTTGTTTCCTCATTTGCTTGGATTTTTTTTTCCCAAGGTTTCCTCATTATGTGAGAAGCATGTCCTTGTTTCCAATGTCTGCTATGTAACACTAATGTCCCTCAACACAGTAGGACAGGCCTGGGAGTCTGATGCTGTACTTACTGCATGAACAACAACTTAATTAAGTGGTGCTTTAGAAATATCATCAGTGCTTTGTTGCTACTATTGCACTTGGGCATGTATCACATTGTTCTGATAAATGCGTTGGGAGAATTGCTTTGTAGTTCGTCTTGTTTCTGGAACACTACTGGCTAAGGACCCTGGAACAAATTGTTTCTCTTGCACAATGGGGATAATGCTCTCAGTTCCAAGAATGAGCACAAAAGAGTCAGGATGAGGACCAAAGTTCTTTCAAGGCAGTACACAATCTGAATCAGAATTAGACCTACTTCACTTTCATTGATATCTCATATGCCTGCCACAAGAAATTATATTTCTTTTTTCCCCATACTTTAATAATACAGAAAACCCAGGATAAAATTCCTTCTTCCACTCCTCTTTATATGTACAGCTAGGGAAGGCAGGAAAATAGAGAAGAAAGTACTTTATTATGCGTTCTATGAAATCTGGACCAGCATTTTCAGTTCTATTCAATTTCCTTGCACTCTGTGCGGTATATTCACTTGTATCACATAGGTGTAAATGAAACCAGTTGGGCTTGATTCTCCATCACTTTTCAGCAAGTGTAATTATTTGTACCTTTGAAGTAAGTACAAGGTGAATGTGAACTAAGGTAAAAAAGATATTTTCACAATTACTGTCCTTAGATAATGTGAACAGACCACAGTGCTAGGAGGATCAAAGTAGCAGAGCCCTAGCGAAGGAAGGCTACAGCTAGTGTTCAGAGATTACTTAAATTCCATAAAAATGGAATGTTATAATAATTATATGGGAAAATCTGTGGCTATTAGAAACAAGGATGAACCAAAACCACTGTAAATCCACAACTGCTAACAGTATAGACAGCAATAAAAGGTTTCTGTGGCAGGTGTACCCACCCTGACAAATACTGGGGGCATTAAGACTGCTGTGTCCTTACTTTCCGTGCCCTTACTTTCCTGCCTTTAAGATGGCGAGTGCTGACCATCATGTACACACTTTGGGCCAGTAATTATAGTCACGTATACACCTTGGGTAAGGAGTAAGAAAGTTAAGGCCCTCAGCCAATTAGAATTGACCACAGGTCAGATTCAACTAGGGTATAAATAGAGCCCTGCCGTAGGGCAAGTGGGGTTGGTCCTCCTCGGAGCAGTGGGTCTGCAGTCGGGGACTCTCCCCTTGGGTCGGGATGCCACCCAAAGAAACTCCTCGAGGTTGAGAGCCCTCATTTTATAGGTGAGTGATTGCGCACATTTTGGATCTTCATTTCTAAAGCCGACTGTGCAGTATTAATTCCTCGTACACCATCCTGAACCTGTGGTTTACTGAAGTTGTTGGAGTGTTTAAGCCTCATTTTTAGTTAGTTTTCTGTTAAACAATTTTGGTTTAAATAAAGTTTATTTTTGAATCTATCGCTTGCCTAATTTGATTTTTTAAGCCTCCGTGACAGTTTCACAAAGTAGAGTTTAAACTAGATGTTGTTACTTTCAAAACTAATTTTGTGCAGTTCATATCTCTTCGTATATAATTAAATAAATTATTTGAAAAGTCTACTTAAAATTTCTGGTCTAAAGTCTTTTCATGTATTTGCTGGTTCTTTACATGTTATTGTTCCAGTTGGAATACTAGACTCATAGAATCACAGAATCACAGAATGGTTTGGGTTGGAAGGGTCCTTTAGAGACCATCTAGTCCAACCACCCTGTCATAAGCAGGGACAACTTTCACTAGATCGGGTTGCTCAAAGCCCCGTCCAAGCTAATCTTGAACACTTCCAATGACAGGGCATCCACAACTTCTCTGGGCAACCTGTTCCAGTGTCTCACCACCCTCATTGTAAGAAATTTATTCCTTATATCCAATCTAAATCTACCCTCTTTCAGTTTAAAACCATTGCCCCTTGTCTTGTCGCTACAGCCCATGGTAAAAAGTCTCTCTGTATCTTTCCTATAAGCCCCTATGTCTTTTTTTTCTTCTGTTTCTAAGTAAGCATCCCCTCAGGTTCTGGCTACCAGCTTCTTATAAACATAAGATACCCTCACACAATTATCCGTATACCAAGCCCTTGTTATATTCCTCTGAACAGCACTTAACGTTGGTAAATGTATGTAGAAGGAGTGTCTGCTCCTTTAGGAGTGCTTGGGCAACAACCTTTTCAATGCAAAAAGGGGTCATAAGTAAAGTAGGAAGCCATAAACAAGAACATACAGAGCACAAACCTCACTGACAAGTGATAGGAGGGGCCGTAGGAGAACCAAACCTGGTCAGTCACACAAATTGGTAAGAGTATGTGAAATTGTGAAAATGTTTATTTCACTAAGATTGATCAAGAACATTATCAAATGGTTTTCTAGGGAAAATGGGGAAACCATAAACAGAATGTACAGAGACACAAGCCTGGCAGACAAACATAATGGAAACAAAGACAAGAAACAAACCTGGCTAGTCACAGTAACTGACGGGCTATCAAGAAACTTCAGGAAAACCAAGACTTTGCAGCTGATAAGGATGCAAACCTGAGGGTCTGGGATATTGGAGGTGGGTGGGTGTGAATCAGTGAGACTGTGTCAGCTGGTGCAAGGGAGGGGGATAAGGGAGCAACAAAACAGGAATAGACAGAAAGAGGTATAAAAAGGGCTGGTTGAGTGCAAAACGGGGCCTATCAGTATGCTTGTCTGGTTGAGCCCTGCGCCTGATCACCACAGTCTGTCCTGTTTTATTAAATCCTTTCTTAATGACCTCTCTGCATAATCTCACTCTCTATCCCATGTGTGCCAATGCCGCAAAGACTCAGTGCCAGTTACTGGGGGGACCAACATGAGGGGACTGGGTGCCAACTGCTGGATTCAGACCTGCGGTGTCAGTTACTAAAGCCAGTGGGGTCTTGGCATCAGCTACTGGAGCCAGTGGGGTCTTTAACCTCCAGCCACTGGGTCAGGAACAGTGTATGTCCCGAAAAACAGCTACTAGGGGGGACAGGGATGAGTAAGGGGCTCAGCACTGGAGCAGGACTGCGGCTCAACAGCCCGTGTGCCGGCGGCTGGGGGTGAATGTCTGTACCTTTCCCAAATCGGGTGTGCATAGGGGGTGTGTGTGTATTCACTGGCAAACTCCAAGTTGGACCAGCCAGCAAGTCGGGGACATGTGGGACAGGTAAGGGGGGCTGGGATCTGGGCAGGGTGCCAGGCAGGCAGAGGGGCCATGTCAGTGCTCGGGGGATCCACGAATGTGTGTGTGCTTGTGAACCTGGCGAGTGTGGTGTGTGTGCTGCACCAGTGACCTTCTGCCTCTGCCAGCCCAAGAGGAGGGGACATGGCTGTCTGTGCCTGTGTCTGGTGTGAGTCCTGAATGTGGGGGCTGCTGGAGGCAGTGCCTTGTCTGAGGCCGTCTGTGTAGCCACAGCTGTGGCTATGTCAGTGTCCTCTGTGTGTGTCTGTGTGTCCGTGTATGTGTCTGGGATACATGCTCAGTCTTGGTACTGCAGCAGCTTCACTAATGCAAAGGGGAAAGCAGCAACCATGTCCTTCAGCCTGGACAGAGACCCCGGGTCCCCAGGCGCCAGGGTGGGCTCCAGAAGCTGGGCAGAACAGTCCTGGGCAGGGGCAGCTGGAGGAGTTGGCCGCTCCTAACTGCTGTTAACAATGTAGAATCATAGAATCATAGAATCATTGAGGTTGGAAAAGACCTCTAAGATCATCGAGTCCAACTGTATACCTAACACTGCCAAGTCCACCACTAAACCATGTCCCTAAGCATCATGTCTATACGTCTTTTAAACACCTCTAGGGATGGTGACTCAACCACTTCCCTGGGCAGCCTCTTCCAATGCTTGACAGCCCTTTCGGTGAAGAAAGTTGTCCTAATATCCAATCTAAACCTCCCCTGGCACTACTTGAGGCCATTTCCTCTCATCCAAGTGCTTGTTACTTGGGAGAAGAGACCAACACCCACCGCGCTACAACCTCCTTTCAGGTAGTTGTAGAGAGCGATGAGGTCTCCCCTCAGCCTCCTTTTCTCCAGGCTAAACAACCCCAGTTCCCTCAGCCGCTCCTCAGAAGACTTGTTCTCCAGACCCCTCACCAGCCGCGTTGCCCTTCTCTGGACACGCTCCAGCACCTCAATGTCCTTCTTGTAGTGAGGGGCCCAAAACTGAACACAGTAGTCGAGGTGCGGCCTCACCAGTGCCGAGTACAGGGGCACGATCACTTCCCTACTCCTGCTGGCCACACGATTTCTGATACAGGCCAGGATGCCATTGGCCTTAGAATCAGTCCAAAGCATTTTACACGGAATAAAAATGTAATCCTAGTAGTAAGGCAGATGGGACGAACCAGGAATTTAGGGAAGAAATGGTTGGGAAAAGTATCAGAGAAAGGAAAAGAAGGGCTAGGTTTCTGATTGCAGAACAGTGAGAAAGAATGAAAAAATGGAACTTACATATTCTGAGTTCCATTCACCCTCTTAATCACAGCTGGTTGTTTTGGACCTAGGTTTTGTACAGTAGAATAGTGAAGAAAGGATGATTTCCCTGATGGCAACAGCTGGTAATTGTTCCTAGATGATGGGATGTGCTGCAGTTTCTGCTACACCAACAACCTAAAACAACTATATTGCATCCACTGTTTCTGCTTTTTTTAATTGCCATTTATGATGCTAGGCATAATTAACACCATTTTCAATCTCGTTTGCCTAACTTATTAAAACTTTTTCTACTCTTTGGGCTCGACCATCCAGACAGCTTTTACCCAGAGAAAAGTACACACGTCCAAGCCATGAGCAGCCAGTTTCTCTAGGAGAATGCTGTGGGAAACAGTGTCAAAGGCTTTACTAAGGTCCAGGTAAACGACATCCACAACCTTTCCCCCATCCATTAAGTGGGTCACCTTGTCATAGAAGGAGATCAGGTTGGTCAAGCAGGACCTGCCTTTCATAAATCCATGCTGGCTGGGCCTGATCACCTGGTTGTCCTGTACGTGCCAAGTGATGGCCCTCAAGATGAACCGCTCCATAACCTTCCCCAGCACCGAGGTCAGACTGACGGGCCTGTAGTTCCCCGGATCCTCCCTCCAGCCATTCTTGTAGGTGGGCATCACATTTGCTAACCTCCAGTCAGCTGGGACCTCCCCAGTTAGCCAGGACTGCTGATAAATGATGGAAAGTGACTTGGTGAGCACTTCCGCCAGCTCTGTCAGTACCTTTGGATTATTCCATCCAGCCCCATAGACTTGTGCGTGTCTAAGTGGTGTAGCAGGTCACTAACCATTTCCCCTTGGATTATGGGGGCTTCATCCTGCTCGCCGTCCCTGTCTTCCAGCTCAGGGGGCTGGGTACCCCAAGAACAACTAGTCTTACTACTAAAGACTGACGCAAAGAAGGCATTAAGTACCTCAACCTTTTCCTCATCCTTTGTCACTAAGTTTCCCCCCGCATCCAATAAAGGATGGAGATTCTCCTTAGCCCTCCTTTTGTTGCTAAGGTTTTTATAGAAATATTTTTTATTGTCTTTTATGGCAGTAGCCAGATTAAGTTCTAGCTGGGCTTTGGCCCTTCTAATTTTCTCCCTGCATAACCTCACAACATCCTTGCAGTCCTCCGGAGTTGCCTGCCCCTTCTTCCAAACATCATAAACTCTTTGGCTCCCTGTTGGGAGCCAGTCAAATCTGGGTTCTGGCCCTAGTATTACTTTCCCTAAGGACTAAATAAATAAATACTGGTCCAAACCCCTCTTTTAATTTAAAACACAGTTTCTTCTTTCTCTCAGAAGGATCAGTTTAGTGACACAGAAGTTAGATCCCAAAAAAAGCATTACTAAGTCAAAAGACACTCCAGTTTTCAGTGACCTGAGAGTCATATTTATACATGTTTGTGACGGATGTAAAAATCATGACCAAGCCATGGTGCAATGATCTGATCCCAGGTTCTCTTCCTTCCATAACCATGTTTTCATTAGCAAATCAAAGATTTTGATTTGAATCAAAGAATCAAAGACTCTTTTTTGCTCAGTTTTCTCCCCAGTTTCTTCCACCCAGTGTTTCAACCTCAACAGAAGAGACAGAGAAATGTTTTCTCAAGATTGCTAGTGACCTTACTTTTAGGACAAGTACCTGAGGAATAAGACCTGCAATCAGATTCAAGGTAAAGCTGTTGACGAGGGCCTCAAACCACATTGTGAGAAACTGCTAAGGTCACTACAAAAAGTAGTACTTAGTTAGGAGACTAACTATGAGAAGATGACTGTTTTCTCCTCTGTATAGATCCTACCTTTCTTCCCATCCTGATGATCTGCACTCTCTAAAGATGCCATTATTTCTCTGTTGACTGTGGAAGAAGTTTAGATGAGATTGCTGTACACATAATATTTAGAAGGTGAAAATCTGATGAGTGATGACAGGAATCTAACCCTAATGTTCTCAATCTTTAGTAGTTAAAGATAACTGCTCTGCAGTTCAGTAAGTAGTTTCCTATGTGTGATGGTTCCCTAGGATGTATAAAAAAGGCTACACACCTTGTATAATCACGTCATTTGTTCAATGTCTCAAGAGTCAGGTAAATTTACAATAGTCTTATTACTACAGAATAATTTAACCTCTGTCTCAGGTAGCATTTTTGTTACCAAATGTGTTACTAGACAAAAAGTTAATCATTGAAATCTATTTTTTGTATGTCTTGAAGATCACCATGTAACACTGATGTTTCAATACATAATAAATATGTTACACCCATTCTTTGATAGCAGACCTTATTCTTTAAGGCATAACATTTGTATTTAAGGTTAGCTAGCACTAGCTATCTTTCAAACTGACTTTTAACAGGGGGACTGTGTTTAGGGAACTTGGGGCCCATGCAAATTTCCTTCATGATTTCTGCAATTGTTTCCCTGAGAGGCTTGAATATTCTACAGCCTGTCTATTGCCATAATAGCAATACAACCATAGTTATATCAACAGAACCCATATGTACAGAAACCGTATGCCAAAAAGGACTTTTTTCTGTTAGCAAATGTGCACAATTTCCCCATGTAATATTAGTTAAACCAGCATAATATCTGGTTTTAACAGCTCAGACATTTTGCTCCAATATGGCTGTACTAACAAAATTATACAGTACAGTCCAGGTCTGAATTTACTGTTTAGATTATGGTACAGATATTTTCTACCAAAACCATGACATAAAATATTAAAAAAATTAAGTCATGTAATGTTAAATGATGCTATTTTTTCCTTTCCCTCTTTAGGTCTTTTGACTGTAGAAACATCCGCAATATCCTTAAGAATAGCTTCATTCTTTCCATGACTTGGATTTATTTCATGTAACTTACACTGTCTACACTGCAGAAATCTCTGTCTGAGCTGGTATCCCTGGAATCCTTTTGTACTTAATGAAGCGAAATAGCCATGCATATGCTGCAATACCTTTTACTTGGTTTAGATTTCTAAATTAAGTCTGCACTTTAAGAGTACCTATTTCTCTTCATTGACTATGATGGCAGACTAACTCAGATAGAGCCATTTATACTTGTATTTTTTCATATAAAGTTCATACCTTGTAATAAACATTATATCCACCTATTCTGTATTCAAAATGTCAGCTCTGTAGAGAAAGGACAATTGTCTCGATATGTATTTGTACCATGTAAAAACCAGTAAAGTATTGATCCATGGCAAATGTTTTTAGGCACCATGGGTAATAATAATACAGTAATAAGTCGTACTAATACTAAAATGAATAGTCTAATATATACTGGGATGCAGGATCCAGGAAAAATAAGCCTACATAAATTATGATAACAAGCTGTCTGAAATTCTCATTGAGATGAGGTGGATATGGTTGTTATATGAATTTATAGAAACAGATAAATGACATACTATAAAAAAAAGTGTAGGGCAATTTTCTTGGTCATGGGGCTGAAAAAACTTGTTAGGATTTTCTGTCAAAGACACTGCTATTTCTGTAACATTGTTTCTGTATTTCTTTAAGAGACTGTATTCTATGTCAACAAGCCTATGGGGCATTTCTGTGAATAAACAGATTCTAAAAAGAAATGTAGTTTTGAAAACTGTGTCATTGCTTTGTCTTTCAGACTTGATCATCATTTCAGCTTTATAGTTGGCCAAAAGCATGAAAATAATTCTCTCAAATTGCAGAATTATATCCTTTTCATTGCTTTGTTTCAGACTTGATCATCATTTCAGCTTTATAGTTGGCCAAAAGCATGAAAATAATTCTCTCTCATTGGAGAATTATATCCTTTTTAAACAATTCTAGGTAACTATTTTCCTGGATTTCGCATGACCTAAGTGGTCATGTCAGAACCTTGTGCTTCTCTGAAGCACAAAAGCAGAATTTTTTTAGCTGACAATGTTTTGTTTCACACTATATACACAAAATACACTTCTTTTTTATTATTAAGTAGTTCTTCTATTCATTTCACAGGTACTATAATAGCAATAGATTAAAATATTGCAGTATCAGTGCTTAAAAAGTTATGATTGTATAAAAAATATGAAGTTGATTCCACAATATTAACAGTCATTTTGCAAAGGCAATGCTTTCTATTTCTCTTTCCACTTTGAAATATGATTCTAAATTTTTACCCATATAGTCATTAAGATTTACCAGAAAATGTAACTTCTATTAATTGTGGTGTTAACCTTACAAAGGTAACTTCCCCTTTGTACACCTCCTGATTTGTGAACCCTGAACTTTTCTGATGTCTTACCCATAATGTAGTGCTAATAGTACTGTAGGATATTTTGAAGCATTAGTTGTTACAACACACTGCAGCAATTACTAAAATGATGTGCTTTTTTTTTTTTTCCCTCTTCTTTTTCTTTTAAACTGTTTGGACAGATCTCATGGATGTATTAAAACATGCACCAGGGAATGTTTGCAAAGCTTTTATGGTGTTCTTTAAGCAGCTACACATTTTTCGTTTTGAGAGAGCTTTGCCCTGGAGGAGAAATCCTTCAGAGATAAGAAGAAAGCGAACACAAGGACTCAGAAAAAAAAGTTTTGCAAATGTGGAGAATGATTAGTACAAAGGAAGGAGGAGGAGACATCTGTTGATTAAATGATTTTTAGAGATAATTAAGTGCATTCATCCAGAAATAACAAACATTACACATCGTTTGCAGGCACACATGGCTTTCTTGAAAACAAGAGAGAATTAAACGGAGCCTACAAAATAATCAGCAGCTTGGGGCCAGTCAAAACTGTGTCACTGGGATGACCTTCCAGATTTTGTACAAGCCTTTATGAAGCAGTATTAGCAACCAGGTGCTGAGTGCTAGATTAAAAGGGTCTAAATATAGATGTAGTAAGCGGAAGAGAGGCAATCCTTTTCAAAAGTATTGTTCAACTTTCCATTTCTCAAGTAAGCAATTAATATTCACTATTAATACTACATAATTCCATTTATTTCTGTCATTCTCACCTCAAAAAAAACTCGGGTCTGTTTTCTAAAACAGGTTAGAGAAGCTGAGAAGCTTCTGATACTTTATCTAATATGGCAGAGGTATGAAGAAGAATTCAAGGACAAGATGCACTCCAGTTCAGAGGAGTGATGTTCTGTGAACTATAGAGTTAGGGTTACTATATACCTTAAAGAGCAAAGAATGAACAGAAAGCTATGTTAGTGTGAATTTTTTTGCCACCTTCATCATTTCTACTAGGAATATTTGTGATTAATACTACGTTTGATACCTCTTCATACTGTGACTTCACTTAAATAATCAAAAATTGTTAGATCTTTCTTCAAAGGAAAGGACTTCTGGTCAGAGTGGCCTTCAGGAGTTCATGTTTCAGAGTCAGTACTTTGAAAGTAGTTACTTCCAAGTGATCTGACATTGCAAGCATTTGAAATAGTTATTGTTACGACCAAGTTTTAATACTACGTTTGATACCTCTTCATACTGTGACTTCACTTAAATAATCAAAAATTGTTAGATCTTTCTTCAAAGGAAAGGACTTCTGGTCAGAGTGGCCTTCAGGAGTTCATGTTTCAGAGTCAGTACTTTGAAAGTAGTTACTTCCAAGTGATCTGACATTGCAAGCATTTGAAATAGTTATTGTTACGACCAAGTTTCAGCATATACAAAAGCCATGCAAGAAGAATTTTTCACCTATGCTTTTCATTCCAGTCCCTCCGTACACATATTTATGCTCATGTAAGTCTTTAACTCTGGGGTCTGTCTTCTGTTAGAATCATAGAATCACAGAATCGTTTACGTTGGAAAGGACCTTTAAGATCATCGAGTCCAACTGTTAACCTAGCACTGCTAAGTCCACCACTAAACCATGTCCCTACGTATCACATCTACACGTCTTTTAAACACCTCCAAGGATGGTAACTCAACCACTTCCATGGGCAGCCTGTTCCAATGCTTGACAACCCTTTCCATGAAGAAATTTTTCCTAATATCCAATCTGGCACAACTAAACCTCCCCTGACATTACTTGAGGCGTTTCCTCTTGTCCTATCACTTGTTACTTGGGAGAAGAGACCAACACCCACCTCGCTACAACCTCCTTTCAGGTAGTTGAAGAGAGAGATAAGGTCACCCCTGAGTCTCATTTTCTCCAAGCTAAACAACCCCAGTTGTAGTCCTTATAGTCCTCCTGAGTTGTCTGCCCCTTCTTCCAAACATCGTAAACTCTGCTTTTTTTCCTGAGTTCCAGCCAAAGCTCTCTGTTCAGCCAGGCCGGTCTTCTTCCCTGCCAGCTCATCTTTTGGCACATGGGGACGGCTTGCTCCTGCACCTTTAAGATTTCCTTCTTGAAGATCGTCCAGCCTTCCTGGACTCCTTTGCCCTTCAGGACTGCCTCCCAAGGGACTCTGTCAACCAGTCTCCTAAACAGGCCAAAGTCTGCCCCCCAGAAGTCCAAGGTAGCAATTCTGCTGAACCCCCTCCTTGCTTCTCCAAGAATCAAAAACTATCATTTCGTGATCACTATGCCCAAGACAGCCTCCAACCACCACATCACCCACAAGTCCTTCTCTGTTTGCAAACAACAGGTCCATATGAGGAGTACCTATCCTGTATAGATGTTGCATTTCCTCTGTACAGGTTCAGAGGACTTGTCTGGAGTTTCAACATACCAGGCTGCCAGATCCCAAGGGAATTTTGAACATCTTTGGCAAATGGTCAAATTTCTCTCTTTACACCATGCAGAAAAAATATCCAACAGGTGAAAAGAACAAACACAAGCAAATCTGATGATTGGATGGGTTGTGATCCTGTTCTATTTAGGGCTTTTTAAATGCAATAATCAGGGAGAATAATCTCACCCCATATTTTCTGCACCATATCTTAGGTTTGGTTAGCTTCTTTCATTTTGATGTTTTGGGGTTCGGTGGTTTTTTTTGTTCACACATTTTATTTTAAATAAAAACCCCATGGTTTAAATCTGAAGTTACTGAGAGCTAAGGGACTTTGAAAAAATATTTTTTCCTGCTGCACAATGGCTTCTAGCTCCTCCTGTTTGTTGCCCATGCTGTGGGCATTGGTGTAGATGTACTTCAGTTGGGCTATTGATCCTGCCACCTTTTTGGGGGAAGAAGCCCTAATTCCTACGTGACCATTCTCAGGTGCTTCCATGGTTTCTAACACATCCATAACCCTTGTGTCTTTGCTGCTGCATGCATCTCCATCCCCTACCTCCACTGAGATGGTAGACTGAAGCACCTCACTAGCACACCATCGCTCAAACTTTGGTGTGCCTCCCCCAAGTCTAGTGAGCCTGGTTTTATCCCTTTCCCTCTTCAAATCTAGTTTCAAGCTCTTTCAATGAACCCTGCTAACTCCTGTTCCCCCTTTGAGACAGGCATACCCCATCTGTTCCTAGCAGACCTGTTGTCATGTAAACCAACCCATGATCAAAAAAACCAAAATTCTGCTGGTGACACCAGGCTTGGAGCTAGGTATTAATCTGCTGTGTTCTTGTAGGCCACACAGAGAGCACCAATAATAGAACTGGAAGAGGCAGGGGGGTGGACAAAAAACCAATAAAACCTTTTATACCTGTAGCTAAGATTTAATCTCTAAACCTACACTTACACAGTTTCTGTATGTTTCAGTTTGGGATCAGATTCTGTGAAGCGAGACATTGTGGTGTTTTGACTAGAATGTGGATTGTGCTGGCTAGAATGTGGATAGATGACTGGCTGTGGATGTGTTTGACTGAGGTAGACACATGGTAGACATGTTTGACCCTAGGTAAGTCATTACTGACCCTCTTCCTGACTGGCACTTTATGAGAGAGTGTGGTAGGTTGACCTTGGCTGGCCACCAGGTGCCAACCAAGCTGCTCTATCACTCCCCCTCCATCAACAGGACAGGGGGAGAAAATATGACAAAAAGCTCATGTGTAGAGATAAGGACAGGGAGATTACTTATCAATTACCATCATGGGCAAAACAGACTTGACTTGGGAAAATTAATTTACTTTATTACCAATTAAACAGAATAGGATAATGACAAATGAAAACAAATCTAAAACCACCTTCCTCCCCACCCCTCCCTTCTTCCCAGGCTTAGCTTCACTCTCAATTCTACCTCCTTCCCCTGAGCAACACAGAGGTATGGGGAATGGGGGTTGCAGTCATTTCATAACGCTTTGTCTCTGCTGCTTCTTCTTCCTCATGTTCTTCCCCTGCTCCAGCATGGGGTCCCACCCACGTGAGACGGTCCTTCATGACCTTCTCCAATGTGGGTCCTTCCCACAGGCTGCAGTTCTTCATGAACTGCTCCAGCATGAGTCCCTTCCATGGGATACAGTCCTTCAGGAACAGACTGCTCCAGCATGGGTCCCCCACAGGGTTACAGGTCCTACCAAAAAATCTGCTCCAGCATGGGCTCCTCTCCATGGGCTGCAGTTTCTGCCAGAAGCCTGCTCCATTGTGGGCTCTTCATGGGCTGCAGCTTCCTACAGGGCACATCCAACTGCTCTGGCATGGGGTCCTCCTCAGACTACAGTGTAGGTATCTACTTCACCATGATCCTCCATGGGCTGCAGGGGTACAACCTGCTTCACCATGGTCTTCTACATGGGCATGCTCTACTCTGGCACCTGGAGCACCTCCTGCCCCTCCTTCTTCACTGACCTTGGTGTACGCAGGGCTGTTTCTCTCACATATTCTCCTCTCACAGCTGCTGTTGCACAGTGGTTTTTTACCCTTTCTTAAATATGTTGTCACAGAGGTGCTACCAACATCACTGATTGGCTCAGCTTTGGCCAGCAGCAGGTCCATCTGTCCCACCTGAGGGCAGCTTCTGGTGTCTTCTCACAGAAGCCGCCTTTGTAGCCCACCCCCCTGCTACCAAAACCTTGCCACGTAAACCCAATACAGAGAGTTAAAAAGCCTACAGATCGGGGTGAGCAGATGAACTTATGAGCCAGGTCACTGCTGGTACTAGACATGACTAAAGCTTGAGGAATCAGCAACAGCCCATGCAAACACTCTGTTTAGTAAGGTTGAAGGAATGGTCACACTGACACACAGCAGTAAACTACAGAGGAATTTTTCTCATATGGTTAGATTGGCCAGAATCAAATCAGTTTTCTATTAATTTATTTGCTTCTTTAGTTTAAACTTCTCCATTGCAAAACAGGAAATAAAAGTAGTGCTGGTAAGGAAGCTGTTTACTTTGCTACAACAAGTTACAGAAAATCCCAGAAGACAGTATCCAGTGCATCCAAATGACTTCAGAAGTAAAAACTATGGTAGGAAAGTGTTGGCATTCAACATGTAACCAAGTTGTTCCTACAGATTCCAGGCTTACAGTCCTTGAACTTCAGGAAAAGACATAATATAGGCCAGATGCTAAATAGAATGAGCTAATTCTCTGCCCAAACCAGTTCTTAAATGTACCAAGGGATTTTGTTATCTCCCAGCCATAAGAAATATGAGTGCCCCTTTTCCCAAAGACTCTTCTGTGTATACATATGGCTATTTCCAAATGTGTGCTAAATAGAATATGTCTTCCCTTTAAACACATACACTGTAGTGGTATTTTCCTTACCTATTGAAGCCAATGTTATCACAACTAAGCCAATTGTCAACATAATCTTTACTGATTAAGAAGGATAAGAATGAGATTACAAATAGATGAATAGATTTCATGAAAGGATCTAAAAAAAAATATTAAAAAATTCTTTTCACAGATTTCAGGAAAGAATAATTAATTAAAAAAATATCCCAAAAACTTAGACCTCTAAGTTCATCAAAAAAATTGGTGCCAAATAAGATACTTTCATTTTACATTTTCCTATTATCTTTCTCTACTACATCAGTTATTCCATAGCTTTTATTCTCCTCTTTTCATTTGTAGGGCACCTTTGTTTGTTTTTTTTTAACACAAGCAAAACTCTTCTTCCGTATTTCAGAGAGGTGAATTTATTTGCTCTTTGATTGAATATTACCAAATTTCATATGTTATATTCTATCAGTAACATACTGTAATATGAGCCAGATGTGGACATTTTCCCAATTTTCTTTATAGGTTATGTACTGATACATGTCAATACATGTCAATATATGTCATGTATTAATACACTTTCAGCTCAGGCAAATGATTACTTATTTACTAAATTAATATTTGTGCATGTCTACTCACCTCAGTTAATGAAATACCACTGTAGGTCAAACACAGACCTTTTAATTTAGCTACAAAATTTAAACACTATTATAACAAAATTTTAGGTGCCTGCAAGAAAAGGAGTGATCAAATTCCCTACAGATGCAGTGAAGATTCAGATTCTAATTTCTGCATAGGAACTGATAAGAAATGCTAGGCATACACACTGTGTTCACCTACCTGACTCAGTTTTTCTTTTTACCTTCAGAGGATAAGACTTAATCAAGTAGGGATTTTTCTTTCTAATAGAAAAACAAAACAAAACAAAACAAAAGTTGAAAATAGCATCTGAGTGTACCATGGGTTTTGTAATCTCTCTACATATAGACCCATCTCTACAAGTGAGCCCTAACTGTTGTATAAGATTAGTTTGCATTTCTTCTAACTCCATTACACTCTCATCTGTAACTGCACAGTGATGTAGCCTCAAAAAAAGTAAGATCTCCTACTGAGGATACTCCACAGATTGGTTGTCACAGCAGTGTCCTAGGAGATGCAAGTTCAAAGCCTTTCCATCTGACAGGGTCAAAAAAACAAGTTTACAAATTCCTACTTCATGCTTAAGCTACATCACAGCTATCAAATGAGACATGATGTTTATACACAAACTTGACAGTGGCAAATCACATTTATGTTTTGGGGTTTCTCACTGGACTTGGATCTTACATATGAGTCACATCTGAGTTCCAGCCTGAAGAGAAGTACCTGTTCCCTCAAAACAGGCACTTCTGAGCAGGCATGACGAATTAACTGTCATTGGCAAGTGAGCATTCAGGCTAAGAAGAGTAAGTAATGAATTTCAGGGTAAAGCAGTCTTATAAAGTAGGCAGACTGAGATGCTGTGTGGCACTAAAGAGGGTTATAGGTGACTAAACTCCAGTTAATGGGGATTTTTGTCGATTGAACTCCATGACATGAACAATCTTTTCCTCTTATTTGTAATCTCAAGTCAATCCAAGCACCCTATACTACTTACTTGATTCAGCCTTAACATACACTTGGTTTTTGCTTCATTCTTCCTCCATCTCTAGTATCTATGTCATGAATTCAAGAGATTAGAAGTGCTTTCTTTTTAAATACTCATCTTTTCCTGCCTTTCTTCTCTGCACAGAGTTATTACTTGTATTTATGCTTTGTCCAGTTTGACTTAAATAATCCCACTGATATAGCTTTTTCCCACCACAATTATAGTCTAATTCATCTGATCTCAGGCTCAGAAATTTCTGATCTTCACACCAACTTTGACTGCTTTAATTTCATTGTACTGTGTTCCTACTACATATACATTTTTGTGTGATCCTTTCCATTTCTATCTTTGGTATGTACATCTTTGAGTGATAGCCAGGGGATTATCATGGAACCTCTTTTGCTGTCTTTTAGCAAATCTGTGAATACTTACATTCTTTTAATCTCTGCTTATCTTAAATCAAATCAACTTAATTCCCTGACCACTTCTGTTGCTTCATTCTTTTCAATTCATCAATGTATTTCTGGTAAAGAGATGGCCAGAAGTGAATGCAGACTTGAATCTTATCACTATATATTTAAAGTTGCTGTGCAAGATAGGTTTTGAATCAATGAACAAAGACTTCACAATGAGATATTGGTCAAGCTGACGTATTAAGAAGGCTAATTTGCATTTGCCTACAGAATGAGAGGGATACATCTTAGAGTTAAGTACAGCAGCTCCTGAACAGAAGCAGATATATCAGACTTGATGTCTTCTAATGCCCATAACCTACGCAAGTTGAGGGAGGACCTCAGCTGTAAACTCCAAGTAGTTTCAAAAAAAGGAAGCCATAGATTTTAAAAGTTGTGATCAAAAAATACAGGAAAAGGGAGAAAATCACTAGAAATTACATGAGTACTGCTATAGTAGCACTTCAACTTTTGAGATGCTTGGGGATCTCATTTCTCACTGAAAATAAAGGTGATATTGATCAGTTTATGAAAAGGACCTTATTAGATCACTTTTTTTTTATTTTGTCACCCCTGCATATAATTCAAAAGATGTAAATAGCTTAGATACTTTCCCAGCTTTTAATTCCATAAGAGGGCATCTCACACCTCCAGATGTTCAAGTCCCTTTCAGAAAGGAAAAATAAGGCTTTACATTTGTTTGATTCCTAAAGGAAAATATTTATGTGTATATACATGTTCTTCCAGACTAGAAGTGGAGCTTATGTGTACCTACTGGGTTCAGTTTTGTACTCATCTATCAATAATTAAATAATTGACATATTTCAGTAGTTCTCAAAATCAGGGATTTTTCTTATGTGTCTCCCTCATACTTGCACACCAAGAAACCTATTTACAAACTAATGAATTATTTTTGCAAGTATCAGGTTAAAAACAGAAGCCTAGTAACTGCTTTTACTATTGGAATCACACACGTGTGCATGCAAATATATACAAATATGTAAACATATATACCATATATAAATGTATATAAAATATACATGTAATAAGTATATATTTTATTATATAATTTATATTTTTATCTCCATATAATTTATAAATGCTATGTGTATTTAAAAAATAGCATAAAAAAGAAGTATTTGTTCCCTTTTAACAGTATTGATATGTAGGGGCTTCTTTACTGTGACCAGCCTTCTATTCCATTTAAACTCATAAACCTAAGCAATATTCATTTTAACATAGAAAATGCTTTTTCTATAACGGGTATGTAACTAGTGCTAAACAAACTGTGCTGATGGCTGTGGTTTTTTTGGTTATATATTTTTAAAGATGTGGAGAATAAAATCCACTTTTTAAGACCTTTTTTTCCTCTGTTTAAGCCTGCCAATCAGTAATGCCAGCTAGTGACAATTAGTATGTTTTTTCTTGTTTATTGTGAGGATTTTTTTTTTCATTTTGGCTGAGGCTGTATCTACCACTGAATAGTCCTTGTACAATAAGAACTTTGACTTACAGCTCTAGACCAGATTGAATTCAGTTATATGGAAAAGGGAAGATTTTTAGACCACTGCCAGTCCCAAATTATCAGAGTTCCACTCTTCCAATTACTGGTTATGAAACAAAATTATTTGACTATCATTTCTATAGAGAAATAGAAGTGTTTTCAGTCATTCAGCAAAAATGTTCACATTTGTGAAATGTTAGTGACATTTTTCATTGAAGCAATTGCTTTTTTCAATGAATTCTAGTGTTCAAATGCAGATAGAGTTCATGGAATACACCTGAAGCCCAAAACAAGCAAAAAGAACAGACACATAAGACAAAACGAATTAAACCAAAATGAACATGTTACATCATGCTAGCCATTAACATTATAACTAGAGCATTCACTCAGGATTTGGAAAACGTATCCGTTTCTACCTGGCAGGGATTTGAATGCAGATCTCATTCTTCTGGTAAAAAGTATAAGATCCTTACTAAACACCTTTTTGAAACTGTAAGTGAGATCTAAATAGTGCATAGTCTTGTGTTGATTGTATGCACAGAAGTGCATTTACCCATCCGAAAGAAAGTTTGTGTAACTGATACAGTAATTTGCTTGTTAATAATACACAATCTAGTTGTGCTATTTCCACAACTGAAAAAGAAAATAAAAATATAAGTTCCTTCACAGAGAATGAAATAAATTATTGTTAATATGAATTATGTTAATATTTAAGGAGCAAAATCAATGGATTGGACAGTAATGTGAAATAACATATGAGAAGAGCCAGAGCAGCAACGGCAATGTACAAGAGTGTCACCAAAAGAAAAAATGACAGATTGATAAAGACTGTTCTGGAATGGTTGCCAAAGCCTGGGAATCCCAGCAGAAGAGACTAAACAGAATTGCAGAGAGAGAGAACCTCTTAGATAATCGAGAACAGCAGGGGTACAGACTACCAGATACTGCAGAAGATGCAACACACGGGGAGTCCTGTGTCCAGCAGTGGACTGATAATGGCAGATATGCTAAAAATATGTGGTATTTGTATTTCTAATGCAGTTGTATGATGCTGCCATATTTGATTAAGCTGTTTCATACTGCGTCTATCTCACATGCTCCAGCTTCACGTGGTTGTACACACCACCATCAAGAGACATAATGGAACAGAATTGTTTTTTTTAAATGGATTTGCTGTCAGTTTGGATAAAAGACATTTATGTGTAATCTCACCTTATGAAAGAGTATATGTTAATGCAACAAATAGGAATTACATTCAATTATTCTAATAAGTCTGTTGCCCAAGTCACTTTCTTTTTATCCAGGCCTTGGCCATGTACAACTCACACTGAGTCTCTGGGAGCATTGCCTGAGTGAAAGCTGTAAAAGCAGACTCCTATGGTGACTGAAGTCAGTGGGAAGTTTTCCAATTATTTTAATGGAATTTGGATGAGGCCTTCAAGAGAGAAGACCATTAGGTATTTCATCATTTAGCTTTTATATACACAGGTGTTAGCAGAAACTTCAGCCCAATTGAGGCACACAGATTCACTCTGCAATTCATGCAGGTATCTCTTGTCATATTATCACAAAAAAACTAATGATTCAAAACACTTAACTGAATAACGAAATCTCTATTTTCTCATGGTTACCCATGACTAGAAACAAAAGCTTGATCATTAGTATCCTACAACCTAGTTAAGTGTCCTTAATAAGCTATTGGGGCTGTGTTGCAAGGAGTTCACTGACTCTCAATTGGACACAGTCCTGCAGTGTCATCGGATGTGCAAATTAATGTTGTATTCCTCCAAATATGTATTTGTAGACATTGTTTCTAGGCACATTAATACTTGTTTAACTTTAAGGAGATGCTTACCTCCCACTGACTTTGATGGGACTCAAATTAAGTAATCAGTTTGAAGCAGGTACTTATATGCCTCCCCAGATAAAGTCATTAATTAAGTGCCATTTTTAGATTTTTTTTTTTTTAAGATTACATTACTTTTAACTTCCAATTTCAAATAAAGTAAACTGTCAATACATCATTTAGAAAGGAATTTGGGCAATGATTGTTGTAAATTAACCCCACAAAAAATATCAAGTCCTAGTGAAACATAAAGTTTTTGCAAAATTGGACTTCAGATTGATTCTTCTAGTTCTAAGTTGAAATTTTAAAAAATGACAAAAGGAGGCTATGTAAAGAATAATTTTTGTTGTTGTTGCAGATACTTAAAATTATTCCAAGTCAGGACTCCTAAAAAAAGCAAAATACCTTACAGAACTGTAAAAACAAATGATAGCAAATAACATTTTAGAGCTTATCATGAACAATTTTAACGGGTGTCTTTAGTTTTAGAAAGTAAAGGATAAAAATGACATCGAAGCATAAGGCACCTCATACATTTCTCAACCCATCTCCTTGCCTCTATAAAAGATAAGACAAAAACACCCTGCTGATACAGAGATTTAATTTGAAGTAAGATGCATAAACTTTGATAACTCCTCACGGGTTTCTTAACTCTGCCACAGATCTGTTACATTCTGCATACTGTATAAACACAGTTCTGAGGGTAATTCTCACACTAAAATTAGAAAAAAGAAATAGCATGCATATTTAATATGTCCCTGAAGTGTTTTACTTCAGCATTAAAGCATAGCAGTGAAGTAAGAAAAAGCTTGCAGTTGCTTTTCTGACTTTCTTGCTTCTGTTTGCCTGAATGGGATCACATTGCAGCATTTGTTTTATTATGTAGAAGTGGATTCATTTGAATAGAAATGCATTTTTCCACACCCTTTTCTATTTAGAAATGAGAAACAAACAAACAAAAAAATTCAGACAAGCTCAAAGAGGCTCATAGATAGAGCTGATCTTTGGCAGTTTGGATTCAGAAAGAGTAACACTGTGGAAAAAGCAATTCTACAATTTAAAGTATAGTATATATTTTTAACAAGGCTTCATTTTTCAAAGCAAAAGTGAAAATACGTAGGTGGTTACCTTACTGGTTACTGTAATATTTCAGCCAAGCTGATTTGATGTAAAATTGAAAGCATATAGACTCATACATCATTTATTAATAATATTTTTTCTGGACATATTAGCAAACATTCAATGAGGAAAGTGCTAATAAGACAACAGTACACTGATATACTGTTCCTTACTATCATATTGTCATCACGAAACCACATCTAACAAGTAATCGCAATTTCTTGCAATTTCTGACACAAAAGAAAAAAAAATACCATGGAAGTTTTAGTCTTGCAATTTTGCCCCTGTACTGACTTTTACAGGTGCAAACGCACATTAATAATAAAAGTAATGCCTATCCTATTTAGAGTGTTGCAGAAGATATTTTATATTATAATATACAACAGTAGTAGCAAGGGTTATATTTTAAATTTGTTGGGCAAACATATCATGAGATGAAACAAAAAAAAGACAATTGTGAATACCGTGCTTTTACTAAATGGCAGTTCAGAATCTAAGTATAACCATTTAATTTGTTTGTATATTTAAAAATTACATTTTGAAATGTGATAGACAAGTGAAAATGTAGTACATTGTCCTTTCCTATGTATTTTGTGTCTTAGCAGACTGCAAAGGATAGAACTACACTAAAGTAATAAAAAAATGGCAGTAAATATTTTAAGGGTCAAATTTTGTTTTGATTTATACTATTTTAAGAGTCTAGAATCGTTGTAGACAACAGATTTATTCCATAAGAAAGTTAGTGCAAATCAAAGCAAGACTGAGACAATAATTTAAATGCAGTTCTCCAAGCACCATATGAAGTAATATCAAATCTATTGGCTGGTTTGCCATGCCATGTTTGTCTTGGACCATGGACTTCCGGAGGGCGGACTTTGGCCTGTTCAGGACGCTGGTTGAGAGAGTCCCTTGGGAGATGGTCCTGAAGGGCAAAGGGGTCCAGGAAGGCTGGACGATCTTCAAGAAGGAAGTCTTAAAGGCGCAGGAGCAGGCTGTCCCCGTACGCCA
>NW_008795018.1:8365472-8375767 GCF_000699145.1 Aptenodytes forsteri
TGGTTTAGTGGGCATGGTGGTGTTGGGTTGACAGTTGGACTCAATGACCTTAGAGGTCTTTTCCAACCTTAATGATTCTATGATTCTATGATTCTTCAATTGTAGTGGTTGAATTTTTTCCTATGCCATTTATGCTTTGTTCAGGTTGTGTGATATATATGATAAGCAATGTATGAATACTGAAATGAACTAATTGTAGTGGTTGAATTTTTTCCTGTGCCATTTATGCTTTGTTCAGGTTGTGTGATATATATGATAAGCAATGTATGAATACTGAAATGAACTATGAATCATATATGCATATGTATAATTATGTTTTATATATGAATATGAATATATGAATTACTGAAATAGGAACACACCAAAAATAAGCACTGGGGATTTTTTGGTGTAGCTCACAGTTCCTAAGTTAGACATGAATATTCACAAGTATCTTGAGCTTTGTCAGTTTATTAATAGCCTAGATTCAACTATAAGCCAACACTAAGTGTAGATTAAGTCAAGGATTGTCTTCATGAAGAAGGGGAAGTTTGGGTCTGCATTAATTTGAAATAAGACTAAGCTCCAATTAAGTCAACTACATGAGTTCAGGAAATGGCTGAATCTTTGTTGGATATCAAGTCAGTACCTTTTTTTTCTGCTGTGGATTTAAACTCTCGTAACATATGATACTTGAGGGAGTTTTGTTTTGGCTTTGTTTTTTTGTTGTTGTTGTTGTTTTTTCCTCTGGAGAATTCTGGCAGCTATTTGCAGTCTTGAAGTGCAAACTCCTCTGATCAAACCTAAAATTATAACTGGACCCAGAGAAAGGAATGGTAACTTCTTGAAATATGAGAGCTGTTTTCAGCTCCATGCAAAAATTTCTACCTGAAGTGTTTTGAGGCTGTTAACTGTTAATAATCTCTCTGGGCATTCTCTGGACTTAGCTAACAGAAGGTTTTAATGTTTCTGTAGTGTCAAAAAATTTCTTTCAGTTCAGACTGTTTCAGAATCCTAGGATATCAGATGAATAACTTTGGTTTTGGTGCACTCAAATCAGGCCTTCCTTTCTGTTGTGTGTTTTTATGTCTACCATGCCTACCTTTTACCCCCTGATAACCTCAATATGGTTGTTTCATGTACTCTAAAGACCCCACCTTGCTGAGGCCTAGAAAATAACCCTATGAAGCTTAATTGTATTTCTTTACATAAGAAACTATTTGTTTGAGAATAATTTAAGTTTTAAATAATACTCTTACTTACTGAGAAGTATTCATAGCGCTGAGGACAGATAAAATGCTTGCAAAGTTATGCAAACATTTCACGGTGTAAACACCTCAATTCTTGTTTTGAATTGTGCTTTCAAATTGCTATTAAATAAAAAAAATAGATCAGTGACAAATGCTAGTAAAACGACTAAAAGCAAATACATTTTTTATCTTAATAATCACTGGTTACAGACAGATACCTATAAACAGATACATTTCAAGGAACCTGACCAACAGCAGAGTTATACTTGGATCCTTAACATTAGTTTATCTTGCAACAAAAGCAAAATGATGTAGAAAAGAAAGGTAAGAAAACTGGAATGAACCAAAACATCACTTTTATATGGGAATTGTCAATTTTACTGCGTATGAAGTGGTTAGGATTAGCAAAACCACTGACTTCGTTCCATGTGCTGTAATATTTAAATGCAGTATTTAAATCCAGTATGAACAAGATTTTGAACAGAGGAGAAATGAATCAAAGGGTAGACAATATAGCGGTCTGTTTAAAAAAAATTACAAAGTGTATATGTAGGCATGTATAAGCACTGTTATTTTTCATTCTATTGCCCTGGACACTCAAGATTCAGAATCACAGTAACATATGTTAGTTTATAAACACACTATGTGCAGGCAATGCCTTCTGATCTTCCACCAAATCAAGGGATCCCTGCTGAAGGGACAGTAGCCACAGTGCCAAGCTACAACTGTGAAGGAAGTGACAGCACCACACAGCAGTACTTCTGGCCCTAGCAGAGGTCAGCAAACACAATCAACATGGAGGAAGGAAGTTCAGCTTCATTTGCTTCTTGCAGTTTAAATAAATGAATGCTCAAGAGGCATGCTACAGTAAGATCTGTAACCAGTTCACCCTTTACCATATGGATTATAAGTTTTTCTCTTCTCTACAGGAAAAAAATTATGATAATATTTGGACACTTTTTGACATTGAACATATGCTAACATTTATTCAGAGTAATTCGTCTTAAGGAATAATGCTGAAGGAAAAAAGTGTGTAATTTTGAAATGGCAATTGTTCTTTGTGTATCCAACACTACAACAAAATAGGCTATGACAATGTATTTTTATTAGGCGAATATAGTCTTCTGGCTTTATCTGTGTAATTAAGCTCATATTTTGCCTTTTATAACCCAATAAATTCTTCCTCCAGCAGAACAAGACAGGTACATTTGCAAAATAATTAAATAATATCACTAAATGATGATTTTTTAAAAAGTGATCAAGAGAAAGCAGAGACTGATTCAGCATTGTTGCATTTTTTTATTTTCTTTTTTTTTCCTGTTATAGATTTTTAAGCTACATACGTGATTTGTCTAGCTTCAGTTCAAATTAATTTTCTTTTCCAGAAATCTTGCCAATGTGAAGACAGCTAGTATCCTATTATTGATTTTTTTGCTATCATTGGAAACTGCTATGTCTTTTCATTTAGCTTTCAGACTATATATAATCTTTTTCTTTATAGCTTCTTCTTTTGACCATCAGCTCTCTAATAAAAAAAAAAAAAAAAAAAAAAAAAAAATTTTATAATTTTTGCAATACTTTTCTTGTTAGGATATCAGTGTATTTAAATGTTAGGTCAGTCTCAGAATAGTTTTTTAAGGATAATGAGTTTAAGGGTCAAATTCTTATGACCCTATTTATGTTAATCAAACCACAGTCTGCTAATAACATACCTATGCAGTGAGTGAGTTGGAAATAGAATCCATTCCTCCCCTTTTTGGCTCCTGTGAGCTAACACTAAAGCACAATTTTACCTTCCTCCCTACTATCTATCAGCTAAACAGTCTTTACTATTTTATTACTGTAGTGTCCAGATGCCCCAGTGAAGATACAAGTAATACTTTTCCTGGTCCCTGCCTTTCTGAACAGTGCCACATGCATATTTTGTTTGAGAGACATGTTGTCTCTCTTTTTATTAAGTAATGGCAATGATAGTTTTTACACTAGTCCAAGATGATAATAGAGAAAAGTTGCAAGTATCTAAAGTAGACCTCACTTCTCCCTTCCTTGACTTCACCAGTCAGCATCTTTTTTAAACTAGAAGCTAAAATGAACATCTTATTCTTCCTACTGTTATTACTTATGCTTTACTCAGTTTGATGTTCATTGAGCTGACACTCATTCAGATTCTTACATATATTGTTGTTGATGAAGCCACATCTATAAGGATAAAGATAAGTGTCTGGGAATGTTCAGGATGCTTGTGTCAATTAAACTTACAGTGCCATGAGTTTTTCAATTACTCTCTCCTACATATAAAATAGATAAAACAGAGGTTTTACAGGACTGTACAAATGAAAGTTCTAGAGGATGAAGGTTATCAAATGACAGCATTGTCTGAGAAATGCTTTTCCTCATGAAAGTAAGAAGAGGAAAGTCGTCAGTTTACTCAGTGGAAAGAAACAGTTCTAAAGCAAGATTCATCTCATCTTAATACAGATGTCTAAGTGAGGCTGGCTTACTGGCTTTGTGAAGGTGTCTTTCTCTCCATTGACAATAAAGTATGATTGAAGTTGCTAGCTCAGATTTGGGTGTTTATGCTAGAGAAATACAAAGAGATTAAATTAATTCTACATCAAAGTATTCTTCTCATTCCAAGTGTTCATTTATGGATGTTTTTGTCTTTATTTCCTTAAAAATGTTCCTATGTTATAAGGCATAAATGGGATAGCACTTATTAATGATTAACTAATCAACTTGTTGAATTTTGCACTTTGTCTTTTGGTCAAGCACATTTCTTCTGGCTAATACCCTCAGCCTCTGTGCATTATTTGTTTTTAATTGTTTTTATAAAACTTACTAGTAAGAGTCTAGGTAAGCATATGCTTATGCTTATTGTTACATGCTACCTTTTCTTTTCTGCTACTTCTAGCATCATTTCTCAAGAAACTCAGGCATCAATATTATTTATTTTTCCTCTCAGCTAGAACATTAAGGGCTTAATTCAGTTGCCTAAACACAGAAGACAACTACTGTTTTTTGAAATACTCTAGGTTACCTGAGATATCCCCACAGGGATGAAAAGTATAGCATAGCATCTACAGAAGAATCATACTGTCTGGAAAGGCACTGGAAGTCAAGGTAGGCTGTGTAGGGCAACCAGCATGACGTTAGTTGCTGGTACTGTGAACTGAACTGAACCCTGCCTGTTAGCTCATTGGCTCTATGACTACGTGAATTCTGGTCTGCATTCTTTTCAGGTAAACAAATGTTCCTGTTATAAGGCATAAATGGGATAGCACTTATTAATGATTAACTAATCAACTTGTTGAATTTTGCACTTTGTCTTTTGGTCAAGCACATTTCTTCTGGCTAATACCCTCAGCCTCTGTGCATTATTTGTTTTTAATTGTTTTTATAAAACTTACTAGTAAGAGTCTAGGTAAGCATATGCTTATGCTTATTGTTACATGCTACCTTTTCTTTTCTGCTACTTCTAGCATCATTTCTCAAGAAACTCAGGCATCAATATTATTTATTTTTCCTCTCAGCTAGAACATTAAGGGCTTAATTCAGTTGCCTAAACACAGAAGACAACTACTGTTTTTTGAAATACTCTAGGTTACCTGAGATATCCCCACAGGGATGAAAAGTATAGCATAGCATCTACAGAAGAATCATACTGTCTGGAAAGGCACTGGAAGTCAAGGTAGGCTGTGTAGGGCAACCAGCATGACGTTAGTTGCTGGTACTGTGAACTGAACTGAACCCTGCCTGTTAGCTCATTGGCTCTATGACTACGTGAATTCTGGTCTGCATTCTTTTCAGGTAAACCGGTTAGATTAGAAGTGCTGGATTTATTATTACTTTTCTTCCTATAAATAAAAAAACTTAAATATGGAATACTACTTGACCTTCTCCATCAACCTGGTTTCTGCAAACTCATGTAATATATCTGATATAGGATATAAAATTCTATTTTTAATTAAGAAACCTTAATGCAGGTATCTATATCTCTACATATTGAAATTATAAGCTGACATTATGGTCAATAATCAGCTCAGTTGGCTGCCCACATATTTATATCCATTGCCATTTGAGTTGTAAGAATAGTTTGGCTAGCACCTATCTGACATTTCAGAGTGATACAGGGTTCTTATAGGTCCTGTGTCATATATGCAGACGCATGCAGCCTTCTTGGTTATCTTTGGAAGTCTCAAATTAGTGCTAAAGATCTATGTTTAGGTAATTGAATCAAGCCACAAGCTGAATTTCTTTCTAGGCTCCACTGGCAATAATGAAAGATCTGATACTTAGTCTGCATACCACAGACACACAGAAACCTAATGTGGGTGTTTGGAGCTCAGGCCCAGTCTTTATTCCATTATTATTTTCGTTGCCAGAGTTTGTACCAGATACTATAATACTTTTACACACCCAGGCTAACACACTAGCACCTACAGGTGGAGATAGAAATACACTGAAGACAAGAAAAACCACCAAAAAAAAAACATCAAAAATGTAGATTTACAGTTTCCTTTCTTGACAGTTATGTTCAGGATCACTGCAATAATAAATAATGAAAAAGCCGATGCTGCTCTCAACCTAACAATGAAAACTATAGTGCTGCTTTATATGAACTTAAACAGCATTTTCTTGTTTGATTTTGAATTTCTCTACTCCTTAGACATGAGAAAACCCAAAGCACACCAATGTCATGGTTTAACCTCAGTCGGCAACTGAGTACCACACAGCCACTCGCTCACTACTCCCCCCCACCCCCTGGAGGGATGGGGGAGAGAATTGGAAGAGTGAAAGTGAGAAAAACTCGTGGGTTGAGATAAAAACAGTTTAATAATTGAAATAAAATAATAATAACAATAATAATGTAATAATAATAATATTAATAATACACAAAGCAAGTGATGCACAGTGCAATTGCTCACCACCCAGCAACCAATGCCCAGCCAGTCCCCGAGCAGCGGCCCCCCCGGCCAGCTTTCCCCAGTTTATGTACTGAGCATGACGACACATGGTATGGAATATCTCTTTGGCCAGTTTGGCTGTGCCCCCTCCCAGCCCCCCGTGCACCTCCAGCCTTCTCAGTCGGTAGAGCATGGGAAGCTGAAAAGTCCTTGACTAGTGTAAGCATTACCTAGCAACAACTAAAACATCGGTGTGTTATCAACATTGTTCTCCTCCTAAATCCAAAACACAGCATTGTACCAGCTACTAGGAAGGAAATTAACTCTATCCCTCCCGAAACCAGGACAACCAAAAATATATGTGCCCAAGGGAAAGCCAGACAAAACCTGTGTCCACTTAAGCACTATTGTCCTATTTATCACTACTCTGTGAAGAGTCAGAACTACTCACCTCAGTCACTGGTGCAAGGTCCTATAGCAGCTAGGGCAGAGTGGAGGAGCCCTTCATTACTGAGGGTCCAGTCTGAACTCAGGAGCATGGCACTGTAAGTAGTTTTACATATAATTACAGTACTCACTTAACTTACACCAGTCCAAGATATCATTTTTACCTCATTTCCAGTATGTTTCACAATTCATATGATTATTTCCCCAAACAGTAATTTTTTTGTTTAAGCACCACTCTTCTGCTAAGTTGCCTTGGGCCATAGATCAGTATTGAAAACCTGCACAAATGCTGAGGTGAACGAGTCACTTCCCTCACTGTACCTCCATCTCTCTATCCATAAAGTGGGAAGTATGAAATCAACCTCCCACACACAGAGATCCAAGACTGACTGATAAAAGCAGTATGAAAGAAGTAGCTATTATTACCATTATTAGAAAAGGTTGAGAAGAGTTTTCTCCCTTTTGGATGGCAAATGATGATTTGTAGGCACCCATGTGGTGTTTTTCAGAACTGCTTAATAGTGGGTGAGATTTTCAAATGTACGCAGCTCAGATCTAAGTATGATTTCATTGAAGTCAATAGGAAAACTCCCACTGACTACTATTGTTGTTCTTTAATACTTACTGATGAAGTTGCAAGAATAAATGTTGAATAGTAAAGGACCGGAAAAAGATCTCCAGCTTTTATATGCAATTGATATATAAAAATGTACTTTTAAAAAAATAAATATTAAATTAATAAATTTAGCACCTGAAAACAAAGAGAAAAGTCAATTTTCTAATATTTTAAATAATCAGCACTGTAAATACAGACAAATCTGTAGATATATATTACATCTGAAAATAAGTATATAAAACTAAAGCTTAATAATTCAGTTATTGACCACATTGAAGCAGATACAAGTGATCTTCAGTCTTCCATACAGTGATTTACTCTGTTATTAGCGTGAACCCCAAATTTTTACATAACATTGTACTGTTTCTGGACACTGTATCCACTTTATGATCTTCCTGGAGAGAAGTATGCATTCAGATTCATAGAAAAAATTTATATCTGTCATTTGGGGTTTTTCATTGCCTTTTTATCTAATCAGCTTAAATAGCTTGTGAGTGTACCAACATATATACATGTGTACTTGTTATACACAACTAGATGAGCCCAGATGTTTTGAGACGTACAGAAAAATGAAAAAAACAACAAAAATATAAGATATATGAGAGAATGGATAGTAATAAGAATTAAATGCTCCAAGCTCCAGCAGAGGCAAAACTATGGTTAACTTATACATAGGCATTTCTAAAAAGGAGAAAGTAATGTGATAATAAGAAAATAACCTAACAAAATAATTAGGATGACAATGCTAATTGTCTCTGAGTACAAAAAATCTGCTATATAGTATCATGGAAAAAAAAGTACAGAAGAAATATCATCAGTTATTTGTGCTTGAGAATATAACACTTTTCTATTTTTACCATATTTACCACCATGCCCCACAAAGATGAACGGTGTCCTCATTATCATTTGTAATGTTCCTGTTAAGGAGAGGCAGTATTAGACATATTAACGTGTTTGGTTCTCCTTTAATTTATGATTCTCTCCCCACTTTAATGAGATCTGCTCTATAGCCCATAAAATAATTGTTATGGTAAACTGACTTTTTAAAATTAGCTACACACCAGTTGGTCCAGAAACCTATTCCTCTGGACTATTCATGCACAAAATACCTTTGTGCGAAGCTCTTTCCAAATGTGTAATGACTGGAGTAAGTCCAGCAGCTTGCCTGCAGAGTCTCTCTGCATGATTGCCATTGCAAGCAGTCTTACAGTTTCTTTACCCAACAAAGTTATGGTCAGGGTTACTGCAATGTAGAAATGCTGACACTGCTTTCGGCCTAACAATGAAAACCACAGTGCTTCTTCATATGAAATTAAAGCATTTTCCTATTAAAAAAAAAGAGCTATTCTAAACTCCCTGTTCTACACTGCTAGGTCAGAACTTTCTGTTACAGAATCTTTACAAGAAACCTCAGAAGGGGGGAAAAATTATCAGATTTCCTGATCCGCTCTAGTCTCATTAAGTTACTTCAGTGTGATACAGCACTGCTGTTTGCCCCCCAGACCATGTGTCCCACTGAGACAGTTATTCTGTCCCAATGATTTCCTGCTGGGAGTGTCAGTTTAGGTCACAAACACTGTTTACTAACAATACTTTTTAATCAGCCCTAGGAAAAAGTATTTCCTGTTCCCAGAAAATAGCACATCGGGAAAAAATTCCCCAAACATAAGGCAACTGAGCTATATCATATTTCAGGGGCTATATAGAATAGAGATACTGAAGAAAGTTCAATGATCAAGGCATGCCGATAGGCAAACTTCATCAGATATAGATACTGTATAAAATCGTGCTTATGCAGTTCTGTTGTCACTCATCGAAATATGAATATTTCTCTGTGTGAGAAGTGGAACAAAAGCATAACGGGGAGCTGGTTTTATATCCCAGTGAAGGAGACAGAAATGTCTTTCCACTGCAGCTTACACTTTTCTTGCTCTTCAGCTCTCACAGTAACTTCTGTAGAAGACAGCGGCTGCAGACGAACAGGGAACTAATTTGGTTGAGACGGTCTCAGCAGTCCTCCTAAATGGTTGAGCATTTTAACTTTACTGCCTGACAGCTCTACTTTCCTTTCCTTTCTCAGCAGAGGAATTTTAGACAGGAGTTGTGACTGAAGATGGCACAGGGAATTGGACTAACCTGCTAACACTTCCAGAGCTCTGGCATTTGTAGGGTTCTTAGCAGAACAGAAATTAGCGTTCTTAGTGTTTTTTCCCTTGTGGTTTTGGGGTGTTTTTTGTAATAACGATCAGGAGTATATGTTCGAACTGAAGAAGTCTTAATCCTTGTTATAGCCCACTCAGAAAATAATAAAACGTAATACATACATACTACACCTGCACCCTAAATTGTACGGCTCAGATCCTGGCTCAGAGGACTGTTGCAACAATTTATGACATGACTATAGAATGTAAAATTAATAAGGTGTTTCTGCATCTGGAAGCAAAGTCTCAGTCTCACCCAAGAAAGCGCATTAAACATTAGAATATAGAGCTGTAGTTCTTTTCATGTTGTTTCTTTTTTATCTCATATTGGTCTGTATGTATACATAAGATGAACAGCAAAAGGAGAAAAAAGCATCCAATCTGTTAAACAGGGCATTCTCCTGGCCTCCATCTCTTTCAGCAATATAAGACTGAACACATGCTTTAGATTTAACTCCATTCCTTCTGACGAGGAAAAGACAGAACGGAGGGTGAAATGTGTTCCTGAAAGAGAACCCTTCATTATGCACCTTCATAATTCAGGGGTGGTTGGATTGTCTGGGCTGTTTTTGGGGGGGTAGAATCATAGTATCATAGAATAGTTTGGGTTGGAAGGGACCTCTGAAGGTCATCTAGTCAAACCCCCCTACCATGGGCAGGGACATCTTCAACTAGATCAGATTGCTCAGAGCCCCGTCCAACCTGACCTTGAAGGTTTCCAGGGATGGGGCATCCACCACCTCTCTGGGAAACCTGTGCCAGTGTTTCACCACCCTCATCAGCGTAAAAAAATTCTTCCTTATATCTAGTCTAGATCTACCCCCCTTTAGTTTAAAGCCATTCCCCCTTGTCCTGTCACAACAGGGCCTGCTGAAAAGTCTGCCGCCATCTTTTTTAT
>NW_008795018.1:8375939-8379698 GCF_000699145.1 Aptenodytes forsteri
ATTTCTTAAATGGCGCCCTTTTTACATTAAAAATCTATAGTCATCATACATTTCCTATCAGTCAGAGCAAGTAATAGTTGCTTTAATAAAAACTGCCCCTTATTTGTATAAGTAATAGAACTTTCCTATGTTTTTTCTCTCAAAAATAATAAAAAATGAGCTTACATCATAGCAAAAATAAACAGGTGTTTAACTTTTCAGTTACACAATTTTTATTTCTGTGAACCTGCTTCTCCCCAAAAAAGCAGAAGGTCAAAATCAGAGCAAAAAGCTTTTCAGAGGTGAAAGTGTTAAAAAATTTATCCACTACTTAGAGAAAAAAGAAAAAAAAAAAAAAGAAAAAAACCATACCCCAAAAAATCTACCGTGGCAAAATAAACAAGAAGTCATTTGGAAATGCTCTCTCAAAAGGATGAAGATTAACAAACTAATACAGCAGAAGCCCTACAGAAACCTGCCGTTCCTGTGAAATATTCAGCAAACGGGAAAAAAAAAAAGCGCATTATAAAATTACCTGATTTGTCAATAAACTTAAACATGCAGCACTCTTACTCAACAAGACACAAATCACATCACTAAACCTCTAGAAACACCATGCAATGACAGAAATCTATCATCATACTTTTAAAAACTGCCTTAAAAATGAAACTCAAATAAGTCAGGATTTTTATCATCTTCAGGCAATGAAAGAATTGGAAAAGTGACTCAATGAGACATTTTAAATTTTTCTCATTTGAAATGCCTGAGACTTGAATGTTGTTTAAAGGTATGGACTATCTGCCTTCTCTGAAAATCATAATGTCAGAAAAAAGCCCATCTTCAATCCACTCAAAAAGTCTGTTGAGATATGTAAAATATATTAAATATTCAATTGTAAGTAAACATAATTTCAACTCATTTAAATTGGAGGTCCTCCTCCTCTCTCTGAGGCAAGGAACCTGTCTTCACTTAGTGTAAAACTGGCTGACCCATCAAGTCTATTGCATAGACAATCAGCGCAAGTTTAGTTTCAGATATGCTATCTTTTGCTCCATAGGCCTGTCACAGAGGATACAGGAAGAAGGCTTAGGGAAAAACAGATGCAAATCTGTGAAGGATTAGGGTTCAGTATCTCCCTTCCTCATGAAACAACTGTTTCATTTTCCAACAGCGCAATTTTTCTTGGTTTCTGGAGCAAAAATAAACTATTGCACTTGATATCTGAAGTTTGTATTATTTGAAAAATATGTACAATTCATCTATATTGTTTACTGTAACATTAACAACTAGAAACAAAGTAATAGGAATTTGTGACATAGCTGAGTTAGTAGTACTACAGCGACTGTAACTTTTGAACCAATATGCTGTATTTTAACTCTAAAAGCTTAATCCTTGCTCTAAAACAGAAGCTTAGAAAATAGCACTTAAAGAATTTTGGAAAACAGCCAGTCGTAATGCCCCAAAGCAGCATCAGCTAGACCTTTGCTTATGTCTACACAGACATGCCATTAAGTGATTAAGCTCTGGCTTTTTCTTGACACAGATCAAGCATCATCAGAAATGTATTTGTTAAATCTGTGTGACTTGTGATATTCTGCAGTTAACAGTGCAGTTCCCCTGCAGCACATTCTATCTGTGCTCTAAATTTCCGGCACATCCTCTGAGGATATTTTAAAAGTAGAAACAAACAAGTGTATACAGAGAAATTTAAAATTAATAAATCCTTAGGGAGAAAAACATACTTGTTGCATACTTAGAGGAAGGGTTTCAATTCATTTGAAATATTTGTACTTGGAAGTCCTTTCACTCACTGCTGGTTTTGGTCCTAGGACAATGAATTGGAAAGGAAGGGAAATGTTATATACAAACATTTTTATTCATTACTTATGAGAAACAGACTCACTACTGTATAATAGCAATATTTAATGGAGAGTAGAATACAGAGGATAGGACTTAATTTTGTTTGTGTGGCCACAAAAGGAGAAAAAGCCTGAAAGTCAATGTGGTTTCTGCTGAAGTAAGCAGTTAATGATTTATTTTATTTTTTAGGAAGCGCTTTGTTTCTTCGTTTCTTCTGTCAACTCGCTTTAAATTTTGTAAAGAGTACAAAGTGAGTCAAATGTTTCTAGCCATGCCAACAAAATAATAAAGGCAAACTAGTACATATACTTCCTTCAGGGTTTCAAGACACCATTTTGTCAACTTTCTATGAAGTCGTTAAGGAGACATGATTAGGATGAGGATTAAAGGCTATTGTGGATAATGTGCTGTTTAGGACATAAAACCTCAGAGGCGGGAAAAATGATACATTGTCAGACTGGAAATAGGCTTACACTAGGTATTATTAGCACTAGTGTTATTTACTAGCCTAGACAAGATGGTAAACAATCTGATGCCCACATGTGAGGAACATATGCAGACTGTTAAGACTATGGTACAGTCATATTGAAGGAAAGAACTGGAAGGGATATATTACCTTTCAAAAGAACTAGCCAAGTATGAAAAACAGTAGAAACCCAATTGACCCCATATACTTGTTAAGTCAATTCAGTAAAATACATTGAGTTGTATGTTTATATCCTCAGAGAAGAACACAAAAGACAAGAACTTCATTGGGAGCTAATAAACTTAGACAAATGAGGAGGACATTCAGTGAATAAAAGATAAGGTATGTTATAGGCAAAACAAATAATAAGGAATAATTTGAGTTGAATTACTCTTATATGTTTCTGGGTTCTAAATTAACCATAGTCACTGAGGCTAAACACCTAGGAAGCTCACTGGAAACATATGTTCAGTTTGTAAATTAGAATTTATTTTTTTTTTTTTAAAGAAACCTTAAAATGGAATAGAATATATTGCAAAAGAAAAAGTACTATGGAAGTAGTATATTATTTAACAGTGCCATCACCTAAAACATCAGTCAGCTCTGATCATCCACAGTCATATAGTTTATAGCCAGGATAAAAAAGAAAGAAAAATAATAGTCCAGAAGAAGACAACACAGCTACCCAGAAGAAATTTTCCATATGAGAAATTTAAAAGCCTAGCACTGTATAGTTTTTAATAGACCTGAAGGAAAAAAGGTACCCTCTATACCAGTAATGAATTAGTATGGCATAATTTGAAGTTAGGAGCTTTCTTTTATTCTCTTCCATAAAAATAGGTAAAGGAGAAATTCCATCATCCATAAATAATATTTAACCTTTCATTCCATCAGGCTATAGAAAGGCAGGGACAGAATTTCCAGACTTTTTTTCTCCTTTTCTTTTCAGGATGGTGGGTCCACAAAAAAGTTCACTGCAGAACTGAGGTTCACTGCAGAAGTAACTGCTCTTCATCCATCTGGCTGGCTGAGGGCTTACCACATCTGTGACCTTAAAGCCAGACAGTGACAACGAAATAAAGGTTTTGAAGCCTAGCCCCATGCAATCTTGAGCTTTTAGTGGTTGCCCTTTCCTTGAAGGCAAGGGAATGGAAGGAAGACAGCAATTGAGATGGAACATTCCCCTTATGTTATGTTTTCTCCATAGACAAAGCAAAGAGAAGAAATCTGATAAGTTAGTATGTGTTGGTTTTTTTGTTTGTTTGTTTTAAAATTTTCTTTTTTTTTTATTGTCCTAAACAATTAGTTCAGCTGTCTCACAGGGGAAAAAGGATCATGGCTCATGAATTGGCAGGGCTCATTGAGAGGGCTTTAAACTAGGTTCGAAGGGGGAAGGGGATAAAACCAGACCCACTAGAGATGAGCCTAGGGGTGGCGTGCCAATGCTGTGGGGG
>NW_008795018.1:8382186-8390994 GCF_000699145.1 Aptenodytes forsteri
GAGTCGATGATCTTAGAGGTCTTTTCCAACCTTAATGATTCTATGATTCTATGAATATGAACATGAGAGATAAGCTCTATAACCTTAGTTATATATAAGATTTGTTACATATAAGCAGATGTCCTCTGTCAGCGTCAGTCTACTTGTTTATCTATACACTCAAATTCATAAGACATTTAACTCCCTGCTTCCTGCTGTGATCGAAGTCTGGCCCCATGAGAGATAAGCTCTATAACCTTAGTTATATATAAGATTTGTTACATATAAGCAGATGTCCTCTGTCAGCGTCAGCCTACTTGTTTATCTATACACTCAAATTCATAAGACATTTAACTCCCTGCTTCCTGCTGTGATCGAAGTCTGGCCCTTACATGAGACACTTACCAGTTTATAGCAATAAATAAGAAACACAAGTACGCTGTACCTGTTAAGTACTGACTCTTAACAGATATGTGAAGTAGGCAAGTGGAATACTTCCTGGTTTAAACAATGGAAACCAGACTAAAAATTTCCAAAACAAACCTTTAGAAGGAAACAATAAAATTCCCTTCCCCTCATTCTTCTATTATTTTCTTTTTCTTCTGAAAAGTCCAAGAAAACATACAATTTTTTGTACCGCAGCATGAGGTTCAGGATTCAGGCTACTCTGAAGTCAAATAGAAGCTCGGTGTTAAATGGTAGATCACATTAAGAGTCTATAAAGCTGCACTGTTATCCAATTTGCTGAATGGTTTGAACACATGAACTAGTGACGACATATATGACTCCTAGACAAATGTCATCTGCACCATCTGTGGACCATATTGTGCATCAGATGGCAGGATAAAATTTGCAATAAGAAAGTTTCAGAGCAGAGCTATGTTCCAGGGACTGTAGCCATGATCATCATAGAACAGCTGCACTGGGCTGGTCACACATCTAGGATAGAAGACACCAGCATCCTGCAGCAGCTGGTGTGCTGTGGACTTGAAGAGGCAGCGGACAGCCAGGACAGACGGATGAACTACTTCAAGGATACACTGAAATACAACTTCAAGTAATAAAAATTGCTAAGACGGCAGACCAGTAGGATTGGTACACCACAGTTCAGGTTGAAAAGACTCAGTTGAATCTAAACTTACTAGCAGAAGCATGCATGGTCTTGCTAACCTGTTGTCAAGGACAGAGGTCTCCAGTTAAGAGATCATTATTGTTCCCTCCTAACCTCTGTGTTTGATTTCCTTACAGAGTGCAGGTGGGGCAGGCTAATATGGCTAGATCTGGTTCCCGTACGGAGGCAGAATGCAAATATGAACTTGGCAACTCAGAGGCAATTCTGATGCTCGTGATCCTGCACATCTGAGCAGAAGTATTGCATCCATAGTGAAGAAAGCAGACATCAAAGAAAAAAAAAATCAACAGCAACCTTTAGGACTACACATGAAACCAATGGGAAAAAAAGACAACCCAGTAATGCACTGTGTTTGGTTTGGGTTTTTGTTTGTTGGTGTTTTTTTTCTTTTCCACCCTTTACAATATTTCAGGGCAATACAATGAGAGGTATTCTCTACACTCCTGAAAGACAATGTAACAAAAAGAATTTGGTAAATGTCAGATAATGGATTCTTTTGTGAAAACCACCTAGTAGGCATTGTCTTGCACTTAAGTTGATGAGAAAGTCTTAAGTGTCTGCATTAGTTGCAGTTGAAACAACAGAAATTAAATGTTTAGGTATTAATTTCAAAGCCTCACTTTAATTAATAAAACTAATTTCAAATTTTATCTTTAAATAGTCAAAATAATGAAAAAGTTCACAAAATTATTTTGATTTCTAAGTGATGATAGAAAAGGCTTAATTAACTTCAATAGATTTGAGGTCAGACTTTCAATATCTCTGAATTCCTGGAACTAAATTATATGTTTATGTATGCCCTCAATTGCATTCTGCATTTCCAATAAAACTCTTCCAATCTAAAAAGTAAAATAAAATGTTTCTATGGCATTTTAATAATATTCATCTCAAATTAGCCAGTACAGGAATGAATATATTGTCTCTCTTCACTATATGTTATTTATTTATTTATTTATTTATACTTTTTGGCTTTGAAATTCTTGTTGTGAAATTAATTATCAGAGGTTGGTAAATATATAGGGAAACCATTTGTCCCATGACTAAATAAAAAAAAAATATCAAAGAAAAGCTTCATCTTATATTTCTTTCAAAATAATGGTCACAATAGGTGTGGTTCATCTGCCTAAAAGTAGACGTCTTTCAGGGTTGTAGATGTCCTAGTACTCATCAGAGTTATAACAACTGCTTTTTCCCCATATTCACACACACACACTAAAAAAAAAATCTATAGTCAGAAGGCATCTGCAGTTGGATATTGAGATTTAGAAAACATCAACATCGGCAATTCAGCCTTCTCACATATATTACAGTTAATATCCAACTTCTTGATATATTCATAATATGTTCACACTGGCTACATACCCATTAATTCAGTTTTGCCTGGACTGTTAGTACCAATTAAGACTGTCCAAAATAAAGCCCTTGAGGAGACACCCAGGTTCTGTTGTTACTCAGGCTGCAATCATGCATGCTTATCTTGATATCTGAATTATGGTGATATTTTAAGGACCTTAACAAACAGACATGGGTTTTGGGGGAAGTGAAGTTGACTGACACAGAAGATGCACAGATTAGGTGGAGATTGTTTACAGATCATGGTAGGCTTTAATGGAAATTTGAGGTTGAGTCTAGCAACACATGGCTAATGTGGTTGGTTAGACAGGAACTTGTGTGGGGATCTATGGTCAGACAGGGCAAAGTTTGAACAAGGAAATGAGGAGGTGCTGCTCATGGACAAGGGAGGATAAGCAAGTTACAGTTCAGAGAGGTTAGGAAAGTGATGATTTAAGTATATCAGGATGGTGGTATACCCTGTGTGTGTGTATACACACACACACACACATATGTGTGTATATATATGTACATCTCCAGTATACCCTGGTTGGTGGTTGTTGTGTTGGAGCATTGTTGCATTTAAGACATCCTGACCTCCTCAGACTCCAGAGAAACTCACGAGTTTTGAGGCAGTGTTGAAGTCAAGAAATACTTGTATAAGTGAAAGCCTCCCAGCATATTACCACCTCCCTTCTAAGCTTGAATCAGCACTGCCATAATAATTCTAGCTCCTTCCAGCACAGCTGCATTGCTGGGTCACCAAGCAACCTCCCAGAGTTCTGGGGAAGAGCTTCACTTACATCATATACACAGCAGTCTACCTGCTCCATGGGCCTGACAGCCCAAAGCTGGACTGCATATTCCTTCTTTGCAGTTATTTCCCCACTCTTCTCCACTTTTTTGGGGGGAATAGTAATAACATCTGCATCAACATTTACAAGGTCTAGTACTACATCTCCTGTGTTACGCATAATGGTCTCAGACATCATAGAGAGACATTCCCCAAGAACACATCCATCCTGATCTTGGCTACAGCAAGCACAAACATCAAGTATAACACCTTTTTTTTCTCTTTCCCTTTCTTTACAGGCAGCCACACTCATCCCATCCTATCTCGGCTTCTTGCTCCTTCCAAAAACCCTCACACTTAGTGAAAGCAGCTGCTCTGCATAATTATCTACAAGTGTACACCCTGTGATACCCTTGAAAAGCAGGATTTTCCCTTCAAAATATGGAGGTACTGCCTGCATATATGTAAACTTAATCTACAGCAAGTCTTGAAGCAAGTCAACGTCATCTTTAGGACATACTTTGTTGCATAAAACTTTGAATTCATGGACAATCTGGGTTGCCTGAGGGTCTAAAGGAGGAAAAGGAGCGGTCTTTCCACCAATATTACAAAGACTCAGGGAAAAGGAGGTTCTGCAGGATTAGGAGGCTTATGATTTGCTAAAATGTGGCACTTACCCTGGATATCTTAGGAGATTTTTCAGTAGAGCAAAGATAAGTAGCAACAGTGAGAGACTACACAAGAACATTGACATCCATTTCTTGCAGCCAGAAGGCTGAAACATTACTAGAATAAGACTGGGAACAAGCAGGCAGATCATATCAAAAGAAAAATATTATTATTTCACACACCAGCAGAAATTAAAGACGGTAAAGAAATACATTTCATATCTGAGAAGGTCTCTCAGGTAATTTTTTTACTTTTTCTTTTTCATTCTCCAGTGGCACTATATGCAGTTGTCATGGAAGTAGAGTGCTCTGGCTTGAAGAAGACACATCACCCTGCACTCTTATGCTCATCCTAGCTTTTTGGTAGTGATTATAGGGCTCTCCCAGGATGTCTAAAGGGGTCATTTGCCCCCAGTAGTAGCAACGGAGGTGCTGAGAGGTCCCTCAGTAATGGGAGAGTAGAGAGGTCCCTTTGTCATGTGACACATTGCCACCTACACTACAGCCCTCTGCAGTAGGAGCTCATGTAACAAATACCCTATTGTAGGCTTACCATTTGGGGACTAATATAACATAACACCTCTAGGTAATGCTAAAGAAAGTTGTAGATAGTTCTTACCACCCATATTACCTATGTTTGTTCCTAGAAAGGACTAAAAAGCAAGCTGAGGACACTCGTACTCAGTTCATAGTGCTCAGCCTGATCTTCAGAATGTCTGTTAGCTGGAAGGCAAATGTTGTGATTTAGCTCTCACCATTCTCCACTTCTTAGGAAGAGATGAAGATGTCCCCATTCACTTGCAATTCAGGCTCAGATGTTCTGAGGATAAGAATCTTATTGATTTTAGGCAGTGAACATATCCATGGAGCCAGCATTTGTCTAAGTCCATGAACAGCTTGTTGGATAGAGATGTATGAGGAAGTTATGAACAAGTGCAGAGCCTACTCTGCAAGCACTAAAAAAACATTAAAACTGATGGAGGTCAACCATTAATTTTAGTGCCGATGGGAAGAGGTAGTGCTGATGTACAGTTGGGTGCTGTATGGTAGATCTGCAACTACATGCTACAATTTAGACAGTCTGAATCTTTCTATGTTAAGATCATTGTTCCCCTTTACTCCTCTGTGTAAAGTAATTGTCGGTTACACAGCAGGATTACTTGGGGGCATATGAGTTTAAGGATTTTACGATGTCTCTGATTGACATATCCTTTCATCCTTATTTGGTGTAATGACCGCTGACATGAAAACTGCTTCTTGAGCTAATCCATCTCCCACTGAAATCAAAGGGAGTTTTCAAAACAGGGACCTTTGCAGAATAAAGACACCTTCAAGAAAAAAAAGTGCTGTTTCACAAAATTTTACAAATTCCTCTCTAGACAGAACTGCCAACTATTTACTTTTGGCAAAATACCAGCTCCACAACCTCAGGATCCAATCAGCTGCTGCCTATCACACAAAAAAAATGAGGTGGCAAATGCAAAAGAAGGGCACTGAATTCAGAATAGCTCCTCTGTGTCCACAGCCTATTGTCATGTTTTTTCTAGCATAAACACAATGCCATAAACATTCAAAATACAAAAACACTGTCACAAATGACAGCTTTAGCTATTTAATAGATTCAGCAGCAACCAGTTCATAGTAAAGCCAGCCAGACTGTTGGAAACTAGTCAGGAAATAATATTTTGGTAGCTGCATATCGTGAAAAGTGCAATTTCATTCTCGTTTCTGTTTTAATTTTTTAATGCTTCTTTTGGTTGGCAGTTGGTTGAGTTATTGGTTCAAATACCCAAAACCATCAATGGGTGTTAAACAGAATTTCTGTAATTTTGGAAATGTACAGACTGAGACCTCATTAAATCAGTAGTATCCCTTTTGAAATCATCCATGTCTACTCCCAGTGCTAATGTAGTTGAATTAGTAATTATGCAATTGTTCAGAACTAAAGAATTACAGAGTCTGTGACTGCAAGCTTATTATAAACAGTAATCATGCATTTGATATTCTGAAAATGCAGAGAAACTAAATTTCTTTGTACTTCCCATACAAGAACCATATATTAACTGAATGCATATTTGTGTAGAATTATTGCTTGTAAGTTTATTGAGTTTAGCCTTTAGCATGGTAATTGAACCATACATAGTAGGGCATCCAAAGAAAATGCAATATTAGCAATATAAATCCCTGCAGCTACATGTTTTACAAAAAAAGAATCTAAAAATCTTAAATGTATCTTTCCCTCATCCTTCCACAAAGTCTGTTTGCCTTTTTTTTTTTTTTTTTTTGTGTGCACCCTTTAACCAGAGGGCGCACATATTAGCTTCAATCTCTCTTTCACTGTTGTTCTGGTTATGGGTTTTCCTGTTTTCAATATTACTGATGGGTAATTTGACGTGGTAAAGTATCCAGAGACAGCTGTCAGCTGCAAAGTTTGGAATAGGTTCTGCAGTCTGATTCTCCATAAAGCAGAGGGCTAGTGTGTTCTGTGTGCACCCTTTAACCAGAGGGTGCACATATTAGCTTCAATCTCTCTTTCACTGTTGTTCTGGTTATGGGTTTTCCTGTTTTCAATATTACTGATGGGTAATTTGACGTGGTAAAGTATCCAGAGACAGCTGTCAGCTGCAAAGTTTGGAATAGGTTCTGCAGTCTGATTCTCCATAAAGCAGAGGGCTAGTGTGTCTAAACTTGGGAATAAAAGTTTTCTTTCTGGAGATCTTCAAACATAGCTGTTTACAATTTAGAGAACTTGAGGTTATTTTAAAAGGTTGCTCCACTATGCACCTAAAACTAAGGAGCCAGAGACCTAGCTAAGATTCTCTTCCCCCAAAATCCATATATCCAGAGGCTTCTCATGTTTCAAATCATTGTCAGAATGAGGTTTAGACGCACCATGAGGCATAACTGTTCATGACTTCCTTCGGTGTGGTTCCTAAAGAAGGAAACAGTGTGCTCCTAAATCAGTCAGCATCAGTAAGTAGGTAGTTCTGGCTGAATGAAGAGACCATGTAAATTTTGCTTTTATAACACAGTACAGGTTTTTTTCATGTGAATAAAACAATTGTCTTTATGTGGCTGCCTCCTTTTCTTTTTTGTTTTTCTCTTGGGTGCTTAACACCACATGGTGGACAGTAATTATGCATTATCTTTATCAATAATGTAGAAGCAACTTTCTATTGAAGGCAGCTTAAGTGTCCTAGGAGTACAAGATCATGCAGTAAAAACACAGGCCTATGCCATTCCCTGTGGTAAATAATACTCCTGAAAAAAAATCTAAAAAAAAAAATAGATCAGAAGTACAAACATTGTAAACAGAACTCAAAATTTCTGTCCCCCAAAAGAAAATATACTCTAAACCTACATTATAAAAAATACAAAGTAATATATATAAACCTGAAGAATACCCTCTTTAAAGAATCTCCCTACCCAGTACTAAGAAAGATATAATGCTTGTCACATAATGATTAAATAGTGACTGGCAATAGAAAAAAGTAAATAATTAATTTTTCTATTAATGTGATATTGGATTTTTGGTTTTATGTGACTGAAGTTCTTTAATCTCACATTAAATTCATTTAAGTATCAGATGAAAACACAAACATATTCACAACCCAGAGCTTTCTGCAGAATGTTGCACTTGAAAAGGAATCCACCGATCACTTTATGGCATTAAACCTGTGTCTTTATCATCTGTGCCCTTTTGCAGGCAGGTGGAAGGTAAAAGTGTCTGACTTGTTTATCAGGAGTGTAATCCTTTGTGTATTGTTTTTTTTTGTTTGGTTGCTTTTTTTCTCTTTGCAAATTGGTAACAGATAATTTCTTATTCATTTGGGCCTATGGATTATTTGTAAGTTATCCGTAGCTAATGATTTTATAAGCATTTGATATTAAAAATTCATTAGTCAAACTCAGTGCTCAGTTACTGAAATCGTGTAGTATTGAATCTGGTCTCTATATACATGTGGCAGGCAGAAGAGCAATGTCTCAAAAAATTTAGCATTTCTTAGAAGGAATGTGAATACCAAATGGAAGAAATTCAGCAGAAGAATGGTACAGCCTTGCCATAATTCTGACTAACCATTTTTTCACAAGAAAATAGTGTTACATGTGCTGTGTGTACACAAACCTATTCAGATAGCAGCGTCGTTTCTTACAGCGTTACAGAGATTGAAGACTTAGGACACATTTTTAAGGGTCTTCATAATAATTTTCCTCATCACATTTAAACTTACTCTTTTCATTGCTGCTGTAGTTTACTTCTTCCCTAACACGTGTAACATATACGGCCTTCTGCTATCCCCTCCCTTTCCTGTCTGTGCTTCATCCTCTCTCCTGCTCTCCATTGTGAAAGCAATGAGGTCAACAGCCTTCTTTTCTATTAGCATCCATGTGACAAGATGTCAAAAATGTCTGCATAGCTGCAGGACCACACAGATCCCACTTTCAATTCCCTACCTGAAAAGAAATAGAAAAAAATGCCTCTCTATATTCTAGGAAGGAAGTGGTACAGGTAAATAAAACATAGAAACAGATTCAGCTTAATGTTGAAATCTTTGAGGAGTACAGGTGGGTTCTCAAGTGATGTGAAAAAAAGCAAATTGTAGGAGGGAGCCTTGGTGGCTGGTGGAAATAGTGCCCATCTGGCATTCCCTGAAAAGTAACCAAGGGACTTAAGAGAACTGTCCAATTTGGGTAGGCACCAGGAACCCTCAACTATCTCAAGTTCAGTCCACCATTTCATGGTACTGCAGCACTTACCTCTCCAGAAAACATCCAAAGTGGGGGAAAGGGGAGGGGAGGGGTGGGGAGAGGAGGGAAGGGAAGGAGGAGGGAGGGAAGGGGGGGGGGGGAGAAGGAAGGGGAAGAGAAGGGAAGGGAAGGGAAGGGAAGGGAAGGGAAGGGAA
>NW_008795018.1:8391026-8391748 GCF_000699145.1 Aptenodytes forsteri
AGGGAAGGGAAGGGAAGGGAAGAATCTTTCTATGCAATATTACAGTGAGTGAAAAGAAAGCAGAAGATGAGTTTCCTTCAAACAAATACACATTTAAATGCTGGTGAAATACTGGCTCTTTGGAATAATCAAGAAAATTCCCACTGACTTTGATATAACTAAGGGTTACCAAAACCAGTTCCCAGTTTTATCAACAATAAATGTTTGAGCTCCTCAAAGAGGCGCACATTCTAGTTGATCCTCTCTACAAAACAAAGACAGAAGCTGACTGTGAAACATGAAAAAAAACACTTTTTAGTGTACAAGATTTCTGACTCATCTTCTGTTAAATCAGCTGTTCTAAATATTGTCCTCTGAGTGCAGAGTCTCTCCCTCTCCCATCTGAGGCTTAATATATCTTTACCTGAGAAATGAAGTATGTAGGTTTGCTTATGATAACTACAGTAAGTAAACCTAAAGTACTGTATTATGCATTTATTTTATGGCTGATTTAAAGTACAGATCTCATCCTAATTTCACTTGTAAATAAAGGCAAAAAGACATTTAAAAGCTATTGGGGCATTCAGAGTTACATGAAGAAATGTTATCTCAGCTTTCCTTTAAATTTGGACCATGTGCAAGGAGATAGTAAACACATAAAAAGACACATTCTTAAAACTCAGATCACTAATAAATATTGTTATAGGTATATATTTAGAAAAAAAAAGAAGCAGTTATAATTC
>NW_008795018.1:8391896-8431201 GCF_000699145.1 Aptenodytes forsteri
TAAGTATATATATATAATCTATATATATATATGTGTATATAATCATATCATTATGAGTAATTAAGGTATCTATTTACATGCCATGCAATATTAGAATGTGTTGCAATACCTAGGCAAAACAGGTGGATTTAAGAATGGCTGCGGGGAAGAAAAAACAAAAAAAAAAAAACAACTTATTTTTGTAAATGAGGGACATTACTTTCTTTCAGTTCTTTCTTTTCATAATATACAGTGAGAATTTGAGATCCTTTCTGGTAGTTAAAGACATACTTTTTCTATTGTACAGTTAGGTAACAGTAAAAACTTAAAGCTGTAGTTAGAGCCATGAGATGCTGCAGATAGAGAAAGCATTCTTGCTTCAAAACTTAGCATATGACATGCTCATTGGGGACCCAGTCCTGTGAAATGCTGAGCTTCTCCTACAAGAGGATGCTTACTGCTGTGTTCTAAAGAAATTAAGTGCACTCAGTGTCTCAAAAGAGCTGCACAGTATTTGGCAGGATGAGGATACATATCAGCACATAAGTTCTATTAGTGTCCAGTGAAGTGATGTGTCTGTATCAATTAAAAAAAAAAAAAAAGCTCATAGTTCTGCATTTCTTAGCATTAATTTCAGTTTATAAATAAACTACATTGTGTTTTAAAAACCTGGAAATTACAAATTTGCTTCTCAGGCATTTGCTAGTCCACTGCATACTAAAGTACTTGCTATTTCTGTTACTAATTATGGGACAGGTCCTGATATTTTGCTTCATAAGAGGTTCAATAAAGCCTGAAGGATCAGAATCTGGCACTCTATGTTATGATCTTACTATGCTCAACTGGTTGAAAACAAAGTATAAAGCTGGCATGTGCTTTCACAAGAAAAGCAGTTTATAATATAAGCAGCTATATTATATAAGTTATTATATTTCAGAGAAGCCACACTGGAAAAAAATTGATCCACCCAAGTAATGTGTGAAAAAGGATATCTTATAATTTTACAAGGAAGCATCTACCAATGAGAGTTTTTTTGGAACAAGAGGAAAAGTCGAAGGTGGTTTTGGATTTTGGGGTAATTATATTTGATGGATGTGTCCACTAAGGTGACCGGCAGTGAAAGTTAATAAAACTAATATTAATTGAGTTAGAGCTTAACTGTCCATGATATACTGAGCTGATTCACACCTCTGGGTGATATTGTATCATGTTTTCTCTCTACTAAAATGCCTTGCTCTGCTCTAGAATTGGTTTCCATTTTGAAGTTTTTCATCACAGCAACAAGGACTGCAAGCATATAAATTAAATAAAGTTGAGACTTTGGAGCACAGTTCTGCTGAGGAAGTGTATTAAACAGGAAAGAATTGAGCATTCAGAGATAATGCCGTGAGCACTCAGTTGCTTTCGCTGTCTGAATTGGCACACGTGAGCACACGTGCTGTAGAGAACTCCCACTGCTTATTTTACTTTACAGCAAGGATACATGCCTTAAGAAAGTTTTATCAGCTGAGTCAGGTAAATATTTTGTGGTCATGGGAAATCAGTCACCACAGACTACTCGTTCTTCTGTCTGAACTGGATATGACATCACTGCTGTGCTCTCAGGCCAGTAGGAATACTTTTGTAACTTATTTTGAGGTATCAGACACTACGGCCTAAGGCTATTAGACCCTACCCCTATGCTTTTTGTCACATCATGAGTCCCATGGATCCCATGACACCACCTATTGCCATGTCCCGTGATTCTCACTGTGTCCTCTATTTCGCTAAAGCTACTAGTGTCTCCCTTTGTTCAAAACGTCCCAAGATTAAACTTCTCATCACTGTTGTGATCTTCTTTTCCCTATTTCTTTGTTTTCTCGTTTCAGCTACATCAGTTTTTATCCCTCCTGTTCTTTCCTCTCACGCAGATATGCATCTCCTGCTTTTATGCCATTTATGTATTCAGCGCTTCCTGAGTTTCTCCGTTAGACTTCAGTCTACCGTATGCTCAAGTCCTTAAGATTCTTTCTGATCATGATTCCTATTAATAACTTGCTAAAAAGTAATAATCACATTAAGCAAGTAATGTGAATATATTTTTCTTCATGTCTATTTGATAAATTTGATGTATATTTCTGCATCCTCCTTAATTCTGTTCCATGTATTTCTTTATCTGCCTTCAGACAGTTCCTTGGGAAAGAGGACCCGACTGCTCTATCTTTAGTAAGAGTTGGCACAGCGTAGGATTAAGTGGGACTAAATAATTATATCTATGCATGCTTTTCATTTTCTATTTCAAAAAAGTGCTTTGGTTAGTGACAGTAAAAATAAAGAACTCCTGAAGAAACCTTTGTTTTATCTTTTTAGCAGTCCTTCAAATGTGTGCATTAATAAATAAAAAAATAAATAAATAAATGGAACCCAATCTTCCTAGCTGAATTAAAAAAGCTAGAACTGGCATCAGAGAGGTATCCATATCATGCCAGGTTACCAATAATTTTAAGTATAGTTTAGCCTCAAAGCTAGTCAACTTGAATAGTCACCAATATTCAGCTGCCTTCTCACTCTGGGCAGTGGGATTTTTCAATTTTTTTTTTTAAGCTCCTCATCTGGCATATCACTGAATTCCTGTCAGGATTTAACCTTTTTTTTTTTTTTTTCTTTTTTCTTAATTTGTGAGTGTTACACAGCAGTACTTGTATTACTGATTGAGCAAACCAAATGGTTGTGAATGAATGGGCACTTACTGAGTACATGTTTAGGGTCAAATCCAGATTCTGTGGAAACCTCTGGAAAACTTTCCTTTGGCTTAAATGAGATTAAGATACAGTTCTCAGTGCTGCAGGTATTTCCTTCCTTCCTTCCTTGCTTGCTTCCTTCCTTCCTTCCTTCCCCCCGCCCTCTTTCTCTCTCTCTTTCCTGTCTTTTTTTTTTTAATAACTATTTAAAAGGTAGGTAAGGCCTTAAGAACCTAAAATTACAGAAAAGAAAATTTGAGAAAATGGGATGAGAAAATTTTCACCAGCTAGAAATTTAAATCATATTCGTTTGTGCTCCTCCTGCACAGGTTGATGGCAGCACAAAGTATTGAAGGTTGGAATAGAATATAGTTCTCTTTCTGCAGCAATAGTCACATCATTTACTTTCTGTCCTTGATAGAATTTTTTTCAAATATATTCTGTTTAAAAAGGCACTTATAATTTAACATAGTTGGTGCCATTTGGGTTTTCAAATAATTATTATATTTCTGGTTTTAATATAAAACTCAGGGCACCTCTGCTATAAAACTCAGCATTTGTGCTGAGTAAAAATGGGTTACTTTTATTGATACGTCTTTTTCAAGGTTGCTGGGTTGGGTTTTTTTCTCTTTTCTTTTTTCTTTTTTTACTGTGTTGCAACAAAAATGGTTATATAACCACACAAATTTTCCTTATAAGAAAGTATTTACTGTATTTTGATATGACTTTATTCTACTCTCAAAAGAAAGACTGATGTGTGGTAAGTGCTGACTTTTCTACATGCTACCACTGTACTGTTACAAAGATTCATGCAAGGATGCTTATTACATGTGCTTAAGTATGCCTAACAAATCTGGGCTAGATTCTGTCACTTTTGCGCTGGGTAAGTAACACTTCACCCAATTCAAATGACTCATTTTGAATAAGTTCCTACTTACCATAAGAATGACAGAATATGGCCCTCAGGATTTATCATTTGTCGTATATTCCATTCTTATACATATCTATATGAACCAAATGGACCATGATAACGCTTAGAAAAATAGTTGGAAATTCAGAATGAAACAAAGAAACAAACCAACCAACAACAACAGAAAGAAAGGGAAATTAATAGGAATAAAGTCCCTTAGGCATCTGCCCAAGAACTAACACAACACAATCAGGAATTCAGAACATTTATTGCAAAAGCTGAATAACTAAATAACGTTGAACTGGCAAAGCAGTAACAAGGATAACTGGTTAGATATTTATTCTGTCAAAGTCATCAAACACCCCTCACAAACTGACATAAGTACTGCAATAAGCAATGCACCCCTAACCCATTTTTATGCCTTTTATACTGTGGAGGGGAAAAAAAAAAGTAAAAAAAAAAGTGAACTGCTATATACAAAAGAATAAAGAAGAAAAAAAAAGCTTGTATTTTTGGTAGCAACAAAATCACCTTCAGGTTAGCTAAATTTGTTACTTTAAGACTGATGTTTCACTGTGGCATAAGTAACTTTTGCTTTTTTCTGTAAGGACTTTTTTTTTTCTTTTTTTTTTTGCATGCTATTTATTTGTGTAAATCATCTGTCATGCCTTTACAGAAACCATCTAAAAATGTTTGGATTTGGATTTGCTTTGCGTGCAACTTAGATCTTATTAACATTAGGAGTCACTCTGCTGGTTTGACTGAGGTGACATGATACTGGTACCTGCCAGGCATTGACCGACTATGATAACAAACAGTTAAACAGCAATAATTAGAGATTTAACCCTTTAGTTCCCCCAACTAGCCTACCAGGAGAATGCTCTGTTACATCATGAAGGCACAACACATTAAATATTCTGTGGCTATGGTCTAAAAACACTTGTGTTACTACAACATTAACGCAGATGAAGATCAACACAAATGCTGCTGTTTCAGCCATACAAACTGTCTTAGGTATAGACACACACCTGCCCAACTGGAAAAACATGATTATTGTATTTTGCTCCTGTAGAATTTCCTCCCTATAGTCCAGCTGAAATCAATGTCAGCTACCACTCACTAAATTACAGACTGCAGCTAATTTGATCAAGGATTCCAAACGAACAGCTTTCTCTCTCACCCACCACCACAAATTTAAATATTATTCTTTTGTTTTGCAGTTTCCCTGTTTTATGAAACATAATGGAAGTTCAAAAAAAAAATTGCAAATTATTAAGCCCTTACACAAGTCCTTTCATTTCTTAATATTAAAAAACAAAAAAAAAAAAAAAGGAAAAAGAAGAAATTCTACCTGAATGCTGGCATCATTTGGTACTACATAGAAAGAAAAATCTTTTTTTTTCCTTTCTACAACCAACCTTCCCTCCCACCCCATCACTCCTTTTTTCACTTTTAACACAAGCGTTTTGATTTCCTTGGAACATTGTGTGTCAGACAGACTACTAACACAGAAACACCATCACTGAAAAGAAAAGCAAAACAACAGGAAGCAAATGAAAGAAAGTAAAAAGCAACTGTGAAACACAGAAATATGCTACAGTATCTTTTCAAGTGAACATTATAAGTACACAAAAATTGTAAGTAATAATTGTCTCTATTTACAAGTATTTGAACACTGATCGACTTATAAGTGTCCACTAACATTGTTAATAGCACAATAGGTTTAATGTTTACAGTTTCAGTTGTTTTGTTTGCAATATGATCTCAAGTATAACGGTCCCAGCATAGATCAATGACAACAAAAGCACAATTTTCTAACTGGATATGCTTTTCAACCATTGCAATCCACTGAACTTTCTCACTCTCTCACTCTCCAAATGCATCTTCTGTTGTTCATAGCAGCAGTCCAGGGTCAAAAAACAAACACACAAAAAAAGGATATTTGCAAACTGGAGAGATCTCTGCAGATTTTAATCATGTCTATTTAACAAAACCACACAACTAGTAGAAACACTCTTTCATGTTGCAGGACATCATACCTTCCACGGTGCTAACATAAAGATATGCATATCTCTGCTAGGTGAAGCATAGTTCTAGAGGTCTACCCAGTACATAAAGCTCTGACACACACACAGTATTAGCAAGTCTAAGTAGGCTAAAGTCTTTGGTCCAAAGTAACCATTTCTTATAGTTGGTGCTCCTTTGGACTCTCAACAGCTCCTGAGGCCTGTTTATAAGACTTCAAGTTGGCCAGAGGAATGTCATTCATGTGGTTGCCAGTGTTGAAATGGCCCTCACTGGAACCATACTGCTTTCGGTCACTGAACTGGTTTCTGTTGCTATCTTCTTTCCAGCTCCTGGTCAATGTGTGTCCATTAACTAGTTTGTCCTTCTTAACCCATTCTTTCTGAGGTGCAAAGGTGGAGAGAGGAGACTTTGGCTGTTGGTATGGGCCCAAGCTGGGAGGCATCCAACAGTTGTCTGAGTGACCCAAAACCAGGCATTCTTGAGTACACATCTCTGTAGCTTCAGCTAATCCTCGTGGCCCAAGAGGCCCATCTGTAGAAGAAAAACAAACAGAAAGAAGAAAGGGAGAGAGAGGAAAAAAAAAAAAAGACATAATATTAAATCGTGATATTCAGCATTAAATGTATACATATAGCTCGTGAGAAAATAAACAATGATTCTGCAACAAAATATTGTGCTGGTAAATCCTAGATACATTTTCATTCTGTTATAGACTATTTGCTTTGTAGGGCCTATACTTGCTGTATATGCTACCTACGTAGCTTCCAAAAGTGGAAATACAGTTCAATTAGCCCTAAGTTATCAGTCTCAGATCCTGCTATGAATAAACTTAACTCCCTTTTTCAATCACAGTAAGAAAACAGAGCTTGGTAAGTGAAAAAGTCAGATGAAGTAAACATACCCTTGCAAATTCTGAGTGAGAATAATGCTGCTTGTAAAGGCCTACAGTTTGGATGTATTCTCTTCTGCTTTCAACTCACTTTACTGCTGCAGAGCCCTGGTGAACTAGCACCACTAAACTGAGAAACATTTATATTATCCAGAAATGTGCTTGCCCAAAGGAATCCTCTGTATGCAAGATTATTCTAATGTCTACTATTTTACAAACTTGGATTGGTGCATAGTTCTAGACATCTACCCAATGCACACTCCCAACAAGTAAGAGAGAAGTTAAACTCTGCTGGATTTAATATGAAACCATGAAACATTTCAAAACGTTGCAACAGGAAAGAGAATAAAATCTATAATTCTTCTGACCATTAAACACATCTCAGATAGCTGCTATGCAACCATAAAAATCAAGGGGTAAATAAAAAAAAGAAGGCTCATGCAAATCTTGTGCTTGGTAAAGAACTGTTCTTATAGTTCTTTGTAAGTCAGGAATATGAAACCACAAGAGACACAAATGAGGTCTGCTGAAGTACTATGCATGTTAAATATCCACATCATTTTTCACACGCTACTGAGGACACAGCTGGCCAGCTACAGGCATCTTACAATCAAGCAGACAGGTAACCCATGTCTTCAGCAGCACTAATTTCCTCTCAGTCTTACTGCATTTCTAAATGGCTGAATTTGCTCATCTGATCAGACTGGATGTATGAGGAAGGGCAAGCCAGGAAAAAAACACAGAAATCACTTTGTGTGTATTTCTTAGATATTTCTCAATATCTGAGATATGCTTTGTCATGCTTCTTTGCTAACCGTATTGTAATTTTGAGCAAGAATTTTGAGATGCCTTTTCTTGACTTCAGAGTAAATCAACTGGCTAGTGCTGTAGACATTCGAAGAGTTAAGGAGACATTTTTCCTTGATTAAACAGCCCAGTGACAGGAAGGAAATTATAGATTGATTTTTGAGAAAGAACCTTTGTAGGTAGGCATGAATAGTGAAGTTATGAAGCATCTGAAAAAGCAGTACTAATCAGAAGAAAAATGTCAGCAGTGTATCAGCAAAAAAAGTGTATCTTTATAATAATACAATTGAGACTCAAAATGATGAGGACACTCTAACAAAGATTTCTGTGTTACAATGCCAAAGAACATTTCATTCTTTTGTACTCCATGCATATATAATAAATTACCCTTAGTAACAGATCTTTTTCTCAATACTGAAATTATCCCAATTAATTTTTTTGGAAATTGCTTTTCTTTCCAGTTGTGGTTTTTTTTGTTTTTTTTTTTTTAACTGGCACATAATAACTTATGGTAGTAAGTTCTACAGATTATCAACCGACTGCTTTTACACACACGTACAGAAAATCCAATCAGGTGTATTTCTACATGTTACAATGTAATTAGTTAATCTTCTTCTCTTTGAGTAGCTCTTCTTTTTGAATATCTGAAGAATATCCAGTACATTGTTGATGTGACAGAATATAATAAACCATAATAAAAGTTGCTTCTGCATTCCCCATATAAGAAAGTGTCCTATTGCTGACAATGAGAACATGAAAAATGTATAGAATCAATGCTACTTTCCATTTAGGTCAATACAAGATGAAATAATTAAGCCAGAACCACTAGGAAAAAAAGAAGAAGCAACTGTAAAGTAGGAGCTTAGCAGAGATTTCAATGAGAACCAAGAACCTTGATGCTAAAATGAGAACTTTGATAATTCCCTGGAAGAGAGAGAGTCTTTTTTCTATAAAGCTCTTCTTTGAATCTTCTAGTATGAAGTTATAATCAAACTGAGGCAGGTACTTAGCAATAATAAGTAAAGGAAGTACTCATGGTATATTGTTAACATTCCAAAGGTTAATCTATAGGTTAAAAGCTGATTTTTTTTTTTTCCCCCTGACAACAGAAATTTAATTTTAATTAGGTTCTTTCCAATTTTCAGAGAAAGAAAGCAAGAAGTGGCAGAACTATTTTCAACCTGCCCACTCTCACAGTACAATACTATCTTGCTGACCAGGGAGGAAAGGTTTGGCAGGGATTAAAACTTTCAAAACACAAAGAAAACCCTTCACCACATAATGACACATTTCAAGAAATACAGTGCATGCACTCAGTGCTTTCAGTCTACAGTGGAATAAAAGGTTAACAGGAGAGCCTTCAGTACTATAGTTCTGAAGGGGATAAGTTACTTTTCCTGTTTAGTTAAATAAATTTCAAGAGATAAGACATTTATTTCCATTTAAAATTTAAATGAGTAATAAGCTGGTTTTACTTAGGACTAAATATGCCTGTGGCCCTATAAGCTACATGTCAAACTCTTTGGAAGATTTACTTCATGTGTTTTGCTTTCTTTAGTAACAGTTCTAGGCAGTTAATGCTGTTAAACTCAGAATGGATTATAAACATCCTTTGCTTTAGCCATCTTTAAGTTGATAAACTTTCTGGAGAGCACTGGAATATTCAGATATCTGTTACTGTGAGCAGCAGACAGGAATGGGGTAACAATGCCAAGATGATCGTCTGTTCAGGAGGAGCAGCTCCCTGGTTTTTTTTGGTGTAACAAAATACCACTGTCCCACTTAGACTTCCGAAATTAATTATTGTGTACAAGTCCTCCTCCAGTCAACCATGGCATGTGAGGTATGCTGTAAATCTGCATACACCTCTACATATACCTGTATGTAAAAATCTATGAATAGAATGCTTGTCTAGAATTGATAACAGGTTCAGACTCCTACTCAAGTGAGTATGCATATTTTCAAGTACTCTGACTCATGCTTTCCAATCTGTAAAATACAGGGAAGATTTACTTGCCTTATTAAAATATTGTGAGGTTTAAGTTTACAAAATGCCTTGCAAGACTTCATCTAATATATAATTAACAATTATTATTTTAATCACTTTTGGTTTAAGCCATCATAAGAGAAAAAGAAATCCACAAAGTATTTTTTTTTTCAGAATTGCATATTGTTAAAATAATATATTTTACTGTTGAGCTACTGCAAGGAATGATCATGCTTACTGATTCAGGAAAAAGGCAGCTTCATTCATAATGCGTGTGGTGCTTGTCACACCCGAACTCCAGTTAAGGCCCTTAGATACAAGCATAATATTTTTGTAAATATTATTGCTAATAATGGTGATGATCATGATTTAGGGGACTCTATTAATGTCCTACTGTGAGATAGAGGAAGAAGATAAAAAATGGGTTTGGGAAAAAAAGGACCTCACCTACGAAAAAAAAAAAAAAATACAGTCTTTCAACAATATGTTTTTTTTCAGCACCTGTTTTGTGTAATTATGTTCTCAAGTATAGACAGTTTATTCTTTTCTAAGACTCCTTATTATTCAGGTTGCTATTCAGTAGCATAAAGTGAAATGATCATGAGCAGTATGATGGGAGAGAGATCTTCTGGGGGTAGCTTGCACTGAAGAGTTGGCTGCTTTGTATTGAGGAAGCATAATATTGACTTAATGGTAATTATCTTTCTCCTCCACCACTGCTGAACAATAGCTTTCACCCAATTTTCTAAAGTTTTTTCATTACCACATACAATGACACCACTTAAAAACCTGCTCCTGCTGCTTTAATTTTATAATTGCATTAATTTGTTTCCTTTCTCTTCATAAAAATGTCACTGAAATTTCTGTATCAAGTTTTTCCACACTGAAGTACTTTATTGATATGTAGGGTTTTTTTCCAAGTATTTGTTCTCTGAACAATCCGTAATACATGAGGCTGGTTATCAGTCTTGGCTGCTTGAATATATAATGACACAAGTGCTGATAAAACTGTACAAGCCATCTGTCTCTGGAGTTAAATGTTTTGAAAGCAAACAGAAAAGTGCATAACAAACACTCCCTTAAATTGTCTTTGTAAATATTTATATCAGATCTTACCCCAAAATGCTTTTTTGTTGTTATTTTATTCTGTTAATAGCTGTCAAGCAGATGCATGACTTGCCTACTCAAAAGCAGACAGGTGTAAGAAGGAAAATAATGTGTGCCACTCAAGAGCCGGTCATACCCTAATGCTGGAATTTCTGTGTGGTCTTTTATCTCTTTTTATTATACCCAGAAGCTAAACTGCTTTTCATTGATTAACTTACTGCTGCAATTAGCAACTAGCTTCTGGAGTGTTGACCAGCTGCTTTTCAACCTGCTTCTTTAAAACTCTCTTGCTTAAAGCCGGAAAATTCATTCTTCAATTCTGAAAGAGTCAAGACCACAAGATAATTCCCATTCAGTGAGACTTTTTGTCCTCAAAAAAATGAATGCGTGCTCTTTGCCTGAGGGCACTATCCTTAAGTATAGTGGATTTGAACATGGCCATAGCTGTGTTTCAGACAATCATATTTATTTAACTTTTCATATTGCATCTTAAAAAGAAAAAATAAAAGAAAACAACAGCAACAACATTTTCAGCTCTATTTAACCTCAAATACAGGAAGCTTTGTTCAGCTTTCATGGGCTACTTTACTAAATGACCTTTTCTGAGACTACACGCTTTTACAGCCTTCCCCACATATATTGGAATTGAAAAGATATTATCACATTTCATAGAGGGTTTGCAACTACTGTATATAATAAATATAAAAGCTGGAAAACAGCTCATAATGAAAAAGATTCTTTTGACTTTTTTTTTTTCTCTTAAATATCAGCCAAATAAATGAGAAAGACTGTTCTTTATTTCTAGTCTGTTAAAAAAATAATCCAAGACTACAAAGCCACATACATGCTGTGCTGGATGTGTTTTCTTGGTATTATTAACAGCAAGATTCTTCAGTGACTACTAAAAATATATTTTTAGTGTCTTGTTGCATGGTCATTCCACCTGGCACAGTCAGTGCTGATAAAATCACATTCTGTCCCTAGATCACCTTGTTCCAGGGTCCCTGGATTCCTACCATTGCTGCTACCAGTTTTGGTAGACTTATCACCGCCACCTTGTAACCTGCTGCTTCTCTCTCCCCCTCCTGGAGTTGCATCTTCTGTACTTAGGTACAGATCAAGAAACCCCTGCTAGTTCCTGTTCCCTGTCTTGGCCCAAGCTTCTTTTTCATCACTACTGAACTAAATAATACAGTAAGGTTAGCTTATAGTTGCATTACTTAGCAAAGGTAAGCTGCCAGAATCCTTAATTAACACAATAACAGGAGGGACAGAAAACCGGGGGGGTTAGGGTGTGTGGGAGGTACTGCCCAGAAATTCAGCAACTAAAGTATTTTCTGAAAAGACAGGAAAGCCTGGCAGAATAAGATTTTCTACACAATTCTGTGAAGTACTTAAGTAATCCAGATGGGTTCCACAGAAACGTCGGTGTCTAAGATCCAAACTATAATTTCAAAAATAATGCGAGACTTCTTTGATTCCATGGGCAGCTAAATTTTGATATGCAAGATTATTCAGCTACTTGAAATTCTGCTTCTACACAGAATTGCCTCAGTTTTCTGGTGACTGAGACTGCTTCATGTCTAAATCTTTCCAGAGTTAAGAAAGTGAGTGTTTCCTTCTCTTCATACCTTCAATATCTCAACGTGGTTGGCATTTTAACAACGTATGCCAACAGGTTGTAGCTTTGAACAATACAGCAGTGCAGTAGCCTGCTTTTCCCCCCCTTCCAGTTTATACCCATAGGCTGATCACAGAAAGGTCACCTGCCTTTTGTTTCAAACTTTGTGCAGAGGCTACTTGTGGTTAGAACATTTCTGGAAGGTTCAGTTCCGGTTCTCTTTTCTTCCTGATAGATTCTGGCCCCTCTCTCCTATAGATGTGCAAGAATCAACCTCTATCTTGGTAACAAGAGCATTTCTGATAAATGAGAAACAATTCTGTAATCCCTCCTGCAGGGAAGGAGACTATACTACACTCCTAGGAAATGCTGAAATTACTAATCTATTGTAGAAAAGGTGTCTGTTAACACCATGATCAGTATTAGAAAATATTCTGTATTTCTTGTCTTGAGTTTCTCCTATAGCTGCTCCAGTGCAAAAGCTACAATGAAAGAGAATGTTACTTAGATTGCTTGGTTGTTTTTTTTTCTGCTATCCTTCCTAGAAATTTAATACCATTACCATTTACAAGTTATACCTCCATCACTAATGGCTCTGTTGTCAATATGTTATTTTTATCTGGCCTAACTTTCTGTGCCCATTTCCAATTACATTTTCTGCATCGGCATACATGTATATAAATCTGCATATATTTCCATGTGTGCATGTTCAGGAAATAGTCATATACCATAGAATCCATACTTTGAAGCACTGGCAACCTAGACAAGTCTTTAGTTCCTTGCATTTTCCAAGGCAAGACACCTTCCAAGAGTTGACAACTTCCAAGAAATGGAATTCATTTTACAATGCTTTTGAGAATCAAGTCTTTGGTTTCCTAGACCTGCTTACCTACACATTCCTTGGAAGGAATTTTGTGGCCTATTTCTGCAGATGGGAACGAATAGGCTGCTTTATTTACTGTCCAGCTAGATACAGGGCAGGTGTCACAAGACTAAGTTTGCATGTTGCTGTGCCTAATCAAATACACTTAGAGAAAGCACATAAGGAATTTCAGCAGAGTTTAGTAGTTTAGAGTTGTTAATAATCCCATGAAGTCTTCCAAACCAGCCTGTTTGGAAATGGAAAGTTCAGTATATAGGCAGGCCACATTTACATCTTTCTGTCCCACCATATAAACACACCCTTGAAATTAGTTCAGCTGTACGTTATTACATTTCTGGTTTAGATCTGTTTTTTTTTTTTTTTTTTTTAATAACAGAAATTAAATTTAATACTGAATTTACTTGGCACTTAACTCTTAGCGACATATCAGAGTAAGAAATACATTTTTATAGCCTAATGGTCGCTCCTCTTTTTTGCTTGAAAAGTCACGGAGATTTAACCAAATTCTAACCCTCAGTTGTCCACAGAAGATAGCAAGCAGCCCGTTTCCTAATCTTTACTGGATACACCTTATGCGATTGCCAAGCTTGCGAGATTCTAGGGGTCAAGTTTGCTTAGCGCTGTCTAGTCTTTACGAATAGATAGATGAATTGACTAATGTTAGACTTGCAACCATTCTGCAGGCAAGTTACAACACTCTGAAATCACAAGGGCATGAAGGGTGTAGGAAGATGCCACAGGAGGCGTTCCAAAGCAGTCATGATCAGGAGTGGTGCTGAGCTGTCCACTGAACAGCTCAAACCGAGATAATTCAGTGCTCTTCACTGGTTATAAAATTCCATCTCTGTTACTTATCATGGATTGCACATTGCCTATGTTCATATCCTTATGCCATCCTTTTTTTTTTAGAATTTAACTGGGTGAAACTTTATAACTTGTAGTAAAAAAATGTAGGCTTACTAGATAATCTAGTGGCTTTTTCTGGTCTTAAAAATCTAGGTATCAGCAAATACTAACATAAACTGTATTCTGTATAAACTTTGACTGACAGATGTAGCCAATTGTGGCGTACCTTTTAGAAATATGGAAGAAACAAAATAATATCTGAGATTGTTATTCTGGTTTAATGCATTCTGTCATTAAAAACCAACCAAACAAACAAAACCCCACAAATGACTGCAGTTTGTATTCTCAGCTTAAGTGTCACACTGTGGATGCAGACAGTCACCTTCCAGGGAGAGCGGGAGAAAAGAAGTGCAAACAGGATTTGGCAAAAAACCCTTTTGTTAACAAATAAATAAAGATTAAATATTTTACACATTTCCCATACAGATTTCATTCGTTGGTCACAGATGAAAAGTCAACATTTGCAAATGGAGATAGTCCAAATACAATAATACATGGGCAGCCAGAACAGCAGATTCTCTCCCTGAGAGGATATTGTTATTTAGACAGACTTTATGGCACACAAAGAGCAGACAGCGTATCTTTATAAATTTGCACCCATCTTCAACATGGCATAGAACTCATCCATCTTCTTGTCCACTGAAGCTACTCCTATGAAGAATGCTATCTCATCTAATCTTATTTCCTCAAAATTAGCATTTTTTCCTGCCATACATTTAATTTTAGCAGGACAATCTAAGAAATCAAAGTTCCACAGAGGATTCAAATGAACCTGTTAAATTTGATTGAATCATTTAATGAGACCAAAGCACAGTCAGTGTTCAAGTATTTGGAATAATATTCACTTTCAGCATGAATCTTTTTTCGTTATGTAGCTCGTCATTTTGGTGCCTAAAAAAGTCTTTATTCCCAAAAGGTGATGATGGATGGTGATAATAAAATATTTATAAAGCATCCCATGGTCACAATCATTTACTTTTTTTTTCCTCACACCTAAATATTTATGGTACTTGATCAAAATATTTCATTGAATTGATTTACAGGCAACCTGCTGAGGCAGCACCACTTTTGACATGGTCACATTTTCTGATCTATTAATATACCCCAAACATGAACCTGCTGTCAGTCAAAAACAACTTAAGTCTCAATTTGGGAGATTCTGTCAACTGTTTATCATAAAATCAAATTTTGGTGAGTAGTTTCTACAAATTGCATGTGAGAAAAGGTAGGATTCAATGTGAGAAAAGGTATTATTCAAATGAGAAAGACTGGCAGAATGCTGTGAAACTGAGCTGAACAATATTTATTTCAACATTGTACAGTTTTATAAACATTTTATGCAACTGCTCTATGCCTGTCCATTAACTCATGTACAGCAGAAAAAATAAAACCAGTCAACTTGAATTTCTTTTGATTTTTATGATTTTTAAAAGAAGTGTAAATTAGAGTTGTTTCTACTGATCGCTTTCCAACTTACAGTAAAAGCCTGATCTTCTGGTTTGTGATAAATATAGATCATGCCTTGAGGGCAGGCATGATACCTTGTGATTTTATTGAAGGAAGAATATTGATTTTACTAATCCATAACTGCGTAAAGCATGACTCATCATCATATCCATATATATGATGAATTGTGCTATCTGTACAAATATATATGATGTGTTTTATTTTTATATATATCACATATATTTTCTATATTTTTGCTTTTATATATTTTTATATATATATATTCTATCTATCCATCTAAGTTCTTTATCTTCATTTAACAACAGAATGGAATGAATGGAGTGATGCATATTGAAGTGAATGGAATCACAAAATGAGCAATTTAATTGCTGTGCTCAAGTTGGGTATGCAGTCATCCTAACTTTCTGTTATCAACGGAGAGAGAAGCATTTGCACAAAGTGATTCAGCTCTCTGAAGACCTGACTCACTTTCTGGAGGTGTGAGCTTCTGTCCGTTGATAAAAAGGGAACCCATGGATGGTGATTACATCTAGCTCTATGTATTTAAAATGGATGTGGTGAGTCTAGATCTTTGTTGCCATTCCAGATGATGTTAGATTAATTCACTCTGATCTCTCGAAAATGCATTTGAATAAAGTTTTTCCATTATAAGCAAAATGGTTCCAGCAGCCAGTGAATAAACCAGCAAACAGCTACACTATCCAAAATACCCACATGGCAGTGCATCTCAAGCATACTCAGGAAGGAAGATTCTGTGAAACCTGGAAGAGACTTACTGGAGGGAGCCTGCTATAGTCAAGTTATCTTTCAGAAAACTAATACTTCAAAACGATTCTAGTTCTCCGCACTTTGAAATAGGTAGAAGACCCTGAAATGCTGCTATTTATAAGAGAGAGAAGACTGTGATTGTTGAGGTTTCCTGAAGTCTTAAAAGTAGGACAGATCATACAATTAAAAGCCTGGAAAACATAAAACTTAAAAAAGTGAAAATTATTAAATTTATGGGCCAGATTAAGAAAGGTATATTTGTAAGTTATTTACTGCGCCACAATTCTATTTGAGTTTTAAATTAAGGAAAATCTTTATATCCAGAGATGCATATGGCTTTATTTACTGTACTTATCTCCAGGATATTCTCAACCCATACATAGGATTAATGAAACGCAAACCATCTATTAAATTCTAGTAGTTTTGTTAGTTTATATTAATCTTCTTGATTAGTCATTCAGTAATTCTTCCCAAACATCTCCAGGTCTGTTGTAAGCCCCAAGTATTGCCAATTTTCCTGTAATCTTGAAATATAACTAATAATATTTGGCCATTAGTTTAATATATACTTGATAGTCTTAAGAACAAGGGTTTCTTTATCCTATTGCAAGAATATTTTTTATAGGAGGTATTGTATTCTAATAAAATATAACTTTTCCTTTAAAAGGACACTACATGTTTTAAAGTTGCATAAAACTTTGTTCTTTCAAGCAAGTTCTAGAAATAGCAGTAGGCTGAGTGTCCAACAGAACTTGATGAAAAAGACTGGAGAACTAGAGTCTCCAAAACATAAGCTTACTACTCTTATTATCCACCACAGAAACATGTCAAGAGGAAACCAGGATAGGGACCACAGCAAGAGTTATCTTCTTATTTAATCACAAATAGTAACATTCTTCATTAAAAATAACTTTTATGGAAAAGGTTATTTTACCATAAGCATACAACTCACTTCACTGTCCTACAACCTTTCCAGGCTTCCAGGAATTTGGTCCCAGATTTCAGTATATTTCTGCATTCCTATAAGTTTCACTTTTTCTCAAATCAAACAAACCACAGTTTTATGAGGCATTGATGGCTGGGGTTGTCAGTTTGTTTCTCTCCAAAGTAACAAGTCTGGGTTTTAATCTTGGGAAAAATAGTTCCAAGTTATTAACTTCATGACCTTTAGCAAATTTATAACATAAAGCTGCCACCAGGAACAATCAGTGTAGCTTCATTTCAAATTCTATCACTTAGTTGTATTTTTAAACATTCAGCCCTATTTCCTAAGTATTATTTTTTTATCACTAGATTAACCTCTATACAGCAGAAAGTGCCAAAGTAAATATTTTTCCCATGATTTTTGAATAAAAAAGAGGAAAAATCAATTGCCTACTTTAAGGAATAAATGAAAAATGAAGAAAAAAATAAACAAACAGTATCAAAAAGCTACAAAACTTATACTCCAGACAGCAATTCATCTAAGAGCAAAATGAAAATGCAGACATAAAATATGGTGTTTAAAAATGCAATGTTAATTAAGAAATATAATTAAGACTATTTTTGCAAGGAAATATGAAATGTGTTCCATAATTAGATTAATTACAGCTGTCTAAACAAACATTAAATTTAAGTTGAAATGCATCGGGTTTTTTATGAAGCCCTATTACTAATGTATGTTTCTTGTCACTTTCATGTTTTCCTATTTTCCTTCAATACAATTCAGACCAAAATCAAATTTAGGTTAAACTGAATTTCTTGCAAATTTGTGGCAGATGCCTTATGTATAAGTGCTATTATGTAAATAAGTAGCTTAACTGAAAAGACCTTTTGAAGTACATTTCTCTTTGCAGAATTAGGACCTAAATCTGGGAACTCGTTCTCCGAACTTAAGCTACATGAATCTGAATAACTGAAGTACCTAACAGAAGAAGATGCTTAAATTAGGTGCCTAGTAAGCTTGATTATATTTTTGATTTTGTCTTCCATTCTACACAAAAATATATGCTTGATAAGTTTCACAGGACACAGATGTCAGAGATGCCATTAAACTAATCCAGAGACGAAAGAACCATTTCCTAATTCTGCTTGTATAACGGCATCTCATTAAGTTCATTTTGTAAAATTCAGTTCAGTGCCAGTTGAGTTGTCAGAACTGCAGGCATATTACACAGAGAATACTAGAAAGTGCTTTCCTTCGTTATGTCTGAGCTGCACCCATGCTACAGTTCCTTCATTTTCTTTAACAACTATGTTGATTTGCATCATTTTTTCAGAAGAGATATCCATAAGTCTCTTAATGAGCTTATATAATTTACAGTAAAACTCCCATTAAACAAATGTTCCTGAGTCAAAACACTTACATTTTATTAAACCATGCTTGAAAATTAATCTGTGCTGCATTTAGTCATTACATGCAATATACTGAAAATTAATATGGAAGCAATGTCTGTATACACTATTTTCCAAATAATTTTGGTTAGTCACGCAGTCTTATTGTAATCCTTGGCAAAAGCTATACTTCCAGGCTTTCAAATCTTACCTGGAAGACTGAAGAAAAAAATCTTTGTGATTCTAAAGATGAAGTCAAACCATATTTCACATGAATAGTGAATCCACTTTTAATGGAGGCTGAAAAGTTTCTTTTGTCTTCTTTCCATTTAATGAAAAATCTCAGTAAACCAAGCCTTCCACACCTCTTACACTTGTTTTGTACTGTATTATATTTATTCATGCAAGAGAAGCTAGAAAGTAGGCCACTTTAAGTTGCATCCAAATCTAAGTACACAGTAAAAAGATTGTCTGAAATTAGTGCATAAAGTGCACATATGGTAGGTCTCCACTAACACATTTAGAGGAATATCCGGGATGGCATCTCCAGGTGCCTGAACTTTTTCAAGCAATTATTAACAAATACTATTGATTTTTAAATGGATTAAAATGGATTGAGAGAGATGCTGAAGGAAGAATTGTTACTGTGAGCACAGATCATGAACACTTACACATGTAACAGGCTGTTTACATTCTCCTTTATGATTGTACCCATGCAGCTTGGTTTCTCAAGTAATCAAAAAAAATCATTGGAAGTTTGGGAAATTTGGTTAATGTGTAAAGCAATTTTGGGGCAGGAGCATACCAAGAAAAACTGTTGGTTTGCTTTCCTTAAGCCATTGTTTTTGTATAATACCAAAAGACAAGATTTGAGACCTGCTTACCTCCTTAGAATTCATTGTTATAAAATGTGGCTAGAAACTTATATTCCTTGCCCAATCATAGAAGAATCTGACAATTCCTATAACATGAGAGTTGCGAATACCTGGACCTTTTTTTTCCCCTCCAGTTTGAGATAAAAGGTGAACATAAAGGTAACCAGTAATTTCATATATTTACGTTTACTGGTTTTATTTTCCATCTTGTAATAATAAAAAAAAGAAAAAATAAAAAAAATCAATGTATAATATAATTTTGGGCACATACTTAAGGAGGTATGTTATAGACTTATCACATTCAGGCTTCTGAAAATAATGGGCAGTATGAATAGCTTTGTGCTTACTGAACTTGAATAGAAATATAGAATTGAAAAACTATGAAGCAACTAAGATTAACAACCTGAAATCATATATTTTTCTTCTTGCATAAAAAAAAACCCCAACAACCCACAAACCAAAAAACTGATTTACCAAAATATGAAAAGTAAATGAAGAATTCCAGTTGCAGGATTTAGTTCACTTAACGTTTCCACTGTTTCACCTCCCTGACAGGAACTGTGGTACAGATGTTAATTACCGTTTATAGAACACCTTGTCAAAACAACTAAGAATTATTGTTTCGTTAATAACTTTGTCCTGTGTTTGGGTTCAGTGACTGATTTGAGCTAAAGAACACTGAAAAGGATCACTGACACTTGGTTAGGACACCCAGTCTTTCCCTGCAAACCCCAGCCAGTAATACACGGTTTTGTGCCAACAATTTACCTTTAGAAGAGGAACAATTATAGAATTGTAGTTATGAGGGAATTAACAGTCACATTTAAGAAGATTATTACCCATGCATCAAGAGAGTTAATTTATTAAATGGTAACTTCAGAGGCAGCAAGTCATTTAGAAACAATGCCAAACACTTAAGAGCACAATGACCTATCTGAGATGGTAGACAAACAGAAGTATTCCAGGCCAAATCATTCGATGAGATAACAGAGATAGGCAGCTGTTTCTCAACACATTCATTAGACACATAACCTCTTCTCCTTCGAAATAGGTTGGAGTTTTGCTACTGCCTTTGTTGGGTGTAAAACTGGGTCTTTTGTCTCTGTAGAACACCAAATGAATTTTACCGGCAAGCCTGATTTAGGAAGGCATGCACTGAAAGAAACAGATCAATTCCCTTGTGAACTACAAGTCATTCCTTTAGCATTTAGCTTCCCTATATACCACAGCAATTCTTCCTTTAGAAGTTCTTTAGCTCAAGACTCTACTTTTTCCAAGTTGTCTATGTATAGTTCTGTTTACTCTCTTTTTGACATGTTTTCAACTCAGGTCTTATCAGTATTCCTGTTTTTTTCTCCAAAAAACTATTTCCTCCCACCATCTTCTCAGCTGCCTGGATGATAACTCCTTCTTTTACACGTTTATATCACTGAATTTAGTTATCAGATTTCACTTAAAATGAGTGAGGGGCTTCTTTTTGTACTTCATTTAGGTATAAAACTTAAGGTTACTTAAATACAGTCTCATAAGTAAGGTAGGGTTCATTCCACCCTAGGGTTCAGCTCTAGAGACAGTCATCTGAACTGATTATGCAAAGAGAGGGTTTTGTCTTGTATATTTGCAACTTAAAAGATCAAGGTGATGAAGTGTTGCAGAGGAGCCAAGTATAAGACTGAGATTCAGATTCAGATTCAAAATTTAGATGTCTACAATGTATATATCTACATGGGAACCATAGACATGTATTTTCTAATCTCTCATTTAATTAACAGAGATCCTGTCATTCCTATTGGTCCAGTCAATACAATATAGTAATTCACCAAACCAAATGTAGAGAAATGAATCTGAACAGCTCTCTATATTATACTGACTGTTTTGACTAGATCTCCATTAACCATAAGGAGAAGTTAAGGCACCTAACTCTTATGTACACACCTTCATTGTAGATAGCTAAATTTAGCGTTTGAATCTGGAGCTATGTCCTACCCTTGGCTTTGCCATAACACTTCATCGTTTTGATCTCTTAATGTGCGCACACAGATTAGGAAACCTTCCTTTACACAGTTAATTATTTATTTAAAACTAATTGCTATATCAAACCGCTGACTTTTTTACTCACAAAATTAAGCCCATTGAAGTAATTAATTTTTCCTGAGCTCTGTTACTTGCAAGTGGATTCCATCTGGACAGAACAGAGCCTCCACTCTAGCAAGGCTTTCAGATGGTTTCAAAACACATGCTGAAGAGTTTCAGGAGAATTTCTCTAGAGAAAATTTTCATTTTCTCTGCATTGTGACACAAAAATAGAATGGAATTTCATAGAAATACCAGGGACAGCATTCACTTTCACAGTATTGCAGATCTCTGTCACCATAGCAGTATGGATTTCTGCAGTATTAAGGGACCAAAGCTGTAGCTGTAGGACAGTGGGCCAGGCCAACAAAACTAAAAAGTCAACAACTGAAAATTCCATTAATGCTAATGGCCTTGTTGCATGCAAGGCAAGATGACAAACCCTTCAAAAAAGTTTGAAAAGATGGTTTACATCATAAGTTGCATTTGGTCCCCCATTCTGACATTAAGTGCTAGCAGTACTCCTGATTAAAATGGAAAATGTTGTTCCCTGCTGTGGGGAGAAAAATAGCACTGAAAGCAGAAAACACCTGGCAGACACCTTGAATATGAAACTTTTTATTAAGCACTGCATTTTCTTTCTTTGTTAATTAATCTCTTTCAAAGTCTCAGGTAATCACTTTGTAACTTCTCAGTAGTCTGACTTTCAAAGGAACTTTATGCTCTGTCAGTTGCTACACCTGTGTTGTCAAAGAACATGGGAATGACACAAACATCCTGGTAATTTGTTCACTGCTGGCTTGCATATCCTTTCCACAGTGCTCTTTTTCCAGAAGGCAGTAACATTAAAAACATTGTGTCCTAATGGTTATGTATTGACAATGTATTCTCTGGATCTATGTTAGTTTACTAAGTAAACCTTCAGGGTCCTACTATTTTACAGCTGAAAGATGGAGGTAGTAAGATCTCTTTGTTGACAAGGCTGATTAAGCAACACTGCAACACTTGTCTGCACAAACGCCCACCTCAGCATGGCCTGCAGCAGTCACAGCACCAACTAGAAATACTTGTTTAAACTTGATGCTAACTCTGTTGCATATCAGCTAAGGTGTCCTGTCCATACTTGATGTGCTTTTGTCTTAATACCTGCTGTTTACTGGAGAGGCATTTATTACAGACAAACAAGCACGATTAATCAGAGGAAAAATCCAAATTCAACACCAACCAATTTTTTAAATATGTGAAGTATGAGATGAATGCTACCTGACTGGGATGTCATAAAGGTACAGCCAATCTTAGAGGAGAGAAGAGAAAGCACAAGTTACCACAAATCTATAAGAATTGATCTGAAGGAATTACACAGAATTAAAAAGGAAAATATAACACCGTGACAACTGAAAAATGGGAAAATCTGTCACGTCAATTTTAAGAACGACAGATAATGTGAGATTACCATAATAAATTACTTCATTTTTAGAAGCAAAGGAAATTGAGTAAATCTCATCTCTCTGGACTTCAGTAAAACATGTGATGAAGTGCAATATAGGAAATTAGTTTAGTTCAGCTAGAATATATGGTAATAGAACCTGTAGGTTGATTCAAGGAGTGAATAGATGGTCCTGAAAGGGGAAGTATGGGGCTGGAGAGAGGTTCCATGCTATTCAATATCAGAACTAATCCTGAATAATATTTTCAGTAATTACCTTGGTATGAATATATGTGAAGGGCTGATACAATCTCCTCCTGACACAAAACTGGTAAGTACCATCAGTAAAGACCAAGTTATCTTATCAAAAGAACTAGAGGAAGAAAAAAGACAGGAATCTTTCTTATTAAGGAAGACTAGGAGATTTTAGCTTGTTTCATTTATGAGAATGAAAACAGAGAGAGAAAAAGGTGAAGAGCAAGGGTAAACAAATAGAGACGTAAAATGACTTTGTAAATTAAGAGGTAGTGTTGTTATGAGAATAAATCTGATGACGTGGTGTCTATGTTAACAGACTACTGGACCCCTTCCTAACATTTAGATTCTTATATTAGCAAATATTCCACAAGGAAAGCAGTAGACTTATTTTTAGTGTGCATATCAGTGGAAGTTTATACTCTTACATTTCATTTCTTAATGTCTGACTACAGTCATGGCAGCTGATCTACAATAGAAGTTTGCACTATAATAAAGTATTAAGACACTATAGTCACAATGTACTGTTTCTAATACAAGATAGATAAAAGGACCTATAAGTCCTTACGGAGAGAATATGCAGCATTAAGGATAAGAATTCTTAGCAAGAAGGTGGGATTTTTCAGTATGAATGCTGTCCAGCATTCACGTACTTTCGAAAAATCTCATCTAGTAAAAGAAGACATAGAAGTAGGACTGATCTGATGAAATACTGGCATTTGTAATTGAAGAATACCTTTCAGCTAATCATCTAGATTCTTTACACAGGCTCTTTTACAATGTGATTCATCTGAACTCCTTTAGGTGTTACTTTATGATGAGAGGAATCGCGCCCTGAAGTGTCTACTTCTCCCTGCTGACTACTAAATTACTCAAAGTGCCTAGATCAGATGTATACATAGGATCCTTAGCTTCTACAGCTGAAGCAACAGAAGGCAGATCTTTCAAAATACCTGCTGAATCAAAGACAATGTGTGTGACCTTAGCTATGTCATTTAGTTCCTCTGTGTCTTTATTGCTCACCTATAAAATGAGGATATCAGAATTTCCAGACCTTACAGGGCAATGCAGTGGGTTGAGGATTACATGGCTAATACCATGGCAATGGATGCCCTATAAGTACTTAAGCCTCTTCTGGACTGTTAAATGAGGAAACCAAGAAGAACAGACAGTAAAACTCGCAAACCAATTTCCTTTCAGAGAGGGCCATTTGACGTCTCCCTGAAGCAAAGCACCATTGAAGGACTGGGTTTGTGTAAAGCACGCTATGATTAATCATAACAATAACAGTGATGTTTTTGAAAGAGGGGGTATCCCTCCCTCCTGAATAAGAGAATTCACACAGGATATATTTTTCCCTTTTTTCACAAGCTGTTCTATTTGTCTCAAGATTTAGGTAAACAATTGCTACAACAAAAGAATCCTTTGTGTTCATTGCCCACTGATACATGATACATCCTTTTAAATTTTCTTTGACCTCTTTTAAGACAGCTATCAGTGAAATGTTTGCCAGTGTTCAAATCTTTAGGGAAAAATTCATTGCAACACATTTCTAGTGTTATACTGTGACTTTTGTGATAAAATATGTGCTTGTTTCATACATGCAAAGGCTGATTTTGATGTCATTTACACCAATACCAGTTGACTTCAGCTGCATTACTCCTAATTTTCCCTAGAACCACTGTAAGAATCATCCTCATATTTCAGCCAGAGCTTACAAATCTCCAGCAGGAAAGTGCCATTTTATTGTAAGGCTAAATTGGCATTCATCCAGAATTCCCTGGGAGAAAGGGTTTTTTAACCACATTGATTTAGAGAAACATAGAGGCCTTATTTATTTAAAATCAAGGATATAAATATTTTAACAGCAGCAGCCGCCATAAAGAGAAGGCAAGCATTCAAAGTTGCTGCAAATAAAAAAATCTCTTATTAGGTTGTCTAGAGCCAATGGCTGATGATAGAATTCGAAAAGTGCAGAGAAATAGGTACAAAGAAGTACTTGTCAATATTAAGAACAACAGCACTATATTTACAATCTGATGTTTAAAGCCAAAATAGACATTCTTTTCTCTGTTTGATCTCAGGAAAAGTTATCTACAGCTCACAGGCCCGAATTTGAGTCTTCTTATGTCACTCAAAAGAAGTACTGAGATAACTGTGCTAGAGATGACAGACTAGTAACCTCCCCAGCAAGCCAGACCTGGGGGGGGTGTCATGTTTTCTGTGTCTGGGCTGAAAGCACTCTTCTTACTTAGAAATGCTCTCTTTTGTTCTCCCATAGTGCCTGAAATTCATTCTCAAGAGATATGAAAAGTTGAAATTCATCTCACAGAAAAAAGGCCTCTTCAATTTCCATAGGAACAAAGAATCACAAAATGAATGTAAATCTTTTTTTTTCTTCTGAAGGCAGAACAGCTCACAGAAATCATAAAGCAGATCCCCAGCTATATCAATGGTTATAGCACCACTAAAGTTAGGTGTGTGTCCCCACTATCTGTCTCTGTAAGAGAGACATAAGAACAAGCCAATACTATTCAATCTCAGCCATATAAAAACCAATGAAAGGAGGTCAGATTATTTGTAACTATACATTTCAACATACATTATTGCTAACCAGACAACTGCCAGGACAAGAAACAAAAACTGATGACTTAATGATCTGTTGTATTTTAATAAAAAGATTGACTTTCTCTCAAAGCATTTACACAGCATTTTACTTGTTATAATAAATTATCACCCTAAATAAAATATAACAAGTAGAGAAATTTTATAGACCAAAGAGATAGGGAAATTTGGGAAACCAAGTTCAAATATCAATACATGTCAATTCACATTATTCAAACCGTATCCTGAAAGATCAAAAACAGAGCTCTGTATCTTGAAAGTTAGTAACATTACCAACTGAAAGGCATCCAGAACTACCTTACTCCAGTTTGGCAATTCTCTTATCTAAAAACAAAATTTCCATGAGATCAAACATATTCCTAAAACAGCTAAAATACATGGTTAGAAACATGAGTAATTTTTTATTTATTTATTTATTTATTTATTTTAAAAAGAGCTTCCATCAGAGAGACTTTTAAAACTATCAGTGCAATGGCAAGCTTTCCCAGTTTAATTTTCAGCAAGCAATCTAAGAGAGTGTCCTAGTAATGGCTTTCATTTGCAACTGCAAATATCATTCAAATCTATATTGGCAAGATCTTAATAGATACAGTTTCTACTTTTAAAATAATGCCTATGCTATTTGCAGATTTATCAGGGGACTAAGGAGCCTCTGTTCTCCTCCATTCAACCCATAAGCTTTCCTCTGTTATTTTCCTCTCAGGAACTCTTTTATTCCCCACAAAATTTTCAAAACGCTCTTGCTTTTTCTGAAGTTCCCCTTCTGTTGACCATATCTATTGACCACAAACAAATAATATGAGCAAATAATAAACAGCAAGTCCACTCACAAACCAACACCAATCAGAACAGGAGCTGTGCAGGCACAGTGGTGTCCATGTGCGACTTGCATCATGAGCACGTGGGCCTGAGTCCAGAAGCCTGCACATGAGCTCCCTGCAGGGGCTCCTCCGCCAGAGCGTGGTTTTGGCAGAGAACTAGAGTTACTCTCTTGATGGTGGATTTTCATATGGCTTTGTTTGCTTCTGATTTAGGTGTTCTTAAGTTTTGGAAACTGAGTACAAGATGGACAGATGTCTTGAAGACTTTTAAATAAGAGTCTTCTATCTTTAAAAGTCATTTGAGCTCTCATTGCAGAAGACAGTTACACCTTCCCTTGTAATGTAAGCACTTTACTACTTGAGCAGTGATTAGGTGCTTGTTCAAGTAGCCAGCAACAAACATTAATGACTTTGTTAATTATTTCCCCTCTCAAGCGTCCTATTCTTGGGTCACTGAGAAAGCAGCAAAGGGAAAAGTGACTTCTGCCCAGTCTACACAACAGAGATTTTATTGATATTAGCAGTGATACAAGCTTTTAATGACTAGCTTACAGCAGAGCAAAATGAATGGAATGTAAGACAAAAGACACAAGAACCCTCACAACACAATCCTTAGAAGTTCTGGTAAAGCTACTCTGTGAACATAGTTACAGAGCATCTCAGACAAAAGCAATAAAAGTGCCTTTCAGCTCTGATAATGGGGATGCTGTTTCTTAGGCATAGCCGCTCTGCAAGCCTATCAGAGCTCCCTCTGTGTTCACACATCCTTCCCAAACTCTAGACATATAGACCCTGTTAGCTGGATCCTCTAAGGGGCAAGTCATTCCTTTTTTCATCTTAACAATCAAAAGGTTTTGATTAGGTCATATAATATTTACACAACAGAGGGACAAATTCTAAAACATTAATCTTCCTTAATAATTCCTTTTTATATTTTTACAGAATGATTACTTAGAATTTGATTCTGATTTACAGAGAATTTACTGAACCCATCACCTTCAAAGCTCTGGACAAAATAATATAATAAAAACCAACAGAAGAACAACAAAACATACATCCTTAAATGCTCTACTAGTCTACCAACATCTATTATTTTTTTTTTTTTTTTTTAAAAAAATAGAAATAACTGAAATCTCTTTTTTAAATTACCTTTCTTTAGATAATCAGGAAGCGTTTAACACACAGCTATATTGAACACTACTGTATTAAATATACTGGGAGAGTGCAATTCTTACTTTTTACTAACAGGCTTTATTTCTGTATAAGTAGTATCTTAACTAGAAATATTGTATGACTTTTGCTTCATCAAAAGAATGGGTGTGATTATGGATATTCTTAGTACAAGCCAAATGCATGAAGAGAAACAGTATCTGAAAATATAACTATAAGGAACACAAAAAATATTTTATTAGGCTAATTTCCAGACTATAGTCCCGGATAAGTTTTTGGGAGATGAAAAATACAACATATTATTTTCAAATCTGCAAATACAAAAGATTCAAGACACTCCAGCACACTCTTCAGAATATACATTTTATGTATGATTAATATAAAAAAAATCAGATCATAGCTAAATGTGCAAAAATGTGCCAAATACGTCACTCAAATCATTCATTAACAGTAAGCTGATTAACACAACATATTTTATTTCAGAATGAAATTCAAAGCCTGTTATGGCAAAACAATTTAGGCTTACAGGATTGTATCGAGCACTGTTATGCTTGACCATGCTAATGCAGACGGTTTTATTTCAGAAGCACTGGGGAGGGAAGCATGAAATCATTAGTAATTATATAAATATTAAGGCCACACAACTGGCTCTATTACTGTTTTCAAATGGTAGCATCTGCAAATTCAGCCTGTAATAAACACTAATGCATCCAGAGACGAGAGTGCTGACACATGAATGGGATGCTTTGTCAGACTTGCATAAAAATGTAGATGAACTGCAGGGAAAGAAAACCAAAGAATTCAAAGGGTTTCTTGATTGCCTTCTTTAAAATGCCAAGAACTTAAGCTGGCCTTTCTTATCTTCCTCTACATGCATGTGACACTTTAGGAGGTCTTTCTTATTGTACTATAATTCAGTAATTGTTCCAGCTCTGTGCACCATGCCTTCCTTCCAAAGGGCAGCATGAGATATATAATTCTGGTAATGAACAGCTGCATAATTTAAGGGTTGAACTAGCAGGGCACTGTTCCTTATTTGTGTTTTCTTAGCAGTTGCCAAGATATTCCAAGCCTATTTCAGAATACAATCCTTTGTCTACCTTATTTCTCGTAGATGATATATGTTGAGACCTGGTCATGTTCCAGAAATCAGATTTTATCAGCTGAAGTACCAGAGCAAGCTTTCCTCACATTTTGCTTCAAAGGGCAGCAGTACAGAACTATAACGAGGTAATTTTTTTCCCCAGCCATGAACATTCTCTGTTCTGTCACGCAGACTTGTTCAAACCCGGTGCTATCCCCTTCCCAAAGCATAATAGACTTAATCACAGAGCTATCAAAGGCATTTCCACACAACATTTCTCTCACCAAGGCTAATCTTCCAAATGTTAAAAAGGTCCAGGCAGTTAGGCCCTTCAAGATGAAAGCTGCATGCTGATTAATCAGCTGCTTTTTTATTCTGTTCTGGCAAGTGTTCCCTATTTGTAAATAAAAGGTTTACCCTGGATTTCCTGTAAACCAAGGAGCGTAAGGCTGCTTTGGACCAGACTCATAAAGCAACAAAGCCTTCTGCTGTTGCATCCGCAGGGGTAGGTTGTCTGTTCTATCACAAATATACTTTCAGGTGTCCTGGAGAGAATGAGCTAATCTAACACAAACACCATTCCAACATGAGAAAATTACGTTGCAACCTCAAAGTTGCCTGCTTATTAATTACGTTCTTTGGCTTCCAGCAGCACTTTAATTGTTGCTTGAGGAGACCCGTCTCCAATTTGTGTCACTGCAGAAGCTCAGGTTGGTTTATGATGTGTGGCACAATGTAACACAAGTCCCTCACAGAAACACTTTCATTTTAAAGACGAATACATTTATTTATGTCGTAGAGTTCTGGCTCTATTCAGATGGTAAATAGGTAGCGTGAAAGAGATGTGACAGACCCAAGAAGACTAGAAATTGTCTGCAAACTGGCAGCCACTGTGGTTCACTGACAGCCTGAATTACTTTCAGGCAGTTTGGCACATCTCCATTTGTCACACTTAAAAGCTTTTCATTTTAAAGATGAATACATTTATTTATGTCGTAGAGTTCTGGCTCTATTCAGATGGTAAATAGGTAGCGTGAAAGAGATGTGACAGACCCAAGAAGACTAGAAATTGTCTGCAAACTGGCAGCCACTGTGGTTCACTGACAGCCTGAATTACTTTCAGGCAGTTTGGCACATCTCCATTTGTCACACTTAAAAGCTTGAGCCAAAGACATCCAATTAATACAGAACACAGTATTTCTCCCTCCTTGAAGCTGGAACAGAAATGCAAATGTTTAAGATTCACAGTGTGCATCATATCACCTACACATCACAAAGAAATGTAAAACAGTTATAAGTAAAGCATACGTAACTTAACTTGCATCACACCCTCTTGGCTGCCGCTCACCTCAGGTTATCTTCTATGCTGTGCATACCACCACTGTACTATTTATTCCAGACAATGATTTCTCATGTAGACTGAATCCCTTCTTCTGTAAATCATGCAAACAGCTAGCACAAATAGTTTGTGGGTATAACAAGTATCAGGGAATGAGCTTTTGAAATATCTATCTAGAACAAGAAAGTGAAACTGTTCCCTCCCCCCCAAAATTTTGAAAGCAAGGTGAAGGTTTCTTATTCTGAAAGTAACAGAGCCTTCATGAATCAATATCAGTTTTTGACATTATTATATAAATCCATCCATCATTGCACAGGAATAACAGCTTTTTCTTTTGCTATGACCCAATGCCAGTTTATATATGATTTAATTTGAATAGTGTAGTCATGAGGATCAGGTTTATACAGCTCTTGTATAGACAGATTTTTTTTTTTTTTAATCACAGGATTTCCTTGGAGAATTTCCACTTACTTTCCAAGTATTTTTACAGAAGTCTTCTTTTATCCAGATGAACTTTTGGTGTTCAAAGAAGAAAAGAAAAAATGCAACACATTCACATACTATAAACGTTAATCAAAAAAAGCCCGTGAGGTGCTCCTTTAGATTCTCTAAGGCCAAATTAGATATATAAAATAGACACATGGAAGGCTACATTCCTGTCAATCTATAATCAAAAGGTTTGAAATACTCATACTTTTCAGAGTAACTGATGATACAGATCTTGGTATTCATCAATTGCATTTGGAAACTTTTGAAAATGCAATGAAGAAATAATGAGGGCTAAATAATGAATAAAGAATGAGAATGGCACTTTCCCTGCTCTTTGTTATTTGAAGAAAGCTGCAGCTAGCCCCCTTTTTTGCTTGTCCCCCTTGAAGCATCTGAGAAAAAGTGTTTTAAAGAAAAATGTTCTCAGATACTTACCTGAGTTACTGCCTATTCCCAGCAAAAACCTGATGTTGAGCTCAAACTGATAAGTGCTCCGCTAACATTATTTCAAGTTTAGTGGTGTAAATAATATCAGAATCCCTGGCTTTAATTGGCAATTAACGTCTTTTACCAACATTTTTGCTGCTTAATGCCATGGCATTTTTGACTGCAAAGACTAGTAATAAATATAGCAAATGAAATGTTTACTAGGCAAGATATTTCAGGACAAATTTTAAAACTAATCACTGGAGTATGTTCAGTTTTTCACATATTTTCATGCTGAAATCTTCATATATAATACCCTCTGCTATACCTTTACTTCTTAGCATACATGATATTCAGGAAAAGAAATCAGTTGATAAGTATTAAATAAGAAGGAATGCTGTTGAAAGACAACTTCTTAAAGAAATTAATCCATCATAAGCAAAAATATTCAAAATTCTGATGCAGATTTTTAATTATGTGGTAAGCATATGTAGTCTTGCAAATACTGCTAAAACTATTTCACAACTTAAGACAATATCAGAATATCAACTATAAAACAACATTTGCATGTTTAAAAAGTAAAAAGAGAAACATATTTTTGTTGAAGAGTTGTGAATTTTGAGATAAAATGGACACAAAGTAAAGTATTTCTCCCTCTCCTTAGTGAACATGCTAAGCACAGGAAAGAAAATGAAATAAAATCACAGAATTATAAAAGTTGTGCAGAGCAACGAGTATGAAATAAAGTGTTTCTAAATAAACTGATTGGAAAGAGCATATGACTAATATAACTTATAGTAAAAATTAATTTTATTACTTTTCAGAGGATAGCCTCCAATAATGTAGGTGAAATTGTGCATAATTGGGAGTTCATTCAAATAAGCTTATGAAAAAAATATAAATTATAATTGGATTTATTTTAACTTAATTTTGGGGGTTTACATTCTGGATCTGAGTAATCATTGTGAAAATAAAGTTTAGCTTTGGGTTTTTTTTTTGTTTTATTCACAATAAAACAGTGACTAGTGGGGGAATAGTTTCAAACAGTAGTTTGCTTTTTATACCACTGACAAATATGCACTTTATTATATAAAATCTTCAATTAATTAGTCTTTATGATTAACTTGTTTATATTCTTTATATGAGAGAAATGTGTATGATTGAAAACAGGTGTAATTTCGTGTCTAGCCATATATATGTCTCTAACAGAGATTATTTTAGATTTGGGATTATTTTTTCCCTTTTATTTTAGGTAACCCAGTCAAATAGCCTAGAATGCTAACCCACTAAAGGCAACCTCTCTGTTATTTCAGAGGCTCATGGTCAGTAAATGAAAAAAAAAAACAGTGCCTGAGTGAAATTACGCCTGGAATGGTTTCCTCCTGGAACAACCTCTCCCATGCACAGCGGGGGGGAGAACACGGGGCAGGGATTGCTCCCAGCAGGCAGGCGGCATGCAGCCACGCTGCTCTGGAGACTGACTGCACTGGCTCATATAGATGCTGGCTATCCAGTTGGTCTCATTGCCTTGACACAGTCCCAGGCATATTTATTGGATAGGGACTCTCTGTAGAAAAACCAATAAAATACATCAAAGACTTTGTTGTAATTTGTGTAATTTTCCACTACTAAAAAAAGAAATGTAATTTTGGTTGACTGGAATTATATATATGAACAAACCATTAAGAATGTTCAGTTAATAAAAATAAACTTGGACTAAGGGCAAGAATTCCACCCTGCCCCTCCCCCCCCCCCAAGATTTTGGTCTGCGTTTGAAAACCCATATAACTGTAAATTTACTACATAAAACATTACTGCCGCAAATAGTATCCTGGCCTGTGTCACATTTTATCCAGTGCTTGGAATTACTGCTTGCATTTCACTGTTCTGTCAAGACTTTTCCAGAAAAACTTGATTTTTTTTTTTTTTTTAAAGGAGGTAAAAAAATTTCCTTTCATTAGAAAAAAAAGTTTGAGGCAAATTCCAAAAGAAAAAAACTGTAATGAACTACCCTTCCACAAATACCTAGTGGAACGAAAAGTGAAAATAGATGATTCATTACACTTGTCTTCTTACAGATGATTGTTTGAAAGGTCACCCAGAAGAAAAATGTCCTCCAAAATAAAAAGGTACATCTAGTGTAGAAAACAACACTTGTAGGACAAAAAAATGCTATACTTATTACTTACATCAAGAAAGTAAGTTTTTCACTGTTCAAATACTCACATTTCACTGTTAAAACACGCTGTCTTTCCGGTGGAAAAAAATCCACATATAAATCTCTTATTGGCTTCCTTTATATGCATATACACAGATAGTTAGGCTCTTTGTTGTAAATAATTTTTTACTTAAGACAACAGAATTTTTCCAAATGGATCTACTCAATTGCACTGTGAACACTGATTATGGTATGAATCTACAATCTACAAAACAGTCTTGAGTAATCAGCTATCTTTAAAGCTTCCTCTACCCTTGTCTCACTGCTTTGCAATCCATACTCCATTATACCCATTCTTTGTTGTAATTGCTGTCCCACCATGTTTCCAGTGAAAAATAATTCCATTAAAAGATGCAGCATGCTCTCTCAGCTCAGAAGAACGTTTTCTTCAGATAAAACCAGTGTTGTTACACAGGCTGAGAAGTAGTAACTTTACATGAATTTAACTGAATGTAACTGGAGAATCTCGATCAAGGTTCTGCTCCTCCATCCTAGAGAAACTGTTTGTGAAATATGAGGAATTTTAAGCTAATGTAAGGCCTATAAATAATAGAAAGAATTCCCTCAATTAGTCGCTCCTGCATGAGAATGTGCTGTAGGGTATGCTCTGAATTCATAACTGAAAAATAAACTCCACAAAGGATTTATATGAACAAATTGTACAGTGTCTGAAAACCAGAAATATTCAGCATGCAATTTTTCTTTTAAATACTGTATGTATGCTTCTTTTGTCCTAAATATGTCATGTCAACAGTTATGTGTTTATTTTATGCGCTGCAACACTAAATATCTCCTCAGCTGGAGTCATCATGGTTGCATACCAGCACACAAGAGCCAGCTGGCTGTTTAATGATAACAGAAATGTTTTGCTGAATGATTCGTATAATAATACAAGGACACACAATTTAGATAATAAGTTCTTTTTAGGATTTCTATATTTGGCTGTGATTGTTACTGGATCCTCCCGAAGCTGGAGGTTTAGTAAGTAGAGGAATTCCTGTTAATGACAGCAAGAGAAAGACATACTCTGAAGGTAACACTGACTTAAAAGAAGAATCTAAAGAGCTTTTAATTTAAATTATTATATTTCACAGAAGCTGAAGAAATATACTTAAATTTAATGCAGTAAAGAAAATGATAAAATTATAGGTAATAAACATCTTAGTTCTTTTGGGCAAAGTATCTCTAACTGCTAAATATCTGCTGTCAGTAGCTGGTAATCATCCACCTTTAACTGAAGTCCTAAATTTTAGCAAGGATAAAATTAAAACTAGAACTAGAAGAAGAAGAAGAAGAAGAAGAAGAAAGGAAAAAAAAAAATATTCCTTCTTTACTGAAGACCACATAAAGCACAAGGAGATGTATAAATGCAATTGCTTGATCATAATTCTACTTACAGGACTCATCCACTGTGTAGGCACACACATGTGCATGGATAAACATGTATTTCAATACATGTATACTTCCATATAGCAGTAGTGAAATAAATATAAAGAGAAAAACAAAACTAAGCAAAAGTATTGTCAGCTTATTGTTGAACTCCATCAAACTTCACAGCTCACAAGTCCTTTCTACTTCAACTTTAATCTTTCCAGTTTGATAACACTGCCTTATAAATGGTCACATAATATTATTGCTTTAGCATCTTTCAGTTCTGGAACAGAACTGAAGATTTGCACCACTCTGTGAATGTGTGGCAACTTATTAAAAGGTAACAGTGCTCAAGTAAATTTTTCCAATTGAACTATTCATTTACAGTGTAATCATGACTGAGCACACAGCCCTGATCAATACAAAGGTACATAGTTGCTATAAAACAGCTCCACTAACCAGGGTAAGTAATCCACCATTTTAAAGACTGGAAGAACCAACTAATTAAACACTGGATAAGGTCAAATATTATTGATCATACATTCAAGTGAAATTCTTTTTGTTGCTTTTCCTTCTTTTGATTTTGCTTTTAATCCAAGAATTATTTCCTTAAAAATACACTTTTTTTCCAGTGGCTGCACTTACATAGCAATAGGATATGAGTGGTCTCACAGAACAACTTAATGATGCATTGACTTGAAGATCAATACTGCTACAAAACCTTGGAGACAGAAAAATAAAGAGGAAAATATATTTTTCAAAATCCACTAATGGTCTGACTTCTACAGCTTTTAAACAGCAGGGTTTGACAATCCCATTAACTTTTCTAAAAAATACCAGATAACTATATTTTGGTAGTTGGGGAATACTAACAAAAGCTAATTTTAGGCTTCCTTCACGGACAGTGGAGAGGGGGGTCTAAAACGGTATAACGAGCAAGAGTAAGGTGCTCTTAATGAATACCTTTCTGTGTCTTAAACCTGCTAATGCTCTGCTACAGTCTAATCCTCTTCTTTGAATATACACAAAAGTCCAAGACATCACTACAGGTTAAGCATGCTATGCATTGCTTTTTTGTTCTTTGTTCTTTTGTTGCTATAAAATTTTCAATGAGAAGAAGTAGCATTCACAGTTTGGAAAGCAGAAATATTAAGTATTACAAAAATTACTCAGATGCAAAACTGTTTGCAATAAAAGCCACGTTTAGTGTTCATCATTTTTCTAATCCTTTTATTCATGGCCAAATTCACATAAAAGGCAATTTTTTATTAATCATTTTTCTTATACACTCTTCTAGGACATCTTGTCTGCAAAGTAAAGTTATTTCATCTTCCCTTTCAGAAACCTTGTAATATCACCAACATGTGGCTCCTGTTTTAGACCTGCTAAAAAAAGCAAATGACAAAATTCCTTCCCAGTTGGTAAGAAGATCACCTCCAAGCTTTTCTCTTGTAAGACTTTCTCTCTGAGCACAAAGTCCCTTTGATGAAGTCTCACAGTGGCCAGATATGCCCTACATCAAGTTTCTGAATGGGAGTCTTCAGCACAGGGAAGGGAATGGGAAACGTTGATTTCTTTGCCTTTTTGCAGTTCTATGTGGGAGACCTACCTTTGAAGCTCCAACCTGGTAAGGACTAAACGTATACCACAGCAAACTTCTGGGTTCTCTGATTCAAAATAAGCAAGACAGCTCTGTCAATCTGACAGTCATCTAGTGTCTTTTTTTACTTCAAGGAGCTGACCGTAATGCAATAGTTACCTAAAGTCCACTATGAGCTGCTATGAACACTGATAATGAGGGAGGTTAACAGTATTACTATTTTATGCTTTTACAATACAGTGATTTATTATATTTGGTATAGATCCATCCTTCCGGTATGCACATTTTCCTTTTTCAAACACATTTAATATGTTGTCTTAGCTTTTCTCTAGCTTTCTAATACCAATTTCATTTACCCTGAAATCATTAATAAACTCTTACTTTCTACTGCATTTTTAGGCTGGTATTAAATTAGTCTCAGTCTCATATGCATTCTCATCTATCCACAGGTAGAATGATATGCTGGTGTATTTTTATCTGTCTGTCTCCAGAAAGCTGTGAACAGAGACGTGGACATATCACATATTTGGAGAAATGCCACCTGGCACAAATCAGTCACTAGATGGCCGAATATTGTGAAGAAAAACAATGGCTAAATAGCAAATCCACTTACTAGAATCCAGTAGTGCATCTGACTTGCACATTTAAGAGTTTTGCCTGTCTCAGTAATGTAATCTGTTATAATTTGCCTGATGATGTTTTACTTATTTGGTTTTTTTGTTTGTTTGTTTTTTTCCCCCCCCAACCCATAGGAAAAGAAGAATAAGAAAAGTTATGTCCTGTTTTTATTAAACGAGACACTGGTACTTTTTATGGGACTACATAAACCAACACAGACAATCCCTTTGTACAATGCTTTTAAAATTTACTTTAAGCTCAATATAAAATAGAATCATAGAATCATAGAATCATTGAGGTTTGAAAAGACCTCTAAGATCATCGAGTCCAACCGTCAACCCAACACCACCATGCCCACTAAACCATGTCCCTAAGCGCCTCATCTACACGTCTTTTAAATACCTCCAGGGATGGGGACTCCACCACTTCCCTGGGCAGCCTGTCCCAATGTTTAACCACTCTTTCAGTAAAGACATTTTTCCTCACATCCAATCTAAACCTCCCTTGCCGCAACTTGAGGCCATTTCCTCTCGTCCTATCGCTTGTTACTTCAGAGAAAAGACCAACACCCACCTCGCTACAACCTCCTTTCAGGTAGTTGTAGAGAGCGATGAGTATAGAAACTATCATAGCTTCTCAAATATGCTAGTGTCCTTTAATGTCATCTGTTCCTATGCCATATACATCCTACCTGCCTATGTATTTGTGCCAGACTATTCTATAGGTCAAACAGAAACAGAAGTGAGAAAACAATTACCTGAGATAGCATGAACAAAGCATATATTTTATAACAGATATGCTAGGTCTAATTGAAAATTTTCCATAAAAATGTGGGGGATTTTTTCCAATGGAAAATAGACATTTTCATGATGTAACTGTCTGCCATTTCTAAAAGGGAAGAAAGGTTACTGTAGAAGAAAATCCAATTAGGAAGTTCAAACAACAGAAAGGAGCATAAGGAATCTGCATTGCAAATCTTTTGAGGTACCAGCACATATCTGTGAATTAAAATACTTGATCCTTGGCTAGAAAATATTTGGTTTGGAATTTTTGCCCAAAAAAGATCAGATTTATTCTTCTAAACAGATCTTTTCACATGATTCTGAGGTATAATTTGAACTGAGTGTAAAACTTGAGTGATTTTTATTTTTTACCACTTTTCTCCTGCTTGTCTTAACAGGAAAGAATATAAAGGAGGAAAATGAAACTAGGATCAACAAACTTTGCGTGCCACCAGAACTATAGTCTTCTGTTAGAGGTTTTACAGCAGTTTTACAGCAAGTGACACTGAACAGCATCATACATGAAAAATTCTGCTGAAGTCCTGCACTCTCTGTTACCCTCTCACCATGCTTGTTTCAAGCCCAAGACAACAGCAGTGAGATAGTCCATTCTGGAAACCTTAAAGATGATAATAAACGATAACTTGCAAGAAACAGGATATCAAGTAGAAAGTCAAATGAGTAGGTTCTCCAGCTAAATCTGATATGATGAGACACATGCAATAAACTCCACAGGAGTAAAATTATATTGCATTTACCATGCATCATCTCACCTGTGCTTGGCCCACAAATTCTGTTCTACTGGGACCACTGTGAGTGTTCCAAATCTCTGAGCACCTGTCAAACATCTGCTTTTTTTTTTTTTCTTCTTTAAAGGAAAGCCAACCGCAAAAATCATGTTCTTTTTCTTCACCACATTACGTTCATTCCTGTATGGACACCCAAGATTACACTGCAGCACTTGCAGTTAGAAGCTGGCTCCGAAAAGACTTGCACATGGAATTAAACACATTTTTTGAACTCAGTGAAACTACTTACTATGAGTAAAATAAAATTTAGCACATGTGCAAATCCTTGATAATTATTTATAATGTTAATTAATGTATAAGTGAATGTACTCCAGTTTATAGGACTACTTCCTTTTGCATCTTCTGAATCTATGGTATTAGTTTCCCAAATCTAATGGACTTCTTTTACTTTTTCAGAGGACATCTCCCTACGCTCATCAAAACATTTCCTGATTGCCATGCAAATTTCAGTGAGTTCATACGTAAAACAAAAAAAGAAAAAAAAAGGAAAAAAAAATGGCAATTTTCTTCTGCAAATTCTCCCAAAGAAAAATCCCCTTATCATGTGTTCTGAGTACATTGCCTATTGCCTCTCCTCTAAATGATTAGAGGCTTTAAGAAACCGACTCATTCTGTAGGATATGATGGACAAAAAAAAATGGGATAAGTATGACCTTGATAGTTATTATTGCTTGAACTACCACAGTCATTTAAAGAAGTTGTTTAAAAAAATACCTTCTAAACCTAAAGATTTAATTAGATTGAATTTCTACAATAGATAAAGCACCTTAAGAAAAAAAAAATTCTAATAATTGCAATTTCAAAACACTTTTTACATAATTATCATTAGTATTATAGCACCTACTGTGGATTGTTATTGTTTATGGGGATTAGGAAGATCATCATTTACAAAATGTAATTATTCCTGCTAAAGACAGAGTTTAATATCAGTTAATTCTT
>NW_008795018.1:8431284-8442622 GCF_000699145.1 Aptenodytes forsteri
ATGCAAAAGAAATTTTCTTCCTTTCTACAGTGTGTAGTCCAATGCCAATTCTGAAGTCCTCAGTGATCCAAAATTGGCTTTGTCAAGGGAATCAGATATATTAGTGGTAAACTTAATTCTGAGGGAACCCTGGCTAGAAGTATAGGACAGTAAGCACAGGAAAGTAAATGGAAGATGCACAGACTGCACTCTAACAATCCTTTAACAAAACTGTAATCTGCAACAATTTATAGCAGCAGAGAATTTGGTTCACTGATTCAATCCAAGAGAAAAAAAACCCAACATATCTCTGCAGAAATGTTTCTCCTTGGCTTAGCTCATCAGGCACATTGTTTTATCCACTGCTGTAAACAAAGAAAAACTTCCTGTGCTCTACGTACAATCCTGAAACTCCATTTGATTTCAGCAATTTCATGGTTCATGTACTAGCTGAAAGAAAATTTCTCCCAAGAAGACTACATGCATGAAGCACTGCCAATCTCAAACATTTAAAATCCTGAGTCCAGGATCAAAATTCATGCTAGTTTACAAAAATAAAAAAGAAAAAAGAAAAAAAAAAATCATTTTTGATTGGTTAGATATGCCTTTTGCTTTCTTTCATTTCTTAAGATAACTTTTAATTTCCAGGTTTCTTTGTCAGAGCACAAGTACTAGGCATTTATTTATTTTTGTAATAAAAGATTATATGCTCATGTATATTCCCATCATTCTGCACTTTTAAGAAAAAAATGCTTCCGCTCGTATGAACATGTAACCCTAAAGAACTGGCACTGCTTTTCCCCTGTAGAAAATGCCCAGAAATAATGTGTTTACAGGAAAACTTTCAACAGACTAAACATTTAATAAAACATAAAACTCTGCAGCATTCTACTGATTTACATACTGTGGCCTGAATTCAGATCATCTAACTTTTCTTAGCAAAGTAGGCCCACAGAACAAAACAAAGAGAAATGCTGAGCAGAATGACAATGAAGGTGGTCTGCAGTTCCTTCACACAATGCTATGGAATTCTATATTCTCTTGCCCATACTATTGCTGATTTATGTCCTCTGTGCTGTTGGACATTATGCAACTTGCTAATGTTTTGCATGACAATAACTTACCATTCTCATTTCCTGGGCCCTCTACTTCTATTAAGAATATAAAACAGATTTTCTAGTAAATGTCTTTACCACGTAATTATCGAAGCCATGGTTGTTTTTTTATTCGGCTGCTGTATGATGTATAACTGTTGTGCGCTTCCAATAGCAGAAGAACACCTCAGCTGAGCTGGGAGATGTGCAGGCTCTTTATATTGTACTTATTGAACTATTATGTGAGAAAAAAAAGAAAAAAGATTAACTGCTCTTCATCATCTATAGAAAGAAAATAAATAAAATAAAAAGAAATAAGAAGTCATGCTGCTTAACACTTACACATAGTTTTGCTGAGTATGATTTAAAGTATAATGAAACAAGATTAGGATGATCTTAAACTATTATTGTAGGAAGCTAACATAATTTAAAATGTCTACAGTTGCATTCACATTTGTATACTTTTAGTGAATTCATGAGCTTTCCTTTAAATGCAATATTAATAACTTGAGCATGTGATTGCAGGGTCAGATCCACAGAGGCAAGTATGTGACCATTTTAATATTTCCCTATTTAATACTTCTCTAGTACAACATATTTGGCAATACTTATAGTGGGGGTTTTTTGGTTGGTTTTTGGGTTTTTTTAACCAGGTAAACTTTGGTAAAATACTTAAATTAAAATGCCTGGGAAAGTTTAATAAATGTCATAACAAAAGGACAAAAGGTAGTGTTGGACAGAAATTCAGTGGGTTTGTACCTACTGAAAAATTGTTAATGAGCAATACACTTGGTGTTATCATTATTAAAAGTCTGATACAACCAAAAACTCAATCTTATGTCTACATCATAATTAAATTGCTTACAAAAATTATAGGTTTAATTGGAACATTAAGAAATGGCAATGTAAGATCTCAATTCTAAACACTTCTTCAGAATTTCAAGTTGGGGGAAATACTAAAGAACTTTAATTTCAAGGAATTGTTGATTAAAGAAAATAATGCTATTTATATCAATTTTAAATGTGAAAATAGCCACATACCTTTTCATTTGAAATCTTAATCTCTCACTTTTTTTATATTTATTATAGTTTGCACCTAAAGCGTGCACATACTAACATAACCTGTAAAACCAAAGCCACAAAATTGTTTATAAACAAACACATTAAAACAAATAGTATTGAATTATAAATCTGCAATAAGTGATCTTAGTTCATAAGAATTATTTTTTACTTCATTGGTAAAAATGGAGAAATAAATCCAATATGTCATCTATTACATATGTATATGTAATAGAGTGGTTAAACATTGGAACAGGCTGCCCAGGGAAGTGGTTGAGTCACCATCCCTGGACATATTTAGAAGATGTGCAGATGAGGCGTCTAGGGACATGGTTTAGTGGGCATGGTGGTGTTGGGTTGACAGTTGGACTCGATGACCTTGGAGGTCTTTTCCAACCTTAATGATTCTATGATTCTATATCAACAACAACAATAAACTCATTACATTGAAAAGATATTGTTGAAGCCTGTACTTTTTCAGTAAGAGTAGTGAATGAAGAGATGACTGAAAAAGCTTTAAGTATTAGAATGAAAACTGGGTATAAAACTTGACTCACAGTTCAGAACACTTTATTAGTGTACTGAATTATCATAGTAAAAATAGATTCACCGTGGAATCAAATCTCTCAGGACAAGAGAGCTAAGACAATACTAAAGGCAATAACATCAAATGCTTTAATACGTATGTGTATTGTAAGATGATATAGTATCAAGCGCATTATGTATGAAGTGCTATTCATAGGCAAGAATTCAAGCACAGAATTCATGGGCTGATGATCTCTTATGGGCATCCTGCATCCTGACAAACTTTCAATGGATATTCTTGCACACTAAACAAGGAATGGTTACAAAAGTTCATTTAAAGAGACAAATCTCCCTAACCCATCCCATAAAAGAGGTCCCTTCTTGAGAAAGCCATAAAATCACAGGACTTTAAGAAACCTCCAGAGGTCAACTAGTCTACTCCTTTCTGCAGGTAGAATCAGTTATATTTATGGCATTTCTGACAAATCTGTGTCTCACTTGCTCTTATAGCCCACCAATGACAGAGACTTTTTAATCTACTCAGAGAAATTCTTTCAGCGTGCTTCCCTATCTGTACTTGTGGAAGATTTTTTCCTATTGTTTAATATATATCTTCCTTGCTGTATTATTGCTTTGTCTTATTCACTGTCTACATGGAGAACAGACTTTGCAGCAGTCTGTTATGTATTTTAAAATGCTGATATCCCCCATCATCTCCCGTTCATGACGTCTAATTTCTACAATCTTTACAAGCAGATCTTTGTTTTGAAATCTCTTTTTGATCTCTTCTGCACTGTTTCCAAATGGTTTACATCATTCAAGTTAGGGTTCTGCTCAGAATCAACTGAAAGAGCTTATTTCTTTCCATGGACTATTAAGGGAGACTAGGGTTATTAGCCTCCCAAGGATAAAGTTAATCTTTGTGAAGCATTGAAGTAAATAAATTGTATTTTGTAGTTTCTTGCTGGATGTCTGCAATGTAAGGACCATTGCTCCTAAAATAGCTCCCTGACTGTTATTGTATGGTAAATGATGTGAATAACTTGTAGCTATATTCACAATACAGACGGTCTCAAAATCCACAACTATGTGGCTTTATTATGTGACTAGGTTCTGAAGTGTGCTACTCATCTATTTTATTAAACTTACCATGTGGAATACTTCAATTCAACAGATGGGAATCTCTACGCCATGTTATGAATCAGAAGGCATTCACTGGGTACAAACTATTTAAAGAAAAATTTCATTGAGAAATAATCAGGCCCTGTATCTTAAAACAGAATCATAGAATCATAGAATAGTTTGGGTCAGAAAGGACCTGTCCTGGTTTTGGCTGGGATAGAGTTAATTTTCTTCCTAGTAGCTGCTACAGTGCGGTGTTTTGGATTTAGGATGAGAATAATGTTTATAACACACTGATGTTTTAGATGTTGCTAAGTAGTGCTTACACTAGTCAAGGACCTTTCAGCTTCCCATGCCCTGCCAGCAAGAAGCTGGGAGGGGGCACAGCCAGGACAGCTGACCCAAACTGGCCAAAGGGATATTCCATACCATATGACGTCATGCTCAGTATATAAACTGGGGGGAGTTAGCCGGGGGAGGGGTGACCGCTGCTCAGGAACTGGCTGTATCATTATTATTATTTTCCCTTCCTTTTCTGTCCTATTAAACTGTCTTTATCTCAACCCACAAATTTTATTTTTTACTTTCAAATCTCTCCCCCATCCTACTGGTGGTAGGGAGCGAGCAATCGGCTGTGTAGTGTTTAGCTGCCTGCCCGGTTAAACCACAACAGGACCTTTAAAGGTCATTTAGTCCAACCCCCCCTGCAATGAGCAGGGACATCTTCAACTAGATCAGGTTGCTCAGAGCCCCGTCCAGCCTGACCTTGAATGTTTCCAGGGGTGGGGCATCTACCACCTCTCTCGGCAACCTGTTCCATCTCATGCTGTTCTTTTGCTCATCATTATTTCATTGAGAAGAAATTTAATTTCTTTTAATTATTTTATTTTTTTGTGTGTAACTCAATCATGTGATCTAAACCAGGGCTGATTTTGGCTCTTCAGAATATTATTTTTATACCATCAGGATGCAAATTCTATAGCTCACCCACCTTTGGCTCTTCAGCAACATGTTGCCTCATAAGATTTCTAACGCTGCTTATTGCCTCAGAAAAGTTAAAAATATGTTGCTGCTCACAGATTATTTCCTTAATGTTCCTTAATTATCTATAGCAGCTAAGAAACGCTGTACACATAGAATGGATACCACCCTGTCCTTCTCTGGGACAGTTTGTGAGGCACTACTACAATAAATCAAAATACTTGGGCAATCCATAAACATATATGACAGTTACAATTTTTCCACTTGTATAGCGAAGTCGTCATTCATAATAGTGAAAGCACACAGTATATCCCTAAAAAAATAAAATAGTTGCACCCTTAGGATTCCTTTCTGAACAACAGTAAAAATATTGCTGGCTATAAAATTGGGGAGTAGGTTCTGTTCTCTCAGTACAGAACTGATGAAGATGAATTGCATTCAGAAGGAAACATCCAGAAGACCCCGTGTGGAAGAATACGAACTCAGAAACCCAATACATACAATAACAAGAAGTTACTAGTACACTACCTTTTGCTGTCTGTCTATTGCAATAGGTTGCCTGTGGTATCTCATGTTGTATAAAGGTTAATAAAGGTTAGGCACTCAATGAATTCAATATGAATCTTTCAGCTGACATCAGCAGCTATTGAATTTGGCCCTAGATCAGAAAAGATTATATGAGGGCATCTTTCAGAGAGTTTTCCTTTTTATTATCTTAAAAGAAACAGCATTGAGAACAACAGAGGTAAAGATGCGCTTTTGTATATCCCCTGGATGAATAAAGCTGTAAAATAATATTGATAAAGTAAGAAAGCAGAAAACAATGAGAAATGTTATTTCCTTGTAGCTGGTATTAATGGCAAGTTATAAATTCAGTAACACACACTTCTGTTTCGGTGCTTCAACCAAGGTCATCCTATGCAAAATGGAACTCACACTCCAGATGCTGAAACCAGAAGAGTGTTTATTAATCTCAAGATGTGATACTTATAAGGGGTTTTCTTCTTCATGACTGCCATACAGTAGATCTTGCAGATCTCTTTATGTTGAGCAAATGTTGATTGCAAAAACAGGTGCGTTGTCATTGTACTTGACAGAGCATGCTTTTGACATTATTTTTTAAAGTAGCAGTTTCCACACAAAGAACTCGCAAATCTGTACTACAAAGGAATGAGGACAAATCCAATCTTCCATAAATTTAAAACACACATTTCAAACTAACAATCTTGGGTAGTTTGAAAATGCACCAAAAACAGCCTTTACTCATGTACTTGAATAGTACTTGAACTTACATAGGAAAAATCCAAGGTAAAAGTGATTAATATAAATTGTAGAATCTGTAATCATCCTCTCTAATTACTACCATAAAAACATATTTGTTTTATTTGTATTGTCAGGCAGCTTGATCTTGACACCTCAAATAATTATCCCACCTCTGTCAAAGTTGGGGTTTTTTGCTTGCAACTGAAAAGTCTTTACTTGTAACACACCCAAAAGGTAAGCCAATTCTTTGACACAGTCTCCGACCAGAGAGAGTCTTTGAGAACAAGCTGAAGACAATTCTTTCAAATGGGACTACCACTCTGGTTTCTCAAATACTCAAGATCTTCTATATTCCTATATTGGCTAACTGATGAGATAATCTACATAATAACATACTCCCACTGTGTTTCTATTGAATCAATGCAAGTCTCAGTCTACACAAAAGCACCACCAGCATGTATTAAGCAGGGAGAAACTGCACTCTCACAATGAGTTTCTCAACTGATGTGGAGGGTTGTGTGCTAATCACACAATTTCACTCCTATAGTCCTCCATTTGTTCCAAATTTTGCATCTTAAGAGTAAATGTGTATAATTCAAACCAGTCTTTCTTCTGCATAAATTGAAGTATACGGCACAGGAATACAATGGTTTGATTTTAATAGATGAACGAGAATTGTTTAAATGATTTTTTCCATAATAGAACATATGCTTTTAATTTTAGTTATTAAATATATCACTTCACAATGCCAAATTTGAGAAGATATCCGCTTAGAATTTTAAAATGGTACTCATACACGCCTTGAGGCTGTGTTACTAAATGTGCCTCAGTGCTCAGATAGGATTCAAAACATTGGAATTGATAATTATAGTTCTGCCCCCTCCCCCAGAAAAGTTATACTTCTTGAAGAAATCTGTAAATTTAGAGTATATGTTCTAATGCGTTTTATGCTGAATTTTCACTGAAGTAAACTATAAGTTTCAGTCCTTTCACAGCTAGGCTTATTTTGTCATAATGGATGGGGTATCTCCCTTTCAGTTTTCAGAGTCCAGTCTGTAACCTCTGGCCATGCCCACAATAGCAAGTAGTTTGGAACAACAGGAGCGGTTTAGTAAATCACACCAGTTAGTACTAAGGCCCTTACAAAAGCTGGTGGGTGGGGGAGGACGGTTGTTTTGATTTATATTCTATCTGTCCCCCTGGACTGAACATCCCTACTGTATGTGTTACTTGAAGACCCCCAAAGGTCCAGTGTTTGGTTCCGATGCCTTATCCCATTAGGGGTAAGAAAGCATTTGTTACGTACCTGCCAGAGCTTAGCTCTCTCTGAAAGAAGTCTACCTTACAACAGAATTCTGTGCACCAAAACTGTTCTGCAGATCAAAACAATGCAGAAAAAAATGGACAGAGGAGTTGCTTTAAAACAGTACAACTGATCCAAACCAAAATACTAATGCAGCTATATCCACTGAAGAATCACTGTTACTTTTTTCTTCATCCATGCAGAAAAAAATTAATAATGACCTTCGCAGAGCAGGAACTGTAAGCCACTTCTAAGCTGCAGGTCCTGTGTGGTAGCATTAAAAATTCCACATTACTTCTGAGCAACTGTTCAGTCTGACATGATTAATCAGGACACCTTATCAAGAGAAATAATAAAATTCTATGTATTCAATGTAAGAGCAATATGCTGTAATTCTTTTTTTTCCCCATATTTTCTAATACTGTCAATATGACACATTTCTTAAAAATATAGATGTCTGTCAGCTATGACCATTGATACTGTTGTCAGGAAAGTACAAAAGCATCCCAAGAATATTTCAGAAACAGAGCTTATTTTGAGGTGAGCAACTGGTGGAAAACCCAAATTAACACATAGTTCTGTAAGACTAAATTGTAAACACAAACTTTGAATAAGTTATTCTCATTCCTCTTTTGCTCAAGGCATTTAAAGGTATACAAATGTAGCAACACAGTGCTAGGTTTTGTTGAGAGAGAAAGTAGATTACTACAGGGTTAATGTCATGTCCTGAATCAGAGCAGGTCCTTGTCCCATGATCTCATACTTTACACACAGTGAGCCCAAATCTCCTCTCCTGCCCCAGATACATGATGCGGTCATACCCTGACAAAGCACTGCAAGTCATTAAATTGAGTGAGAAGAGGGACCCCTTTTCTGACTAAGGCCATTGCAAGCTGAATGTTGACACTGCTCTTGCACTATTCAAAATAAATCTGCTTTTACCCTTTTCAAAGTCACCCCATTAAGAAAAAAATACTTTTGTTAATGAATAACAATGATGTTTCCAAAAAACATGTCCATAGGGTCAGTTTCTGGACTTTCCCCATCTAACTCTTCCTCAGACATATGTTTTGTTCTCCTAATATAAATGGGGGTGTGGGTGTGGCTTGGGGGGATGGTTTTTTTTTTCCTTTTCTGTTTTTTTTCGTTTATTTGTTTGCTTTTTTTTAAATCAGATAGTACAAGTCCAGATCAATGATGTTTCCAAAAAACATGTCCATAGGGTCAGTTTCTGGACTTTCCCCATCTAACTCTTCCTCAGACATATGTTTTGTTCTCCTAATATAAATGGGGGTGTGGGTGTGGCTTGGGGGGATGGTTTTTTTTTTCCTTTTCTGTTTTTTTTCGTTTATTTGTTTGCTTTTTTTTAAATCAGATAGTACAAGTCCAGCAGGATATGATATTGTAAGGATATCTTAAAGTCATAAAAAATGAGTATGGTTTAGGCAGAGTGCAATGAAACAACTTAACTGACAATAATTAACAGGACAAAATAAATCTGTAAATTTTTCAGCTAGATTCAGGGAAAAAAAAAGCACATCACCCAGAAATTGTAAATACTCTTGGTACTACTTGCATGTTTAAAACTTTCAACATTATGACCCCTGTCAACTTTAAGACAGACAGTAGAGCAGATGCATTACTAAACTTTGCCATTCTAAACAGATTTCCCCCTGTATAAAAGCAGAATTCACTGGGGAAAAAAATTTATTAATTTCAGAAAAATATTTTCTTACCATTGTGATAAATTGCTAAGGATTTTTATTTTAATTTTATTTTATTATAAGTTGTGGAGATGTTATTGTTATAAACCTCACCTAGTAAATAATCTTCATCACTGCTAAGTAACCAAGGAAAGTTTTTGCAGCAAAGCTAAAATATTAGTTGATATGAACATCAGCTGGAATCTTAGCTCCTTGTAAGAACTTTAACACAGATGGTAAAGGGAATATGTTTAAGGCTTTTATGGAAGTAATGATGAGTTCACTCATACAACAAACTGAAACAGGATCTTATCTGCAGCAGGATTTTTTTTTTTCCCCCCTAATGTTCATAACTGAAAGAATGTATTTGGGTTATATGGGAAAATAATTAAGAATAGCTACTTTTTGCCCAGCACATTAAATTGCTAAATTTTCTGACAGCCGGAGCAGAATTACTAGTGTACACTGAGAAGTGAGCCGTATGGGAAGGAAAGCACAATTGCCAAATAAAGGATTAAAATGAAAGGGGAAAAAAAAAATCTCTGCCAGGGAAAAAAATTTGCATGAAGGAAGACCAAATAGTAATATGTTGTTATAGCCTTCGAACGTGCAATTTGCAGATTGATTTCCCTGCTCTCTTTGCATAGTAAATGTAAAGATTATGCTGAAATCTAGGAAAATTTGATTGTACATGTGCCAAAGTGAATTGAGAACTTGAGTCAAATGCCTGCCCCTGCTCTAACAAATTCATAATGAGAAAACAGCTCTGCAAGGCATTTCTTCGTAAACACATCCAACTAATTTTGCAGCTATGCATTTTAAGAGTGTAGGCATGCAGGATGAGTTTCCCTCACTAATTCAGTTTGTTCTTGTAACATGACTGAATTCGTGCAGCTTTAGCCTTCTGTGATAAGCAGGAATGTCACACATCTCCTTATATTTCTCTCTTTTCTGTGCTACCAGTGCTGTTTGGTTTTTGTGTTTTTTTCTTTAATTACTCACAGTCCCTATTTCTGGCTCATATTTGGCAATCCTGTAGCCATTCCTACAGCAGAGGGTAGAATTACTGAAAATCCTTCCCACTCCTATCCCTCAACAAGAAACATTTCTCAAATGCTGCCCATGGTCTGCTTGATTGATAGAGATGTACCATCTCTGGAGCAAAACTCACCACTCCCATTCCTCAGTCATCTTTGTTTATCTGGAGCAGTTGGCTTTCTCCCTTCAGATACTTGTCAACATTTCCGGAAGATGTTTTAACTGGCACCCTGTCAGCTGACATATCTAAAGCAGGAAGGCTGACTAGCTGTGAAAGATGTGACTCCCAACCCCAGCAAGACTCAAAGCACTGGAAACCGAAACAAACCCCTTAAGAGCATATGTTACCCTACTTACAATGAAGTTTTTGTGACATCCTTTTAATTGCAACCATATGACACTTGCTTGTAAGCCAGAGGCACTGAATATGAGTGAGGTCTCATGTGAAGTACTAAGCTTTGAGTTTTCAAAGGTACATTCTAAATAGACGAGTAGCTTCACTTACAACACAAAAATAAACAAAACCCCAAAAGCTTTTTTCTGACATGATTTTGACTGCGCAGTTCTATAGAGTGGGAATACATACAAGTAATTCCTGGCAGAAACTGATAAAATACTGACCAGCAATCAGATTTCTAAAAAGATACCATTAGCAGAGTGCCTGTTTTGTGAGTAACTTCAACTGGTGGGAGCAGAATTAAGCATACAGGAATTGGACAGAAGGAGGCAACGTGATGCATTACTTTTAATAAGTGTAATGCATACGCCACTCCAAAATGCTTTGACTCTAATGCTAGCCTTAGCTGTGCACATGTTAAAGTAGTGTTCCCCTGGATACCAGTGAAGTTAGTTGTGCTGGTTTTGGCTGGGATAGACTTAATTTTCTTCATAGTAGCTGGTACAGGGCTATGTTTTGGATCTGTGATGGAAACAGTGTTGAGAATACAGGGATGTTTTTGTTACTGCTGAGCAGTGCTTACACAGAGTCAAGGCCTTTTCTGCTTCTCACACCACCCTGCCAACAAGCAGGCTGGGGGTGCACAAGAATTTGGGAGGGGACACAGCTGGGACAGCTGACCCCAACTGACCAAAGGGATATTCCATACCATATGACATCATGCTCAGCATATAAAGCTGGAGGAAGAAGAAGGAAGGGGGGGACGTTCAGAGTGATGGTGTTTGTCTTCCCAAGTAACCGTTACACGTAATGGAGCCCTGCTTTCCTGGAGATGGCTGAACACCTGCCTGCCGATGGGAAGGAGTGAATGAAT
>NW_008795018.1:8443348-8444314 GCF_000699145.1 Aptenodytes forsteri
TGGTTATGTCTGTGCCGCAGCAGGTATACCTCTGAAGGGATTGTGGCACAAGGATAAGTCCATGCTGGAGAAGGTACACCTTGAAGCATCTGTGCCTGTGCATGAGGTCATGCTGGAGGACCTCAAAGCGTGTGGCCAGGGATAAGCCCACGACATAACAGGTACTCCCCTGGAGGGACTGCAGCCATAGGCAAGGCCATGTTGGCTCAGGTATATCTCTGAAGGCATTGTGGCCCATGAAATAGGCCACACTGGAACAGGTGCACCTCAAAGCAACTGTGGCTGTGGATAAGTCTATGCCGCAGCAGGTATGCCCCTGAAGAGACTGTGGCTCATAGATAAGGCTCCACTTGGAGCAGGTACACCCCTAAGGGACTGTAGTCTGTGCATAAGTCCAAGCCAGAGCAGGGGCAAGGGGAGGAGTTCATTGCAATGTTAAACCCAGTGAGACCAGGGGTAGAGATTTTAATAGAAATACCTTTCAGTTGTTGTAACCTTGGATTTGAGTTGCATGTTGTAGGAATTACTGTAACAGGAACCACCTGAACCAATGGAAGACAAGCCTTACAAGAAGCAGTGCAAGTGCTGCAGTGACCTGACCTGAGCTGGCTTAGGAGCCCAGTAACTCCACACAACACACCACCTCTCCTGTCCTGAGTGACCACCATAACAGATGGAGCCCAAAGGCATGGACTAAATGAACTCAGTGGACATGTTATGGGCATTTTATGGACATTTCCCAGGGGTGGTCCATAGACTAAGGGAGTGATATTGTATCAAAGGATGAGAAAGGGGGTGGTGGTTAATGAGGATGCGTTGGATAGTGTGAGACCTGAGCATGATGTAAATGGTACGGAGTAAGGGGTGGAGAATGTCCTGGTTTCGGCTGGGATAGAGTTAATTTTCTTCACAGTAGCTTCTTTGTGCTTACATATTAGATTTGTGCTGAAAACAGTGTTGATAACA
>NW_008795018.1:8444733-8458205 GCF_000699145.1 Aptenodytes forsteri
AGTGAGCGAGCAGCTGTGTGGTGCTGAGTTGCCAGCTGGGGTTAAACCACGACATTAGTCCATGTTTCATCTAGAATAAATGAGAATTTATTCACATCTAGATGCTCAAACCTTCTTTCCTGTTTTCCATTTCTTTAAAACATCCAACATAAGTTTCAACTAAAACACACTACCAAAGAACGCTCCTTTTTTTTTTTCACTATCCCCATTCCTCTATCCACCCATTTCTATATCCAAACACACTTTCAGGGATGTAAATAAGAGTTACCTGACTGTTTTATTTTGTAATAAGGTATAAAGCTCCAGAGTGGTTTCCATTAGCACATCTTACTTACACTGTGTGGGGTAGGAATGAAAGACAGCTTTAAGTGACAGCGTTATGAGAAATCAGAGAGTGAGATGACAAGCTGAGATACATAATTTCAGCAAAGTGTGATTAATTTCAAGAAAAGGATTGCAAACTCGTACAGTCTTAATTTTAAAAGAGCATAAATAATATCAAAGTATCAAATGTTAAATGCTAGAGGAAAAAGCAGCTAAGATATAAAGAACAAATTAAAAATAAAAGCTGTTTATGCTAGATTGATCTCACTAAAGCTGCCTGAGTTTAGCCCTGGATTAATTTGGTCCCTGAGTCAGGAAAGCACTTAAGCATGTGTTTAAATCTGTCTCCATTTAGAGAAGCACTTTAGCACATGCTCATCTTCAAGCACGTGCTTTAAGAGCCATTGACTTCTGTGAAACTTAAACACAAGCTTAAAATGTAATCATGTAATTAAAGCTCTATATTGAATAGAGATGCTTCTCTGAAAGGAGACTTTTGCTATATACCTGCAAGTGGTGAAATTGAGAGAATGCTAGAAATGAGAGTAGCATTTTAACAGTGTTGGTAGCTCGATGTCTAAAAAGCAGAATAGAAAACAACACTACTTAGGCAGAATTTACGGCATATTCAGGCATAAAAATTTTGCCGTAAATAACCACATTTCTCAAATACTCCTGGTTAGGAAGGCCTCCCCTATGCTTGTGTGTATGTCCCACAGATTCCTAAGTGTTTTCCTGTCTCCAGATTCCTGTCTGATTTGATTCATCTGTTAGTACAGGCAGGAATAAAATGATTCTCCCACTTCTGTTGCCATGTTGAAGACCCTGACTACACTGTAGTTTCCTAATGGCTCTCAGGAAGAATGAACGTGACAAAAACTTTTTTTTGTAAAAAAAGGAGGTCCACCTCCTTGAAAAAACCTGCTAAAGTTTTGCAGCCTCCCATCTCTCAGGGATCCAAAACAAGCTATCAGCTTGAAACAACACAAAAGAGGTGAAGATTATGAAAGGAATGCCCAGTGGCTTTGAGAACAACAAAGGTAGGAAAGAAATTTTAGCAAGACATGATCAGAGAGTCATGACCAGTATTTTTGTTTTGTGGCTGATATTGAGAACAGCAGAAGACCCTGAGACTATCACTGGCTCTACAGGTGTTGTGTATGAGATCTGAAGAAGGCTAATGGATTTATTCTCTGCACAGTAGAAGGAAATGAACTGCCAAGACACAAATGATTTGCCCAAAGTGGCACTGGAAATCTATGTGAAGAAGGAAATTGAATATACACCAACAGAAACCCAGGTTAGCTGCAAAGACTGAACCATTTTTCTTAGGAAAGAAATGGACTTGTAAAAGTAAGACAAAGATAAAAATATTTTTTTTTAAATAGAGGAAAAACAGACATCGAAGTTTTTACTAAATGACTAAAATAAATTAAATCAGTAAGTCTATATACACATGCAAATATTGGAAAACAAAAGCAGAGACAAAGAGGAAGAAAATACTTAATAGAAACACACAAAGAACCAGAGACATTATTGTAATGGTAAAAGTAAAAATAGAAATAAAAATAAACTTGGTTAAAAATTAGAATTTTACATAGTAATGGCTTTGCTGAGTGAACTGAACAATTCAGAAGATAAATTGTGTGCAATCTTTCTAGGAAGCACTTTTGAAATATGTGGAAAAGATGATCAGGCTGAATGTCAGAAAACATATTTACAACCCCAAATTAAAAATAAAAATAAATGCAGAAAATTGATATTTGGAAAGAATATTGTATGCAGCATTAAACTTTAAACATGAACATTCTGGTCAGAAGCTGCTCTGTGTGGATTATTAGAAGAGGGTATGAATAACAGCAGAAGAGTACAGCAATTCAGAATTTTAGATATCAGTGGGATTCATCTCACCTAACCTTATGTGTGTAACAGTGACATCAGCTGGTAGATAGTCACTGCAAGCTGTTACCTTCCAATGGCCGTTCCTTCATTTCCAAAATGATTTTCAAAGACAGGCAGTATCAATTTTCCCTTGAAGAGGCGTATTTCTTTCTTTTGATGATAGAAGGATCCAGACTAGGTTAAATTTAGGTGACAAACATTTACATGGCCAGAGTTAGATGAGGTGAATCTCACACTGTTGTAGAGTAAGGACCTTAGAACACCTAACAACTGTTTTGGAAATTTTTCCAAAAATTTCCAAAAAGCTCAACAAGGAACATGGCATGTTTTTGCAGGAAGACAGATTAAAACATCTCAGTAAAACCTGGTCTGTCTAGAAATGCTTTTCAGTATCAAAATAGCTTAGAAATCTAATTTACTTGCAGAAATGGATATTGTTACCGCAGAAATTTATATTGTTCCCCTGTCCAGAATCGGGCGACTAGACTTATAACACCAACACTTCTGGCAAGTGATGCATCTAAGAGCAAGCACAGTCAAAGGTGAGCACATCTTTAGATAGTTCTGCATATTAAATACTGAATCACCCTCTGCAGGTACTATCCTCTCTTACAGAACAGCTAGCTAGCGGTTAATAAAACTTCCAGTGAGGCACTTGACAAGATACGAAGTAATAGGATGAATCTAAGCCTAATTACATAGACAATCCTATCTGTAGACAACTTCTAATCCACTAAGAAGCTTCACTGAAAATAAGCTAACCACAAACTTAATTTTCCTTCTCCAAAAATCTTAGTTCTTCAGCACCTCGTTCCCTGATTAAATGAGAATGCACTTTCTCGGTATTCTTTTGCAAGAATTGCTACTTAAAAACTTATTTCTATAAACGTTTTTGTAAAGAAGGAGCAACTTTTCATTAGAATCTCATAAAAGGCTTACAGTGCCCATAGAAATGGTTTGGTTTAAAAATCAGCTTTTTTTTTTCCTTATATTTTACCCAAATTCTAAATCTTATGTTTTAAAACAAATGTTTTCTCACCTCAGGCCTTGTCTGCAAATCAAATCAAATCTGAAGTAATCTATGGTGAAAATCAGAAAGAGAACAACTTTACTGAATTAGGGCGGAACACTGAACTAGATGATCTGGTTCACACTCATTTGCTATGATTCTCTGGATGAATTATGTGCAAAGGCTTCAGATTAGACATTTTCCTATTTTAACAGAAGAATTTTGTTAAAGCAGAAACAGAGTAAGAAAACCAGCTAATCCAGAAGAGTCTATCTGGAGTATTTAATCAAAAATAGCTCTTCCTAATTTCAAATATATAAAAATCCTTATTATGAAATACATGAGAGATGAACAACAATATTTAAAGAAAGGCTTCTGATATTTCCAATTTGCTCAAAGACATCATTTGGAACTAGTGTAATTTATTGTCAGTATTCACAAATTACCTCCATTGTGTTTTACTTCTATGCACATCATCTTTTCCTTGTAATGAACGGATCATCAACATCCATTTGTTTTCCACAGAAAACAAAATTTTTGTAATGGAAAGCAAGGTTTTACAGGCTTTTTTTTTTAAATTCTTCCTACACACAATAGAGATATGGCCTAAAGCATCACATAGATTAAAGTAGTCTTAATTAGTTTAGTTTTGAATTCAGTTAATTGTTAGCTTTCAGCCTAATAAGCTGTTTAAATAACAAATTCTTAGCTATCAAATGAGGTAACTATCTCTCTGCAACATATTATTGGCAAATTCTGGTAGGCAAAAGCCTGAAATATACTATGTGCTCAGCTTTCTGGTAGAAAGCTGAACCTTGGCTACTATCCTGCCTACTCACACCCACATGTGTGCTCAAAAACAAAAGTAAATGAAGCGCACAAATTGAGAAGTTTCTCTATAGACAAACTGAACCGTGGCTTGGGGAAGGAATCCATCTTAAATTGGTAAGATCTGGTAAGACTAGCAGAGAGAGGACAGAAACTTTTTGACCATCACCAAATACTTTCACTCCTAAAAATTAGGAAAGTACCAACCATACCCATTCGTTTCACTGTGTTCTGAAGGTCTCCTCAAAAAAAGTTAACACTGATACTAATCCATCTAAAATACTGTAATGCATTCATCATCACATATATTCCTAACTGTACTGCTTTCTAATCTGCATCTCCTAATTATTTTCACCCTTTTGCTCTCTTTTCCATTTCTCCTCCCAAAATCTCCTCTGGCAATGAATAGCACATTACATAGAACACTAAAAATATGTGACCTAATGAAGAAGCTGCCGTCCAGTAGTTAATCTGCTTTAGTACTGGAATTTCACTTCAAGTTAGAGATCTTATCTCTGATGCTTAAAACACAATTAGAAAAGAATGGAAAGGAACTTCCATTTTCCCCAGCTGGAGAATGTCACTGAAGCTGTACAAAGCATTTACAACATATCAACATTTATCTAGAAATAAACCATACCTTTGAGTCCAGCAGGCATTTTTTTACAAAATTTTGGATGTACTGATTTCCACTGTTTAGGCTTTTGGGTATTTGTAAAATAACTTCTCAACACTTGCTGATTCACAAGAACTTAAAATTCAAAACACTATTAAATAATAATAAAACCTGTCTGAAACTTGTCAGAACTTTTTGCACAACTTGAAAAATGAGATAAAAATCTATCTGCAACATATTACCAGCAAGTTCATACAATATACAACTACCAGCAACAATAGATAAATTGTAGCATCTATTGTTATATAAGATCAGTGAGAGCATAGCACTGGATTTAGTAGCAGATATTTTGAAGAATTCCCCATTGAATTGTTCTCCTAACTTCTCTCTGAATCAGTTATTGCTGCTGGCTATTCTGGGTACATTCTTATATTTTGCTTTTCTCTGTCATATATAAGCACTTCCAGGGAAGTCCTAGTCACTGCAAGTAACATCCATCGTGTGTTGTTTGCTTTGGCCTGATGATCCTTCCTCACCATGCCCTTGTTCATCACCTTCAATCTATTGTTTTATCTGGTCTTAGATTAGACAGCACTTTTGGGCAGAAACCATGTGTGTCTGAATGCTCATTATAACAAGACCTCTGAGCACTTCTGTTTCCAATGATGTCTTTTGAATGTTCATGGGAGTGGTTCTTTAAAATATCACACATAACCATGTGTTCTCTACTGCTTAGTAGGTATTTTTCTACTGAACCACATTTAAAGTCAAATAAAAACAAAAGACAACAGTATGCATAACATATGGAAAGAAAAAAACAAAAAAAAATCTCCCAGAGTATACCTAAGGCTGCAGATGTTTGAAATAAACAGTAACCATGACTAGCCTTCTGAAGGGCTGTAGGTTAAATGTGGAAATTTATACAAACATGTTCACTTTTTATGTTACTCTCTTACACATGTCAACAGGTACAATATAATCAGCATCCAAATAGTTATCGCAGACCATCACAGACCATACACTACTTAAACAACAGCTAACAAAAGCAATCACTTAGTGAAAAAATGGTAGACCCCTCAGAGGTCTGAGAAGTAGTAGTTACTTTGTACTGGTAAGGTACAATGAGATGACAGAGAGAACCTCAAATAAATCACATTTCAGAACAAGATTTAGAAACCAGTGTATGAAAACTATACTTAGTGTTGTCCTAAAGCCAATGCACGGAATTAGGAGATTATTAGGAATCTATTAATAGTTTTTTGTAAAGAATTGGTTATTTCTCTCAAAACCTAGGAAAAAAAAAATCTGGAAAACAGTCTGCATTAATCCAATATTACATTCCTTGAATTTTACATAGGACTAATTCATGACAAACTTATAGCAAAAAATAGAGTAATTGGTTGCAACAGGACCTCACAGTTTTTCAGAAGAGTTAAATCACATGAAACCTCCTCTTTCTCCAGACAGTTGTAAGTGCTTCAGAAGTTGTTTCAAAGCAATATTAATAGTTCTATGAGTAATGCTGCTAGAGGGAGACTGAAAATGGACCTTTCTGGGAACAAAACTGTAAATGATGTTACATTCTTTCTCTCTGTATAAGCAAAAGTGATTAGATATTAAAAATATACTTCCCAAGAAAGCTGAATTACACAGAAATAGAAATACCCATTCAAAATGTGTTTCTGGGCTACATTTTTAACTTGTCTTTATAGGAATGATTATGGAAATAACTGCTGAAAAGCCCCAAGGAGAAAGTAGAGCACAGAACTGTGTGTTTAAATGAAAATAGGATTAAACATGAAATATTGGAATTGTTGTCATTCAACACTTTGGCAATTTAATAATATTTTATAAAGACTTTTCAGATCCTTCAGTAAAGGAATAATCCATTTCTGATTCATATAACAGTTGTTAACTCATAGAGTTCAGATGTAAGTATACTACGCTCCTTTCCTCTCTTATTTCTGGCACCAAGAAACAATATAATTATACTCAGCTTTAAGATCTGATCAGTGTGCAACCTCTGTTTTTCCTTTACATAATAACTTTGCTACAACTCAAGTATCCATGTTCTGCTGCAAATAATCTAAATATATTCAGATAAATAAGAAAGCAAAAGAAAACAAAATTTGCACATTAAGAATGAACCACGTTCCCTGGCATTTACCCACTTTATAGTGTGGTATTAAAATAAAACATAAACTCCTGCTGTGCATGTGCTTTACTGACATAGTTTACCCCATGGCTGTACAACCATTATAATCAATATTTCACTCATGTGCCAGTCTCCTACTACTCGATTAAGGATGTAAATTTACGTAGTGATGACTGGTTCAAATCCTTTACATGTGAAATACCTAGACAGTAACATTCCTAGAACAAAATGGTCCACAAAGCTCAAGATGGAATATACAATGGTGAGGAAAAATTGACTGGTTTATATTTAGAAAAGACTTGATCCAGAAGAGATTGAGCAAAAGCAGAAAACTAGCATATGCTGTGCAAAATATCCAGTTTTGGTAAAGACATTCCTGCAGAATACTTTGTCAATAACATATCAATAGATCCATCTATCTGACCTTGCTATGTACAAGTAGCTCAAAAGGGTGAAAATAAACTACCAAAACCCCAAAAGACCTCCAAAATAATAAGCAAATCATATTACAAACAAAAATAAAGGAATAAAAGATTTTCACCTGGTCATTTTTGATACAGAAAAGACAGCAGAACAAGCCTGTAAGGCTATGACTTAAATATCCGGGCACTGCTGTCTGGCAATGAGTTCACCAGCATGGGAAAGCTTGTGCTGCTGCTATTAACTCTTTTGCTCTCCAGAACAGTCAGGTCAGGACAAAGCACATCTGAACTGCCTACTGGGGATCGTCTCTGGTCTGCTCTGACTACTGGACTGTGCCCAGGAGCTGCTTGGAAGAGCCTTATATGGCCTGGGCCAAAACAATCAAGGGACAAATCTAACAATTTAACAATGTAGACAATTTGGTTCCAGTGGCTGGGAACGTTCCTTGGAGCTGTTTTATTTAGTATAAATATAGCCTATGTTGTCACTAGAGATTTGCTATTGATAGTCAACTTATGTAGAAGGTATTTCAATGACATGTTTGTGAATGACAGTGTACAGCTGTATTATAAAAGACAGATCTCTTAGGGAAGCATTGAACAGATTTCACTTATGAAGCAATAGCTCTCTACAGAATACAATCAGGAAAAGGCACCTGAAGCCTCTACTAATATAAAATGCACAAAATAAACCTTTACAGGTTTATGAAATTATACAGAGAAAAAGATACCGTATTTAAAATAATATATTAATTAATTTATTATTTATTATATTGATTATATCATTAAAATAATCAACTTTAATTTAGAAAATATGCATTTACATCAACAATTTCTGAATTCAAGATACCCTAAGCTGCATGTTTTTAGAAACAAACAAAAAACCCTCTAACTTCAGAAGCAATTACTTTAAGGTATAAAGTGACACTCTGACAGCAGTATTACCAAACATAGCAAATATACCAACATGTCTGTGTTTACAGGGAAGTCTATAGGCTTGTCAGAGATGTCAGAAGTAAAATATATTAAATACAAATTTTATTGAATGATTAAAAAAACCTCTTAGACTTCTATTTATGAGAGAACTAATGCACCAAAGAAAAAGTATTACTAGAGCATAATACAACTGTGAACACTTTTTTAATTTGTAAGGAAACTTCCAAGTTGATCAAAAATCAAGAACAAGAACCTGATAAAAGTAGCACACTCGACATTGTAAGATACTATCAGGAAGCCCTATATAAATAATAAAACCACAAGCTAAAAAAAAAAAAAAAAGCAAACCTTGATTACTTGTGGAATGGCATTGTAACTGGAAGATTTAATAAAAAAAAAATGGTTTGCCTTCTTCACTCCAGACAAATGGATCAAAATCTGGAAACTCCCATTCCTCTTCTTCACTTCCCCCAAAACAAAACAAATTCAATCTAAACCTACTTCCTTATAAATATTTAATTCCTTTTTTTGAAAAATAAAATATCTTGTTTATTTTACATAAAAAATGTGAAAGCAACCTTTCTTTCTGTTTACAGAATAAAGAAAAGTAACCAGTCTTTGGCCAAGTTGTCCTTTTGTATCTGTGCTATAAGACATGCAGAAATTCTGTTTTGACCTCTTTGAACTTCCAGAAAATAAATGGGACAGCACATGTTCAATCAAAGTGATTGTATTACCTGAGGCTTCCCACTCAATTCTGCAACTGCTAGCTGGAAAGCAGTGAAATGAGGTCACGAGGATGAACACAATGACTTCCAGAACTACAGAGGCACTCCAGGATGTTCCCCCACTGACAAAGTACTTGAGCTGGCAAATATCTCCTTTTGATCAGATATTTTAATACCAGCAGATAAAATTTGTTTTGCCTGTTACTAACCAGACCTGCTCTGGACATTTAAGTCATGGTAGAAAGCAGGTCCTGGGCACAGCACATCTGCTGCATGAAAGAATCGAGCAGTCAAAGAGTTCAAGTTGGGAGGGATCTCAGGAGGTGTCTAGTCCACCCTTGCGCTCAAAGCAGCATCAGCTGTAAGATTAGTCAAGATTGCTCAGGGTTTACCAGTCAGGAGAACTTCTAGAGATGGGGACTGCAGAGACGGCCCAAGCAGCCTATTCCTGCGCTTGACTGTCTTCACGGTGAAAAAATTTCTCCCTCCCTCCATCCATACTCACTGCCAAATATGCAGAGATAAATCTACACCGTTTGCTTAGTAAATCTACTCTTAGTAGTATGCATGCAGATAAATTGCATATCGTGTGAACTGCATATGGGATCTGACACCACTTGCAGCTGGATAGTAGTTGTCCAGCCTCCATGGGATTGTGTCTTGAGATCCTAGGCGTGAAAAAATAATCCCATGTTGAAAACTAAGGGTAGTTGAAAATGTATAAAACTACTTCACTCAGTGATCACGACTACGTGCAAGTTATAATGTCATCTTTAGGGTTATGTAATGAAAATAGTAAACAACTTATTCTCATCTACCAGATTATTAGTTTAAGAACAAGAGGAGACATTTCACTTTTTCAGATGTGAATACACAGGGATGTTGAGGTAGGATCCCAATTTTCTTTGTAACTTACGCTTAAAAGGAAGTTTACAAATTTTCTAGCTATTAAAAGTTACTCTTGTAAAGAGAGGCTGGCTGCTCAGGTATAATTTTTAAGTTCTTTTTAGGTGACAAAAAGACCTTGTCAGCAACTAAGTACTACTTTCAAGTATTTTAGCATGTACTAAAACTTTTTATGATACAGCTTCTAAATTAGAGAAATTTGATCGTATACGTGCTCAGGTTTCTGGCATCACTGAAAGATTACCTGACAACAAAGAACCAATGACAATTAATTTGGTTATAAACATTGCTTTTATCTAAAAACACCCCAGGGCAAAGCAGAAGAAAAATGAAAAAGAATTGTAAAGACACAATCATGCTCAATTAACTGACTTCACGTCTTGCTTTCAGGAAATAAAATTATTACGTCCTGATTCAGTTACTTTTTTCTGAAAAAAAAAAAAAAAGAAAAAGAAAAAAGAAAAAAAAAAGAAAACTTTTAAAGATTTGTAGACTGCAGGAATGGCAAAGTCTGGCAAAAAAAGAAAATGGTTTAATTGTCTGAGAAATACTAGACTGTGTGTTTGCATGCTTCAGAAATCTTGTTAAGAAATAGTCTAATGTTTTATCTTAAAATCCCAGCTTTTTTAATTGCTTTAAAACTTGTTGAATTTACTTAGAACATTGCTACATCAAATGGAAAAAATATTTTTCTTGTGTAAACAGACTTAGGCAGATTGTAGAAGCCCATTAAATATCATTAAATATAATTTCTGCTAAGGCTGAGATTTAAATTAATTTCAATTATAATGCATAAAGGTTATGAACTGAAGTTCAGAAAGCAAAGATGTATTGAAATGCATTAAAACTGATAATATGCACCAGTTAATACTAAGTCAAAGCTAAAAATAAGCGAGAGAAGTGAGAGTTGTGAAAGAAGTGGAAGTGTATATGCAAGAGAAAAAAATACATTCAATGGTAAGGAAAATGGTATTTTTCTTCAGTATCCTTTAGAATAAAACATTGTTCCATAGTTAATATTGTTGTTGTTGAAAGTTGTTTATCAAGTACTTCCATACGAAGGTGCCCAAAATGAAGATTGATTATAATAAAACATTTTAAAAGGGAGAAAGTGGTATTGTTAGGGACTACTTTAATTTTCATCACATTAGGTATCAAGTTATTACTTTCTTGTAGGTATCATTAAAAAGCATTTGTAAAGGTTCTCTGATGACTATCACCAGCCAAATATCAAGAGTAGATCACTGAAAGCTAAAAAATATACCTTTTTTTGAAGGAGCCAGCAACTTTAATTAATCTATATAATATTCTGCCCAATAATATTATATGCCACCATTATGCTCAGCAGGGCAGGGGCAGCAACAGGAGACTGAAGAATAAAGAAATTTTGTTCCCCATTAGTGCCTATCTCCCCAGCTACAGAGTTAGCACATGTTCATAGCACAAAACTCTTTTTTTTCTCTGAACTTCTAATGTTAGCCCTTCCACAGCTCCAGCAAGTAGAGTTGTTCAAGATATCTGTACGCCAGTCACAGGAAACTATAGAGAAGGTAAAATGTTGTGTAAAACCATGAAATGTGCTTTCCTGTCCTTCAGATCTGCACTAGGCTCACTGCTGATCTGAGGTGAAGCATGAAAAAAGGTCCATATGGCCCCACCTTACTAATTTCTAGACTGAGTTTAGCCTTGTAACACGAGAGAGTGCTGTGTCCTGTTATATAAAATACACTGAAACAAATAAACAAACTGGAAAACCTCCATAATCCACATTATAACATTTCCTTTGTGGTCCTCAGGACCTGATTCTACCTGCTTTCCTCTCTGACATGTTCACATAGAAGCTTTTAGCCTTGACGAAGGCCAGGAAAGCCATTTCTGTGCTAGCCTGCTACTGAAAACTGGAAACAAAATTTGTACCAGTGCCAAAAACACCAATATCATCCACTTAGAGAAACCAACAACCTAATGCAAGGTCAGCTGTAGAAATGTATTTCTTCTAAATAGAAATGTATTTCTTTTATGTAGAAATAAATGACTGAATGAGAAAATAATGTGAAATATGACAAAATGAAGCACATTTACCAGCCAGATCTTACCTAAGGAAGGCATGGTGTGTGCCAACTCAAAATCAACTCTTCATTTCCAAGCCACAGGGATTTTTTTTTTTCTTTCTTTCTCCATGCTGAATATTTTAGAGTTGGAAATTATCCGGTTATAGTGACAGTGTTCCTAAAGCTGCTAAGGATGTGGTTATTCACTGATTTCAAATAGAGAAATACATACTCACCCAATACCAGTCTGGAAATCTTACTCTGTATTAAGGTACAAGTACATTGTGTTATGTTATGTTGCCCTGTTCTTGGTTTATAAAGGGAAATGGAGAACTTGTAATTCATTCAAGTTAAAGAAAAAGTAATCAAAATCCCTGGAGATATCTGACTGCCCTCTAGGATCTCCTTACACAGAGAAAAACAATGATGACAACAACAACAACAACAACAAACTTTAACAATAACCACTCTGAAATAGTCCACTTCAATCTGGATACATAATTGGTATAGGCTAACAGAGTTTACAGCATTTTCAGTAGTGTGACAGATGTTGGATATTTTCAAATTCACATGTATAGAGACTGAAAAAGAGAGCCCAGAATTACAGACACTGGAAAAATAAGATTCAATTAGATACTGTCAGAAATAAAAAATAAATCTATCAAAACGCCCATAGACATGTATTTTAAATAGAAGCAAATGCTTTATGGTTTATAAGACAACTGGAATGGAATTCATTATCTCAAAACTAAATATCTACATCTGAGCTAATCACACTAGGTGCCTTTTATAATGAATGAAAAATAGGTTTATCTAACACATGATTCACTTCTACCTAAAGAAGCCATCTAGAACAGGTCAAATGAATTATGCCCTAAAGTGGACAACTTTCTTTAAAACATAAAGGGCAATGATCTCTGATGCAGATACATATACTGTAGATGTCTAAAGCTAAGTACTATGCAGATTAGACAAATCAATATCGAGAAGAGAAACCAACATTGTGACCCACAACTGTTAACAGATATAAATTCCTTAATGCGCTCCGGTTAATCTGACTAGTTAAACAAGACACCAGTAGGTCAGTTATAAAAATCCAGTATACTGAAAAGATTTGGTCAGATTACTCTTAGGTATATCCACTGGTGCTTTAAAAAAAAAAAAAAAAAAATCACTCTAAGAGTCCTTACTCCTTTCATTTCTCCTTGAGAATGAATTTGCACTACACAAACCTTTGACTAAGTGTCTTAAGTGTCAGTGTTTTATAACTGCTGTAGTTCTGAACTACCATCTAGCTTCCACTTTAAAATTCCAGTAAATTAAACAACAGTTCTTGAGTTGTCTCTAAGTGACTATAATTAAATCTTCACTCCTAATGATGCTGTCCATTCCAAGGACAAATTCAATATGGTAAGAGGTGTAGGAAAGGAGAATTATAACAAAATCTTACAGCTTGGCCTACAGCCATGTGTAAAGGGCATATATTAGCACTTCAACAGTTTCTCCAAGAGCTGTTGGAAGAGAATCAGTCTGGAGAGGTGTCCTGGTTTCAGCAGGGATAGAGTTAGTAGTAGTAGTAGTAGTAGTAGTAGTAG
>NW_008795018.1:8458622-8468112 GCF_000699145.1 Aptenodytes forsteri
AGTGAGCGAGCAGCTGTGTGGTACTCAGTTGCCGACTGAGGTTAAACCACAGCAACAGGGTACAGATGAGGCACAGTTAAAGATATAGCCACCTTTTCTTATTTTGGCCCTCCATACTCCTTCAACAATTTTTCATCTTGTAAATAAATTCTTGCTTTGTCAGAGGAAGCTTAACCAAATTCTATTTTATCTACTTCATTCTCAAGCAAGGTATAGCCATGCTAATAGACCAAAGGTATTCAATATTAGAGTATGCATCCAAATCCAGGTATTAACAGATGCCCTGAGATTCCTTTACTTTTCTTGGAAGCTTTTCTCCTTAACACTTGTTAGATTTGTTCTTGTTGAGGAATCTTCTTGTTAACACATTCATGTTAACAACGGATGATAACAACAGATGGGAAAGTGAGTTTTAACAGTGTGTCAATGGAATATCCTAAACTATCTATTCTGAGACAATGTTGCCCCAAACCAGAGACCCCTAAAGAGGAAATTATCGATGACAAGCTTTGGGTGAAATTACCATCAATCAGATTAAATAGAAATCAGAGAATTGCAAAGGGATTTTTGAGAAAAGGAATCAGTTTGACCAGAAGAATAAAACAGCATGACATTTTGTGATGGGGGGACAGCTTGGAATGGAAAAGTGGTAACAGAGCAGCAGTCCAACCCAGCATGACACTGTCAGAAGTCACCCCACCACCATCCCCACCTCCTGGGCCTAGAGGAGTCTCCTCCCCGTGCAACGGCATAGGCAGCTGCACTCCAGCTAGAGGGGCAACACTGCAGGGTGCCACATGCTGGGACCCACACCTCAGAGTACCTGTGTGAGCCCAATGGACCTTTTGTGCCAGCAGTAGGTTGTAGGGAGCAGCATGGGTACAGGTCACGCATAAAACCAGCACACGTGAATCCCACCAGGAGGTGTGTATCAAGAGGGGAACCCGCACTCATGGACGAGGTGGGGTGTGCACATAACCATGTGGTTGTGCGTGTGCAGTTAGAGCTTCCTGCAGTTATTGGAGGGTGGTTAGAAATATAATTCAAAAATCGATAAATCTCTTTGATCCTGATTTGGTTTAACCCATGTGAGCTGAATAGCTCTTCCCTGCCACATTTGTTGCATTTACAATCTAGAACAATCACAGCTCTGATAAAAACCTCTCATTAGTTCCCACCTACCACCTACTTTAAGATAAATAATTTTATTTATGTTACAGTGAATCATTTCTCTGTCTCAAATGTTGGCAATACCAGGAACACACACCATAGCAAAAGTCATTGCTGTGGAAGCCAATTCAATGGTCTAACAATGAGGCTCCTCAGCTTCATTTTGAGTTGATCAGCTGAGGGCTTTTGAGGCAACCCAATCTTTCTTTTTTTTCTTTTTTTTTTTGCTTTCCCATATGATCCTTGTACTTATATTTATGCCAAAGTACTTATGAATTGTAACTGTGATGGTGATTTCTGTGATGGCATCTCATCTAAATTAACCTCTGCTTGATGTTATGGAGACATTATGATTTTAAAGATAAAAAGTTATATCAAATATAAAAGAAATATAATATGTTACTATTATATTATGTCAAAATCTAAGAATAGAAATGATATTGTTGTCACCTAAGAAATGTGTGTGCAAAAAGATTCCCTTTTTCTTCCATCAGTCTCAAAAACAAAATTCTCCTTCCAAGCCTTGCCTTACTTAGTATCTAATAAAAATATAACAACGTTGCTTCATAGGTGATTTCATACCATAATGAATTGGTTCAAATTATATTAGATTATATAGAAAAATAAACAAAAATAACAGCAATAATAAATTATTATTAGAAATGTTTAAATATTTCAAAACTTCAAAAATTTTCTTTAAAAAAGTTTATGAATCTTCTAAACTTCTTTCCCCCCCTAGAAGATTCCGTCAAAATCAGTCTGATGCTGATAAAAATGGTTTAGCTGAAATGTCAGATTGTGAATTTGGCTTCTTTCCTTTCTCAAGCAGAAGGTGGAGAAATATGATGTTATACAAAAATATTATTTCTCTTTTTCTCATGTACAGACATTTGCCAGTGCTTAGATGCTATGGGGAATGGCAGCAATATAATTGTGGACAATGTTTCTCCTGAACCTCTGCCAGTTTATCCCCCTATATCTGACATTGTGTCCAGGGAGTTTATTCTGAATGCAGAAGTTAGTTTACTGATTTGGCTATCACATATTTCAGGCGAATTAATCCCTGCACCAGGCAGTATATGGAGCAGTAACTGATCCAAAACTTATGCCTTGCAACGTTTTGAGGTTTTAAAGCGCACCATTTTTACTTCTACATTTTACCTCTCATAACTAGTATCTGTCTTGCAGGTGAAAGTAAGTCCTGTTAAGGTAGAAACAGAGGGAGTAGATATACAGCTGTAAATTTGAGGGTTGTTACGTGAATGCAGCATTGGTATTTAACTAGTTTCAAAAGTATACAGAAACTTACATTTTTTTTAATGAAGTAGATAACTGGAAAGATTAGGCAAATACTTTTGGGGAGGGTGAGTGGAATCACTGGGGTGTAATCATAGAAAGGAGTATATCTAAGAACAGAGAAGCTGCTGTCTTATTTCAGTACCTTTTCTTCTACTAACTATTTTCAAACCTGCATTTGACTTTCTAACACTAATTGGAGTATTGACTGACCATATAAATGCTTGCCCTCATTGTTCTACTCTCACAAATTAACTAGTGAGTGCCTCCAGTTATCTAAATAAGGTGCTGATTGATCGTGTGGAAATAATTAATCAAACCAGAGCTGATATGATCTCCAGCCATATCAGAACTTTCTTTTCTCATTATGCTTACCTAGTGCAGAATTTAAATTTACAGCCTGTGGCAAAAGGTAATTTTTTTTAAGAGGTTTCTACAAGTCAAATTACAAGGAGGAAGTCAGATTTCATTGTAATAAGACTTTAAATGAGTCAAATTACATTTTAGTTCAAACAGTCTTGTTTCAAATATTGTTCTGCCTGTCTGGCAGCATTTAATAGAAGCCAACATTGAGTTTAGAGCACTGGGGAATAATATGCCAACTTTCCTGTCTTGAATCAGTGGAAGCAGGCGTCCTTAGTGGACAGGCACTTAAAGGCATGGAATGCAGAAACTGAAATGCTGTTACAACTGTATTTCTCCTTAACGACAAGTAGACATAGTAAGCAATACAATGCCTTTTGCTGCAGCAACTCATTTATCATGAACAAGCTTACTGTCCTTCACCCTCCCACGTACACACATACATGCTTAAAAAAAGAAAAAGATCTTTTTAACTGAAAAAGCATGAGTAGCATACACTATTCCTTTGTTCAGCAAAGTACGTTATACCCTCAGTGATCATATAAAGTCCCCAGACTTTTGCACAGTATCTCAGCTAGGAAAAGCACAGCAGAAGTGATCTTCTAAATCATCAAATCCAGACTACTGCAATGACAAACGGTTGCTACTTGCTAGTCTTTCCTGACACACTGTCTTGGTCCTAGCTGGCACTTCAACACAGATGTTCTTATAGAGAACTGGAATTCTCCTCTCGACACACTAGAAATGAGACAAGTGGAGAAAGCTTTTAACAAAGCTTTCATAATCTTATGACAACACAAGGACGCTGAGATCTAACTCAGCTACTCCTGCAGTGTAGAAGCATGCCTGCTTTTTCTCTTAGTTATACAAGAAGTCTAGAGGCTAGATCCTGACCTAAACCAACATTAGATGTTCGCCCAAACAGTTGTGAATTTCTGCTATGCTCAGAAACACACCACCACTGCTGAAAATGAAAGTTACAAAAAGTAACATTTGATTCATAATTAGGAGTTGTTCCTAAATGTGCATTTTTCAGCAACATTCCCTTAGATAAGTTTGGTGGTGAGTCCAGGCCCAGGAGCATTTTCTATTTCAGAGGTGGCAGAAACAAAGACACTGTTTTAATTGCATATGAATCAGCTTTAAGCTGATTTTTTACATTGTTGAAAGAACACAATTCACAGCTTTCCTCCAGCATACAACAGAAAATGTATGTTTTTACCCTTTGAATGCAGAAAGCATGTATTTGTAGTAAGGAGGAAAGAGATGGATTCTGCACCTTCAGATATATTCCTATGTGAATATATCTGCAAAGTGTTTGACATTAAAACATAATTACAACAAGGAATTGTCACAGAGTACTTGAAAGCAATGTACTTAGTTTGCAATGATATATCTTTAATAGCCATTTAAGATCTTCACCAAAAGGAACAGAACACGAATCTGCAACATTGCCCAACTGGGAAAATAAATGGTCATCTTGTTTCACTCATAAATGAGCACTGTTGTCAGTGAACCATTATGGAGAAATATATTACCTTATTTCTAGTGGTAGACCATTATCAAATGCTACCAGATGCTCATCTCAATTGTCAATGTCATATTTGAAGACTCTAATGATGCTAGCTAGTTTTCTACATAACAACAACAAAAAAAAGTTTCTTCACCTCAAAGCTGCTTATCCCAGGATACTCTCCAATTTTGCAAGCAGGTCCATTTCCATTCTGAATGCACAATTTCTTCAAGATAGACCATAATTTACTGGAGGGTTTATGAACTACTACAGAAGATTGTCCTGGTAGCTCTTCATAGCTTAATTCCCAAGAGGGAGAGAAATATCTGAAATGCTACCTCACTAGTTGCTGGTTATACTAGCAGTATTGAGTTTATCATAAATGTATTATTTTATGTTTTAATCATAGTACAGAGTTTTAATCAAGTAAGCATGTTTAAGGAGAATGAGTAAACAAAAACACCTTAAAAGAGTATAAACAATTTTTTATGTATTTATTTAAAACAAACTTACTCTGAACACAGTATAGCTACTTTAATATAAATACATATATATATAAAATATAGGCATACTTTCAGTGCTACAGTCTTAAGGTATGGCTTAGATTTATAATTAGCTAATAAGTTTTGGCTTCTGCTTGCAATTTGTATGGCAACCAGGCTTCAGTAAAGTAAAAATGCTTAGCGCATTTGAAAGCCATGCAGTGCATAGCTGTGCTTATCTAAGTGGATCAAGCCATGAGTCAGAATGTTGAATGATCATTTGGTATCATAAATAATTAAAGGAATGCCATGAAATAATTTATTACAAATGGATTTTTAAAAGGGAGTCACTAAGTGCATATGAGTTCCTTGCTAGGAGATCTCATGGCTTCAATCACTGAATTCAAATACCATTATTGAGATCCTGCTGGGAGAGCAGCTCAGGTGCTTTCTGGGTGGCCTGTTTGTTCGCTTTTGTCTCTATTCTTACCATGCAAGTATTCTTTACCCTGTAGAAAATATGTGACTACTCAAAAGGTGGCTAGAAATAATGAGCAGAAAAGGTTTGTTAAAGCCACATTTGAAATTGCAACCACACTGCACATCAGAGGAAAGTGCTGCTATTGGCTGGGTTACAGTTAATTTTCTTCATGGTAGCTAGTATGGGGCTATGTGCTAGTATGTGCTAGTATGGGGCTATTTGTGCTGGAAACAGTGTTGATAATACAGGGATGGTTTTGTTACTGCTGAGCAGTGCTTACACAGAGTCAAGGCCTTTTCTGCTTCTCACTACTCAGCGAGTAGGCTGAGGGTGCACAAGAAGTTGGGAGGGGACACAGCTGGGAGAGCTGACCCCAACTGACCAAAGGGATATTCCATACCATATGACATCATGCTCAGCATATAAAGATGGGGGAAGAAGAAGGAAAGGGGACACGTTTGGAGTGGTGGCGTTTTTCTTCCCAAGTAACCGTTATGCATGATGGAGCCCTGCTTTCCTGAAGATGGCTGAACACCTGCCTGCCGATGGGAAGGAGTGAATGAATTCCTGCCTATGAGTTTTCTCACTGTTACTTTTCTGATTCTCTCCCCCATCCCACCGGGGGGGAGTGAGCGAGAGGCTGTGTGGTTCTTAGTTGCCGGCTGGGGTTAAGTCACAACAAGAACAACATATTTTATCCGCATTATAATACAATTTCATTCACAATTAATTTACAGATCAAGCCTAAATCCAAGCCTACTAATAGAGGCTTTGGTAAATATGCTTCAAATTATATCTTGACTTGCTGCACTTACATGGAGCATGTCCTTTTTAAATTCACAGACCCCTCTCCTGCCCAGGCACAAGACACCCCAGCATCTCACTGCTCTTAGCAGCATCACAGTCAGATGCAGAGAGACTCCTACTTAAAAGCCCTGTACAACAGCCGGGATCTTCACAATAGCCGTGATCTTCACAATATTTTAATCAAGGGTTTGCCACCACTTCCATTCTTGTCAGGGCGTTATTACTCATAAAGAATCACTCTGGGCTAAACATAGCACTTAGTCTTTTAGCACTGAAGAGCATATATTTATAGCATTTAAAATAAAATAAAATAAAAAAAAAAAAAACTCTTCAAGGATTTTTAAGGTCTAAGTGCACCAAAGGAAGGAGATATGATCAGTTTAAAACTTCATCATCTTCCACAATATGAGCCTACAATTTTGACCACATGTGTGATTTCTTTAAACTGCCACTACGGTTTATTTGAATAATTTTCCTGGATCCAGAAATTGCTGTCATCTCTCTTTTGTTATGTGAACAAAGTAATTGTTTCAAGAACATCAATGTCAACAAGAATTGTCAGTTACAGTCACGTGTTTCCTTGCTTTCATAAGAAAAAGCAACTTATTTCACAATACCTGGCACAGAGTATTCAGCTTGAGTGTTTCAAGTTACTGTTGCATAGCAAGAAGTTTATGTGTATTCTTTGATGCCAGAATTTATAAGTATTCTGTATTTGAATGACCATGCTCATGACTTCATGAGTGGCCTACAGCAACCTATAAACAACAGAATTAATCTGCAGAATAATTCATCATATACTGTGTAGAAATGTATTTTAAGAGTCCAGTTTTGCCAACAAGATACCAGCATGCATACGAATATTCTTGCTTCCAGTACCATGGTATTTGCATAATTGTTTGTGAGAGCACACAGCTACTCTGGACATTCAGAAAACATATTTGATATATTATCTAGGAACTAGAGACCCTCTTAAGCTTTCTAGATACAAGTCATATTTATATTCAACAGATCCTCTTTCAATCACAGTATTTTACTTTCTTTCAAAGCATCCTTATCTCTTCATCTTCGTCCTTACTATATTGGGTTATTTTGACTTGGGGTATCCAGGGAAGCAAAGAACACTGGTTGTGCATGTGAGGACATACAACCATCAAAGTATGCTCTGGTGCCTCTGTTTCCATTAGGTTCATGGGATTTCCATTTTTTGCCTGGAGCTCACTGACCAGGATTATGTATGAGCACTAAAACAAATTCTGTAAGCATAGCCTGTGGTAGCTTCTTGGACAGTTTCTGCTAAAATAAAAATATGGAGAATTCATATAAAGTAGTTACTTACAAATGCCCTAAAGATAATGCCACTGTGACATATGGAAAAATAGGAATGGGAATAACAGGAAAATTTCTTCTTTTAGGTAATCTTATCAGTAGATTCAGACAAACAGAGTAAAAAATAATAATAATAAAAATAAGATATTTTTAAAATTTGAAATACTATACGATTCTACTCTTGTGCTCAGAAGCAGGTAAAGGAGCAGGTAAAGAAACAGCCCAGGAAATCAGTAACACATTATCATGATATATGTATAATATGGGCTCAGTAGGAGGGAATTAAAACTGTAAATGATAACATTAAATAAATAAGATTAATTTGCTTTACCTTTGTGAAACCATATGTGGGAAATAAATTAGAGCTAAATTAGGTGATTAGATAATGTGGTGATGAAGACTAAGCAAGTATCTAGAATGAAAAACTACCATACATAAATATTTATTATTTAAGTATTTAAATAATTAAATCTATGTCTGCATAGAACAGATTTTTTGACTTGCCTGATCTTTTAAACATGTGAATTGATCAAGTTGTTTTATATTTTTATTGTTTCGTTTTAAAGAAAGTAGTAAGAATTCATTAATTCATTATAATGTTGATGAAAAAGATTAATTAAAATGTTAATGAAACCAACACTAACAAAAAATGATAAGTTATTTCAGCACTGAAGCTAGATGCTAGACAAAGCCCATTCAGTTTAGAGGATACAATAGAAACATTAATAGTGACAAAATAATAGCACATTTGTAATTTTTTGTAGAGGTAAAAAGGAAAAATCTATTAATGCACTGAATACATGATATGGATGTAAAGAACTGTTTGTTATTAAGCTTTAAATAACCCATTTGCAAACTATCATGAAACACACTATTGTGTTAATGCTATTTACTTTAAAGGGTGTCATATTGTATTATTTTGAAAAAAAACCAACCAAACAAAAAAACCCCAAATCACCTCAAACAAAAAAAAAACAGATGGTTTTATGAAAAATTAAATCCTAAAAAAATGTTTTTGAAGCAAGAATGTTGAGACAAAATGATACTATATTTCCAAAATAAGGTCATAACTCAAACAGGGCTTGAAAGATTATAAAAATAGATGGGTTGAAATAAGTTGGAAAAACAATAATTGAACTGAATCACCAAAGCCATGGTAAAACTACAGCACTGAAGCAAGAGAAGATACCTGTCAAGAAGCAGCATGGAATCCAAACAACTAAAGACTGGAGGAATGTAAAGATCATTTTTATATCAATCTTGAGTTATATGAAAGGCTTTCCTGCCTAACCAAGGATTGGATCCATCTGTGTAAATCGCATTCTAGATACAGATAAATGTCTAGGAGGATTTAAAGACATTTGACAGCAGATGAGACCTTGATACTTTCATTAAAATAAAAAAAAAAATTACAATAAAAAGATAGAAAAAAACCAAGTGGAGCAGAAACAAATGTGAGATTCTTTTTGTTTTGGTTGCCATGTATGTTTGCCACCAAAACACAGCACTTGAATTATTTTTTGCTCCACAGGTACCAAATCTTGCCTTAAAAAGGTAACTTATTCACACAGAAGTATCAAATACAGGTTGCTTGGAAAAACTTAAGCCTAGCATTTCTTAACACTTGAGTGAAACATCTTTTATTTTTTGCACTTTGTAGTTTTATTTATTTTAATCACTACATATGTGAAAAGTCATATGCGTATTGTCTTTTGGGGTTCTGTGATGCAATAATCCATTTGTGTAAATGTATATTTATTATTAACATTTCATAAATTATGTCAAGCATATCCACTCTAAAGTGTGAACAAAGCACTTTGCACATTTCATTTCTATGAACCACACAGATTCCTTAGAATCATAGAAACATAGAATCATAGAATCATTGAGGTTGGAAAAGACCTCTAAGATCATCGAGTCCAACCGTCGACCCAACACCACCATGTCCACTAAATCATGTCCCTAAGTGCCTCATCTACACGTCTTTTAAATCCCTCCAGGGATGGTGACTCAACCACTTCCCTGGGCAGCCTGGTCCAATGTTTCACC
>NW_008795018.1:8471672-8478002 GCF_000699145.1 Aptenodytes forsteri
TCTCTGCAACCTCATCACTGCCAGCCTGTATAACCAGCAGCGGGTAGTAATCGGAAGACCGTACCAGACCAGGGAGCTTCCTAGTGATGTCTCTGACCCCTTATTCTGTTTCTATATGAATATAATTTTTTTTTCAATTCACTAACCACTTGCCAACTGGTCAGCTGAGTTCCTTGTAAGCCAAAAGTTCTACCCACCTTGTACAAAAACCCCTGTACTGGATCCTAAAGTTTTACAGATCCTTGTCACCCTGACACTACCCACTCAACACCCACTTAGAAACAGAACAACTGTTAACAGAATAGTAAAGACAAATCTGTAAACGAAAGAAGGAAATGCTTTTTGTATATTCTCTAGTGATTTACTGTTCTGCCAGATGAGAAACAGGTGCAGGTGCTTAAGAGTTAAAGCTATTGGGGCAAGAATAAATGTTCTTTAGAATAATAATTTGCCATAAGTTGGTCTCAGCCACGAAGTACTCTATGTTTTATTTGCAAGACCTTCAACATTAAGTGGTTAAGAGCTCTACAGAAAAGCAGAGTCATATTAGAAAGTGAACATGCAATTTTGTTTGTATTTTCTGATATGCAAATCCAATCTATTACTACAGAAAAGGTGGCCTAAGATATAACTTCATTTCAAGATCCTTCTCTACTTCCACTTGGCATAGCTTTTTGTCCTCTGATGGTTCAGGTGGGTCCATGTTCCCCCGTGACCAGAGGCAGAGCTGCCTGATGATCCAGTCCATCCATCCCACTGCAGTCGGTATCAGCTGTCGCCAGATGGCTAAATAAAGGCCTGATTTAGACAAATCATCACTTTCCTCTTGCATGTACGGTCATTGTCTTGGATCTGCATCTCTGCTTAAAAGCAAATCGTCTCCTGACTCACTGTGATCTCAATGGGCAACCTGTACCGCCAGTCAATGCCAGTCTGTATGTTACTGACTGACACACGTTTTCTATTCCATGACAAAGGACATTTACAAAATTGAATACACTTTTTTGGCTGAAAACTGTTTTTTTTCTTTTTTTCTGCTGAAGTGTAAATGAACAAGCTTCCAGAAAAAAAGCTCAGATCTCATGGTTTAATCTAATTCAATTAAGTGGAAACTCCATCTATTTATTTCCCATTTACAACATACTGAACTTAATTAATTTTGGTGAACTCTTTTTATATGGGAAGGAAATGAATACAGAAAATGTGTGGTTAAGGTGCTTACTGAAACTGCAGAGATCTGAGTCCAGTTTCCCGATTGCCAAAGACTTCCTCTGTAATCACTGGCAACTCATTTCATCTCCCTCTGTCCCAATTCTCACTCCTTTGATTGTTTAACCTATCCCTTTCACTTACTGTTCATATGTTGGCTTTTTTAACAACAGAGGCTTTTCAGAACAAAAAAATCTGTTTCTAGGATGATTTCAGGATTATTCTTAGAGTTACTGGATATATACATTGCTTTGTGCATATGCGTGTGTAGGTGCATGTGTGTGTATCTATATCCATATCTATACCTATATCCATATATATATATAGCTATCAAGAATGGTCTTTGGCCAATTCATACATATGTGTGTCTAAGAATTTTTATATATATGTATGTACAGCTCATTCAAAACAAATATTAGATCTATGCTAACAAAACTGAGTATCAGTAAAGATAAAGTTTCTTACATCTAGTATATCCCTGTGTGTGAAATCTGTGGTGAAAGGTAAGTGGATACAGTAATACTATGCAGTCCATAGCTGACACATTTGTGCTAAAATTACAGTAATTTACCTATTACTAATTAATGCCAGATGGATGTACAGAGGGATATATATTGGTATAAAACTACAGTGCATATGTTTTATGAACCATTTAATTATTATGCTGATATAAAATCAGTAAATAGCCTTTGTGTAATTTTAACACACAAGTATTGCTGCATAAAGGAAAGTGTAAATATTTATGATTACACACTTGTTCATAATATTTTGTTATATAGGCCAGCTATTGCCAAAACAAGCCATATTATAAGTCCAAAGATTGCAGGCAAAGGGGAAAAAAAAGATAAACATGTGGATGGCTGGGTGAAAATAAATATAGATAACTAAGATCCTGCAAAACTAGACACCAAACAAAGGATGTTCTCTGTGACAGCCTATTTCTAATATCTGATTAGTAGCTGTTTAGCTGTTTAGCAACAGACATATACAATAAATTAATTGTATTCTTGCTTATTACATATGAGAAAACTGCACCATCTGAGAAGCAATTTTAGCTCTGAAGATCAAAACTGTGAAGTGAAAATTCAGGGTAAACAGAGGTATAATAGTTACTCAGCAGTCCAGCTACTTCGTACTAAGTATGCCAAAACTTTCTTTTGGGGTTAAAAAGAATTCCAGCATTTTGAATCTTTATAAATGACTCCAGATTTTTCTGTTGTGCTTTGTACTGATAAACTGTATATGCCAATGCAATTTGATTTGACCATTAATATTCATTCTCCTAATTTAAGTATTTGAAAGTTATAATTATTTGCAATATTGTTGTTGATTGACTTGGATTTTTGAATTATTAAATCTTCTTAATGGATAGTGCACAGATATCACTATTCATGTTGTTACATAGTAGAGCTGCTATTAAAGCTGACATGCTGTGAAAAATGTAATATGTTAAATTCACCTACACTAAAATACTTCATTCCTAACACTTTAAATCAATACCATGTAATAACATGTTTGTATTTAATCACACAAAATGCACTTAAAGCATTAGAACACCAAAACTTAAAAAGAAAGACAATGTATCTCAGACTTGCCAATATTAATATCCTATCAACAAAACAAACTATAAGAAACAAAGTACAAATTGGCTTTGCAAAGTACATTATTTGTATTCATTTTCAAAACCTTCAAGATCATGCTGTTTTGATGCAGCTGTGGTACAGCAGGTGATATATAGGCAGTCCATTTACAGGTATTCTTTATAACTATTATTATAAAATGTACCTGTATCTATTCAAGACACCTGTATATCACTGACAGCTAATAGATCAGAATAATAAGTGCAAATGCTTCATTTTCTTTGATACCTAATAGTCATCAGGATTTATGTGTGTCTTGTGAATTAAAATTCTTTTACAAGGCACACCAGGAACATCGACTCTAAGCAGATAGAAGGTCAAACCAATGACAAGGGTAAATCTGTATCTTATTAATGACTACTGTTTCTATTTCCCACACTTATTTTTTCTGTAGGAAAGAGAGTTTGTCACTCTCACTGTTCACATACAAGAAAATGAGCATGATTTCTTTTCAAATTCAAACAGTAGCAAAGATTTTAATTAGGTTACAAGCACAAAGTATGTATCATGAGAAAACATGTTAGCTTGGCTGTCCGATTCTAGGCTGATTTTGTCGACCTGGCATTTGGAAAAGATTTTTTTTTTTTTTTCTGACTGATAATTGAGCTCATCTGAGAAAGAGTAAAAGAAACACAAATACATAGTACCATACTATCATTTTTACAGTCACTTTGTATCTCAGGACTGCAGTAATATATTGTCCATTGTTCCAAAATTTCAACAATGGAGCTTTCATAAAGGCATTCTTACAGAACAGTGCCTGGGCCCCTCAGTCAAATAAATTCAAGCCAAGGTTTCCAAGGAAAACTTCTGGCCACAATTCACATGACCTACACACACCAGTTCGAAAAAAAGACCGCCCAACAAAGGAACAAAAAGAAACAATGTCCCTCAGAAACAGACCATCCATTCAAGTTAAAAATCAAATACACAGTACAGCTATAACTGAAAAGACCATGTGTAAAGAATACTAGAGGGTAAAACCTTTCTGCTAAAGAGATGTCGTCCTACCAGCCGACCTTCACACTTTCACCTTCAGTGTAAGGCATTATGCACAGTACAGTGTTTGAAGCACTTACAGAACTAACAAGGAAGAGGAAAAGAAGTAATTAATATGCTCAGGCACAGCATAGGAAAAGAAAAATTAAAAAAAACAAAAACAAAAAACAACAAACACCCAGACTGCTACGAAGCTATGTAAGAGCACTATGTTACAGCTCACTGTCTCCCTGCCTTCCCCCTCTCAAGGCTCTCCCCTGCATATTAAACACTGGGTTCAGTAAAGGACACAGCTTTTTGGATTCTTTAATGGAGAAGCATCCTTTTTCCATTCCAAGTACATTATATAACTGTGTAAGCGATGGAAGCCAATTCCACTGCCATGCCCTCGAGCAGCATTCATCTAATGCAAACAGCCACAGAGAAATCTGCTGCTGCCTCACATGTGATCCCAATCTAGGGTAAACATAATTCAGGACTTTGCCACACATCACAGCCTTAACCATTTGATTATAACTTACCGATTTCATAGAAAAAAATGTTTATTTCCATTGTGTCTGGTTCCAAAGTAATCAAGTAAGCTCCCTACAGTCATACCTGATCTCTTATATGAAAGATTTAGCTTGACTCATTGCAGGCAAACAGTTTTGGTTGAATCTCTAACAAGATTCACACTGATATTTAAAAATAAAACAGAAGTTTAAAGTGCTTGCATTTATCAGCTATCAGAGCAGAAATTTACTTATCTGAACCTGCTGACCATCTACTGAAGTTTATATGCTAACATTTCCAATTAGTATTTTGCAGGACAATAAGCGATGTTTCCTTATGCCCTGGAAAAAAAAACCCCAAAAAACCCCAACAAACAAACAAACAACACCCCCCCAATTAAAAAATGTTTTCAAGTATTGTGTCAGCTAACAAATACAGAGTTAAAGACAAATAAAGTTGCAAGGAATGGATTCTTTAGCAATTTTTCTCCATACAAAAGGGTTGTTTATGAACCAGCTTTTGAGTCTTACAAATCCTATCAGCTGTGGTGGCCTCTGATTCCTGGGGTGCAAGTTGACTGAAGACCCCTAAATTATGCACATGGCTTGGCATGAATAGTCTTTGAATCTATTTTCTTTTCCTTTGTGTAATGGAGAGAAACTAATTGATTAAAAGGACCTGGTTAAAAAAAAAAAAAAACAAAACACCACATAAAAAGATTGAGAGACTAGCAAGAAGAAACCAGAAGCTGAGCATTCCCCTTAATGGCAAGACTGGTTCAGTCTGTTCACCTATGGGAAAGACGGTGTATAACAGTAAAGAGTAACTAGAGCACAAGCAGGCAATGTATGCCTCTGTAGCTTTTGAAGGGGAAAGACACCCAAAGGAAAAACTGTTTAATGTTTCCTGATATGAGGTGACTAAGATTTCTAAACTTGGTAGTAAAAAAATATTTTCTCTGAGGTTGCTGCAAGTGTTGGCAGTAAATATTAATCATGGGTTGGTTACTAGGAAATAAGTAAACTACATGCACAAATCTTTAAAATAAGGGTAAAATTGTGGATTATTTTTTGGCACTTTCAGTTACTCTGCAGAGATTTTTAATGCTATCTGAATGTTAAATCCATACTAGTGTTACTGCCCAGATTAAACGTCATTTTCATTGATAAATCTGAGGCTTTAGCAGACTGAAAGGGCAGGGTTTCTGTCAAATAATGTCACATGTCTACACTACAGAGGTGTCTGTATCTGAAGACAAGTTAGGCTCCTTTATAGTCATTTCATAGAAACAGAAAATTCCTGGATGTGATTCATGTCGTACTGAAGGGGATATCTAAACCAAGTCACATGAATTGTTCCTGAAAAGTGCCTATTCATCTACACTGACAATACAGAGAATAACCGGAGGTGGACACCTACAGTTCAGAATAAACTCATTCCAGATCTTTTGCAGCAGTGAAGATCTACCACAAAAGAAGTCAGCTCTGAACACGAAACTTACCTAACATTTTTATGGCATTAAAAAGGAGTCTGTCTGAGATTGCTTGACACTTTGGACAGAGCTGTCATTTGTCTCAGACATCTCAGTACTAAGAACTTTTATGAAATCATGTGCAGTGTTAATACCTTGCACAGGGGTTTTCCTAAAGCTAGCTGGGTAGAGGTGTTCAAAAATGAAGTAATAAAGTAGATAATTAGTAGACAACTGGCACTTTTACACATACCCTCTCTTTCAAGAGAAAGGAGTCTCAACTCATCACATCCAGACAATCAGTTTTAGATTTCAGCTTTAGCCCCTGATCAGGTGAAGGATATCAAAAAGCAGTAATGAAAAAAGGTGTTTTTCTTTAGGTTTTTTTACCCTGTAATGGAGTTGTAAATCATAGCTTTATTTTTAAATTATGTTAATACTGTAAGGGACGAGGCCCAAGTGACTATGCTGTGAGCACAGGCAATGCCCCAAGAGAAAGCCCCAGAAGCCAGCCACAGG
>NW_008795018.1:8478248-8491387 GCF_000699145.1 Aptenodytes forsteri
CTCTCTCTCCCCCTCCCCCCCTTCTTGTTCTTTGCCTTTGATGCTGCTAAGTAACACCTGGCCTACCTCAACTTCTCATAAAGCTACTTAGCTTATGTGACATATTAATTCACGGAGGGTTGATGCTTATAGAGTTTTCGTTCCATTAAAGTTGATGTTCATGTATGGACCTTGAGTGTTATCTCACCTTAATCCACACCGAGGGGATTTGTGGACCTTAGTCACTCTCCCCTTCGTGTAGGTGGGACATGACAATACTGAAAAAAAAAGGTCAAAACCTTGAATGGGACAATCAGTTTTTCAAAAAAGGAATCTCCATGTTGCATTTTCCTTTGAGTCAGCTTTGACATGGACGACACAATACAAGGATAGAAAGCATAAATACCACATTGATGACCTGTTAGACAGTACCCTAAATACTGGTCAATGTACTTAAGAGTTCACTAAGGTTTGGGGTTTTTTTCAAATTCACTTGTTCATTCTTTTCTTTCTTTTTAATTATTATTTCAGTTTTCTGGATAAGTTGCTTTGGTTTGAAGTAATTGAACCCTGGAGTTCCAGAATAATGGCGGTCCAGGCACACTAGGAAACCAGCCAGGCGCCACAATTTTCCCCTAAACTGCTTGCTGAGCAGGTCAGCAACTTGAGGACTGTGATACTGCTGAGTATGAAACTAGAAACTAGTTACTGAGAAGCTATAAATCACAACTAAAATTTAGGGCCTACTAAAGAGATTAAGAAAAAGAAGCATGTGATGCTTTTGGCACCTTCAGTGCAATAGGGACATTGCTTATAAATGAAAAATTGTTAGAGCATTAAGGCTTTTTTCGCCAAGATAAACCCAGTACTGCAGTTTGTTTTATGGTTTATAAAGTATCTGCTTTATGGCTTATAAAACCTGATGAACAAAGTCAGGAAACAGTACAAACATATTCCAGGGTTAGGCAAATACTTCAAAAGTTTCCGGAGCTGGTGGGAGAAATGTTAAATGAAAGGGAAAAAAAAAAAAGTAACTACAGCAAAGAAATGCTGATATAGTTCTAAACACTAAGTATGAGGCCATTCTTTTAAGTTTGCTGAAAGATATCTGAAAGCACTGAAAACAGTTTTTTCTGGGTTTGTGTGTGTATATATGTATAGATGTATCTTCATATAGAACGTAGAAAAAAATAAGTTAAATGCCAAAGATTGGATCAGCCTTAAGAACAGTGATGCAACTGTTCAGTAGTGCTATAGGAATACACAGATAAGAAATAAACACAGAGTATATCTGTACTGATAAATAAATGAGACTAGGGAGCAAGCTGGAGCACTAGCCATTGCGACTGCAGAAGTGTTTGCAGCATTCTTAACAGCTCTTGCCAGGACACAACCCCAGCGCAGATCACGAGGTGGTTCATGTCAGAGACCCTAAAATTCAGCATGGATGTAACCACAGCAGTTTTGGATCCCTTTGCCCTGTGTTGCTCTCTATCAGCACTGTCCCAGCAGGCTAATGCTGGTAGCCTAAAAAAGCCTTGGCATTCTTTAGGACCTCATATGCCCACAGCTGAGACACAACACGCATCCTCTGTTTCATGCTATAAAAACATTGCTTTGATGGTTTACAACACAGCCTTCACATCAGTTCAAAATGTTCTGAACTGGTACTAATGCCTCATACAGGACTACCAGCTGGGGCTCTAAGAAAACCCACAGCTTGACGCTGTGTGGAGTAGACACAACCAGTCTTCTCCAGAGGACACAGTCCCAAATAATGCAGGTATGAACCATGCTGCAGTACTTGTTATATGTAAATAACATATGTTGGACATGTGAGAAAGAATCCAGTTGTTCACCAGCATTAGTAAAAGTACTACTGTATTTATGACTTACTACATTTACTACATAACTCAGAGGTAAAGTAAAAGAAAGAAAAAAAAAATTATTTTTTTTTAAAAAAGGGACTAGAAACGCAAAAGATTTGGGACAACAGAACCTGGATCACTATTTAACTTTAGGTCCTTATTTCAGACAAATAAATTAGGACGCCTTCAGTTACCCTTCCTAAGCAGTGGAAAGGGCCTGGCATAGCCCCGTATTTCCGCAGGCAAATTAAGGTCTACATAGTTAAATGCCTAAACTTAGGTAAGACACTTCTGAATCCTGGAGAACTGAGAGCCTGAGAGAGCAAGCGAGTGTGAATGTGTGAGGTGAGAAGAAATGTAACAGAACAGCAAAAGAAGACAAAATTTATGTTTGAAATGCTGAACAATACAGTAAGGTGTTGATAGTCTGTGGAAAGAAAAAACACCCTTACAAACCTGTTAAGTGAACTACTGTGATCTTTTTTCTCAACAGGTGGCTATGAGAAAAAAAATGTGTTTAGATGATAAATTGAAAGCAAGAGCACCAGCACAAAGTTCATGAAATGCTGTAGGAAATTTTAAATAGTTTTTGTTCTATACACTTTTCTAATAAACTTGCTCTTCTTGTTTTTGCTGGAAACCAATGAGAAACTTCAAGACTAGCAGTTTTTATCCTCAGTCCCATATATTGCCACATTATGTCTTTTCCCTGCAACCTAAAAAACCCAAAAACTCAGCATGCAAAAACCCCCCAAAAATTCAGAGCATATACATATGCAAGATTTTGATTTTTCAGATAATGTTTAGATTGTATATCCTTCTATTTTTACCTACTTCACCTGTTTTGTTTCATATTGATCTGAATATAGTTATTTAGATACTTCTAAGAGCAATGAAACTGAAACTAATCATTCTGCACCACAATTTGGCTTGCTTCTACAGGAAAAGAAATAACAGTATTCCACTGTAGAGCATTTTAAAGGATTATGTTTCTACTTCTTTAAAACAAACAAACAAACAAACAAACAAAACATTCTTGATGTAAAAGAAAACCCTGAGGAAATACATAAAACAACACTTCAGTTTTTACTTTCACATCACTGCACAAGGAGTACCAAACCATACTTTAGAGAAGAAGAAAGGAGGAGGAGGAGAATCCTACACAATTGATAAATTAAACTTCATGCCTTAAAACCTTTGTTAAATGAATGATTAAACAATAAGCATTATACAATGAGTGTGTGTTGTGGGTGTGATGAGGGGGTGTAAGTGAAGGACAACTGCACTAAGCACTTTTGTGGAAAACAGGAGGAGTAAAAATAGCTGTATTTCCATCTTTTGTCCCAATCACAGTGATTTAATATCAAACAAAAAACATACAGTAACTTCTCTCCTGCAAGTCACAGTGTGCACAAAGACATGTATTTCAGGACACATGGGATTAGACTTTCATGTTTATCCTATTATTGCTAGAAGAGGCAACTAACTCCCACAAAGCCATGTTTTGAACTTACAGATGGCTGATACTTGCAGTATGAGGGGTGAGAATAAACTACTCAAAATTCTGTTTAACCTTCATAAACATTATCAGATACTGACTATAGGGCTTCTGATGAAGTAAAACAAATTGTTAAGCCTAGCATCACATTATTGTTTTCATACACTATTGAAACCTCTTTGAGTTGAATGCCTTTAACCTTAAATTTCTTCAAGAATTTCAAGGAAGAGCCTTTAGGCTTCATCAGCCCTCAAATGCTTTCACACTTAACTCTTACTGACTTCGAGGGAGTTGCTCAGGTATGTCTAATGGAAGATTTGGGCCCTCAACGCTAAATTTTCAGAGAGATTAAAATAGTGGCATGCACTTTTAGATAGCTACAAAGAATATACACCTGAAATAGTCAAGAAGAAATTAGTGCCACTGTTAATCACTGAAAATCTCTGCTTCCAACCCAAACTATTCTATGATTCTATGATTCTGTTTATAAACTTGACATACCATTGAGCATATTTTATAAATTAGCATCCTGTTTTGACATTTTAGTTTATATCACTTTAAAATAATTTTAACTTCTTGGCTTTATTGAGTATACTATAGGCAAATAGATTTTACACTATTTTTATAGCCTCACTATAACTAATCTATAGTTTTTTCAGTCCCAATGCAAGTGCTATGATTGTTGCACTTCTCAAATACAGCCAGCAAGATTTTCTCTGAACTTTAAGATCCTAACATTCCTAAAGTAAAATTTCGTGACTCTGAAGGCACAGTGAAATGTGTTTCAGCTTTCCATAAAATAAGCAGAAATCTAATGAAAACACATTCTTGAAAGATTTGCACAAAAATTTTCTGATCAAGTCAGAAATTTCTGTATATGCTATATGCTATAATGTATATACTGTATCATAAAATATGTAGTACATGATTTTGGTAAATGTGATTCCCCCTCACAGGTGATATTATGAAATGGAGAAGTAGATCAACATGAATAATAAGTAGTAAAAAAAAGGAAAAAGTCCCTTGTTTAAATTACAATACAGTTAATTCTACGTGCTGATGTTATTAAAGGTCTTAGTTCAGTCTTACTTCATTCAGAAAGGTTTGCTTATCATTGGTATCACATAATTTCTGCATTATTCCATTCAAATTCAATGTGGCATAATAAATAATATATGACATGACAGTAAATATCTTATTTTTTTTTTCAAAAATCAACATTAAGAAACAACTATGCAAAGCAAAACAATACCAACCCACATTAACACCTAATAAGATAAAATATATTATTTTAGAATAATGGCCTTAGAAAGCAAAATTCACAGACAGATAGGTTCAGAACTGCTCATTTAGAAATCTTGGGAAGCTTTACATCAACTTCAATGAGAATAGACTTGTATTCTTGTCTATGTTTAAATTAATGATTTAATTAATTTTGAAATTAAGCACACTAAAGCATGTAAAAATAAAGATATTTCTAAATATACAAATGTAGTGCATCTCCCTTTATCTTGTAAATGTCACCCTTATCTTGTAAATGTTTGAAACCTTTTAAAGAATTCCTCCTTCCACTAAGCTGAGTTGATTGTGAAGGAGGTTAGGACAAGGAATGAACCGTGGAAGTGAATATTTTCATGCTGCCTTTAGTGAGCTGAAGGGGTAACAGGCACTTTTGTAATTAGGTCACTCGATACATTAAAAATTGACTGGAGAAGGTAACCTTGTCTTACTATTTGTGACTAAAGTTCTATGTATATTTACAGTTCTGTAATTGTAACTTCCTTTGGTGTTTAAACCTTGTGATAAGGACAGATGTAAGTCTCCTGAGTTTATGGAATACCTAGTCCAGAGATGACTTTCACCCTGTTTTATTTATCTTACAATACTGTCTTATCTCTTGGGTGTAGAACTTCTACAATTCCCTTGAAAGCACATGTAAAACTCTGGTTTTACAGGCTGAAATATAGATATATCAGTACAGATATGACAGACTTCCTATGCTTACGCTTCATGTTCTTATCTTTTTTTTTTTCTTTAAGGAAAAAAAAGCCATCTAGTTAAGCAGCTTAGAATGCACTGATGTGAAAAATCCCTCAGAATTCAGTAATGATGTGTTCGTCTTTCTGCACATCTGCTCAAATTCCAAGTCACGATGAAGAACCTATAAAAATTCCAAGTCATTGAGAGAGAGAGACACTCACAAGTATTAAAGTGCTGTTGAATCAGTATTTCCGCTATAGACTTTTTATGGCTAAGGAAGCAGAGCAGTTATAGTCGCAATTTCCCAACTGGGATGTGGGAACACATGGGCGACAAATACAGCCAAGGAGGCAGACCTGGTCTGTTTCCTGTAGCTTGCTATCTTCAGGCTTTGTTCAAACCTCACAAAGAAGCAAGGGTGAACCTGGCCTTTTCTGATGTCAATTGAAAGTTTTCCCATTTACTTAAAGGTTCAGAATTACTTATCATCTTTCTACTCTTTTTGGTTTTAACAGAATCTTTCCAGTTAGGAAGAAAAACCTTTCTTTTTATGTCTGAAGATGGCCTGAAGCAATAAGTCAAAGAGAGGAGATCCATACTACTCATTAATTTATTGGATCTGTTGATCTTGAAGCCAATATATAAAACTTTAAAGTGGGCATTACTTTTGACTTGTGTAGCTAGCAGGAAGTAAAAGCAAGAAGTTCCTATGAGGAAGAAGAAAAGATGGCTCTCAGTGAGAAGAAAAAGAATGGAAGAGTGTAGAAGAAGAAAAATAAAACCTAGCAATTTAGTTCTCAGAACAGCATATTTTCAACTCGGCTATGTTGACCCTAACAATATTCTCCTTTCCAACTTTTCCAATATTTTCCTAGAATTTCGTACAACTCTTAAAATATTTTAATTTTTCAGTAATTTTCTGTGAATAATCATGTTTACTATAAATATTAAAACCAAAATATGTAATGTATTAAATCCCAGGCCATATTCTTTCTCTGTTGTCTAAGCAAGCTTTCAACTGATATCACTGACTGCTCCTTTCTTTGTTGAGGAATGTATCTCTACATCTTCCTAAATTTATACCCAATTCACAGACTATGATTGAACTGACATTGATGTGTTTGTAAAGTGGATATGTGTACTACTGGACAATGAGGTAGTGAATGAAATTTATAATGGCTAGATGCAAAACCTTGAAAGACATAAAAAAGTCAACTGATAATTAGATCAAATTTTCAACATCTATTTAAAAATACAGCCATAAGAGAAGGTGCAGCGCTGTGCTATTAGTCTCAAGTTGGAAGTCAGCCTGACACTGCATTCGTCCATGAAGTTTTCTTCTGACATACAGTACTGCAGTGATACTGGACAGAACAACTGATGCAGGACCTTGCCCCTTTACCTCAGATATGTTTGATGAACCAGAAGAACCCACAGAGCCTGGAAAATTGGTTCCCATAGGAATGACTGTGGTCATCTTTTGCTTTTGTTATTTTCACCTTTTTTACCATGCCTGACAATTTTTATTACAGAGAGTTTCTTTAGACAATAGGCAGGAGGCATGAGTATTTACTGTGCAAATAAACACAGTTAGAAATATTCTAAGAAAATAAGATTCACTTTGCCCTTGGTATGATTCTTATGGTGAAATAGAAAATACATATTTAAGATATCTTTCTCCACAGCCAATCTCAACAAGAACCCTGAAATCTCAACACATATTCCTTTTGGCAGGCAATAAAACACAATTAATAAATAATATATACAGATCATTATAACATTTAAACAGTCACACTAGAGTTCAGCTGTGCTAATTAGATTACAAGTAGGAGGCAAACGAATGATTCAAGATAAACCATACGTAAATAAACAGCTAAAGATTTGCTAAGGGATAATGCTGAAATTATCAATTAATTCTTCCTAATACCAACCTCCTAAACTGATTTTAAATCTGCACAGGAATGGTCTGCAAAATATATACAAATGCAATGCTGGGATACAACATTATGATGGGATTAATGATCCATGCTTTTTCTGTAGAGAACGGACATTCTTCAGAAAAACCAGGCTGATACACTGGGGTAGGAAGAAGCCTATCTTAAATTGCCTGAGTTGCCATAAAGGGTGATAAATGTTGAGTGAGGCACACCCACACATAGATCATTTTTTTGTTTAAAATATATTTTTTCTCTGGAATTTTGTATCTGCTGTTAAAGTAATTGATATTTCATTTGAACAAGGCTGTCTGATTATTAAATACCACTGTTCATAGATACCCAGGGTAAAATGCATTTTTGCCTTACGTGCAATGTAAAACTTTGATACATGTGAAATCATATTCTGCAACCCAATCTACCAATGAGAAACCTATGGAATACAACTTTATGAGCAATAGGGAATGAATAACTAACATCTTAAACCATACCCAACAAATACCTTTATGTAAGCTAAATAGTTTTGTTGCCCAGTTGACTTCCACGTCCTCATTCCCTAATTTTCATTACTACACAAATCTCAGTTACTTCGTAACATTCTAGAAGAAACCAATTAATTGTTTCCAAAAGAAAACCTGTGTGTGGTTGTGAGGACAGCTTGCTCCAGGGATCATTTGTACAGACACAATTACACCAGATTTGCTTCCTTTGCCCTACGCAGTCCTCTAACACGCTTCCCTAGGGTTGTGTACCTGCAAGCATTCCTGGCTGCCCTCAAACCACATCAAAGGAGAGGCCACCCTCACACCTTCTTTTGTGCTTTAAAATTCTCATGCTGAGGATTGCAGCATACCTTTCGTAGTATTTCAGACACCCTGATCAAAGAAACCACACAAGAAATGATTGCTTTGTCTTAGGGTGGTATAGGCATTACAGAGAGCCAGGACCATGTGCTATGTAGCATGGATGCAGTGAGTCTAGTCTGAGAGGGGGTAGCCCTGAGTGATGCTTTTGCACATTCTGCACCACTTGGCATGGGATCAGCCCCTTGGGGTGGGTGCAGGTGCAGTCAACTGCTAAAAATGAATCCAAGCTGAAAGCAGCACTAGAAAGTGTGGCAGCTGATACCAGATTTCTGCTACCTGCTCTCTTCGTAATACTATCATGAAAGTCTTAAATCTCCCTTGAAATTCTGGAGATTATTTTCTGTTTAGATGTAAATATTCACGCTTGTACTCAACATCATTGTAGTCAACACCTCAGCTGCACACACTTAGAGAAAGAAAACAAAACAAAACTAAAAAAGCACATAAAAAACAAGGTCTACTTTATTGCACTGCAGCTGAGGTTTGTAAGACACGTTGGAGGTAATTTCACCACTGTCTATATTCCAACGGTACGTGAGGAGAGTATGTCTATAAGCACATACATACACAGAGAAAGACAGCACGAATTTATCCGTCTCATCCTCAAGACATCTATAAAGCTATCAGCTGAGGGGGGCATGAAGTATATCAGGCCTGGTTTCTCCAGGCCCATTCACTTTTAGAAGCAGCGAAAGTCTCATCACTGAAGGAATGCTAAAACGCAACATGCTGCAGAGAGACCCAAATTTATACCCTCAGAAGCAGCCCAGGTAGAAATTATTACCCTGCCTTTCCCTGAGGGTATGTGTACAATTGGATGCATAGTTAGCTGCAATGGAAGAGTATCACAACAGAATTAAAAAGAAGATGAAAGCTTACAGAGTATAAATGTCTGAATCTGCAAACAAAAACTGATTGGCATTTTGTAGTATGAGCATCCCAAGTAAATCTTTCCCTCACTGTTCCTTAATAACTCTGTGTCATTTATGGGATAAGTTTGAGAGTATGTTATAAGCACATACATACACAGAGAAAGACAGCACGAATTTATCTGTCTCATCCTCAAGACATCTATAAAGCTATCAGCTGAGGGGGGCATGAAGTATATCAGGCCTGGTTTCTCCAGGCCCATTCACTTTTAGAAGCAGCGAAAGTCTCATCACTGAAGGAATGCTAAAACGCAACATGCTGCAGAGAGACCCAAATTTATACCCTCAGAAGCAGCCCAGGTAGAAATTATTACCCTGCCTTTCCCTGAGGGTATGTGTACAATTGGATGCATAGTTAGCTGCAATGGAAGAGTATCACAACAGAATTAAAAAGAAGATGAAAGCTTACAGAGTATAAATGTCTGAATCTGCAAACAAAAACTGATTGGCATTTTGTAGTATGAGCATCCCAAGTAAATCTTTCCCTCACTGTTCCTTAATAACTCTGTGTCATTTATGGGATAAGTTTCATCCCTCAGTGTAGATCATGGGAAAGTTCACAAGACATTCCTGAAGTTTAAATGGAGCCTTAAGTGTTATTTGGGTTTGTGCCTTTTCCTTCATTAGGGACTGCACTATGTGGCATACCCCATGGATCAGTCTCTTATGATACCAGCACCCCAAGGACCCCTTTTACTGCTCTGCTTGAGGCAGGGAAGCTACATGTCCTGACCATGAGTTTGTTGCCCAGCATCTGCAATGCTGTTTTTCACAGATAATTAGTCACACAGAACAAACTAAAGGAATATAAGGATCAATAGCGAAAATGAAACACAACAACCAGAAAAGAAACCATATGAAGGTACAATAAATGATCTAGTGTCATCTACCAAACTGAAAACTCTAGGGATATGATCAGTCTCTTTAAATACCTTCAGGGTAATAATATATAAAAGAAAGAAGGGATTTATTTCATCTAGAAAATGGTAAAGACAGGGGGCATTGGCCAAAGCAAAGAACAGAAAAGTGGTGGCAGTAAATAAGAAAAAGGTCTTAACTTTAAGATCAATTGGTTGCAGAAATAAAACCCTTAAGGGCATTTGGTCAAGGCACTGTCGTTGCAGATGCTACAGCGAAGGCTAGACAAATCATTAGTTGGAATGATGTGACATGGTTCTGCAAGGGGCTGAGTAGCTGCCCAGACTGATGTTTTTTAGCATTATTATTGCAGAAATAATATCATACATACAGCTCATTTGCCCCTAGGTTTCACATTTTCATTGTAACACAGGTCTAAAAAAGACCAAAGATAGGAGAGACACTGTTCATTTCAATGTCCAGCTGTTTATGTTTTGAAAGTCTCAAGAATTAACTGTTATATTTTTAGGATCTCATTTAGATACTGCTGAGACTCTAATTTTACACCAATTTTTTATGCATGAGTTGAAATATTTGTCAACACCAGCTAGATTGATGTTAACCACAAATCTCATCATTTAAAAGTAACTTTTTGGAGCATGTCTTTTTTCTTATGAAGTTACTGTCTTTGGTAAAATTTCATTTTCATTTTCATTTTTTCAAATGCTTTTGAGAGATGTGGCAAGGAATGACCATAGAAGTATAAACTGTTAAGGAACAGCCATTAAGAAGGAAGCCATTTTCTTCATTCATGAATAAAAATTTGTAGATGAGCCATTATTTAAGCAATATTTTTTTAAATGAAACAAATAGGAGGGAAATCTGAATCCACAGAAGTCCTGAGTATCTTGTGTGAATTCCTTATTTAAAAGAAGACAATCGCAAAAATCCTTTGACACTAGCAAGATCAGGATTTCATTAAATTTCATGGACACCAGCCCCCATGAGTACACAGATTAAAATGATAGGATTAAATAAACTAAAAACAGATTGTGTAATGCTATGAATTTGTGCTCCTAGTAACAACTAAACCTATTATGTCTGATAAGCTATTAAACAGATCTAACCAACATTTAAGTACTGTGTGTTTTTGCAGAAAGAAAGTGTAATTTCAAATGCACTTTCCTGGTTACAGTGATAGGAAATGACATGGAATAGGCATCCAGTGAACATGCCCATATGCCAAGCCACAATCACACAACAGCAAAGGTAACACAACTGCCTGCACTGTAACTGTGCTGTGTTAGTATGAGAGCAAAGCTTATTTACAGGCTCCGACAAAGTCTGATACCAGCAGCTAATAACTAACAGTACAATATTGCAATACAACTGGGCTAGCTAGGATCATTGAAGAAGACTATGTTTGGGGATTTTTTGCAAAGATGATATATGAGGCTTCTTTCTTTCTACTAAACACGTGGAGCTACACTGTCTTCAAAGCAGTATTTTCTTTACTACTTTTCTCACTGTGCAGTGTCCAGGATATAACAAAACCCATGTTTTAGTCCTTTCAAATATTTTGTTATGACCACTTCTCAACAACAAGGTCATTTAGGAAGACCTGCGAAATAATTGTTCCCAAACTTTATGCTCTAGTAGTCATTATATTAAATATTGTTTACTAAAGGAAAACTCATTTTCTTCTTTACACTCTTGTGTAGACTTCGCAAACAAGTGTCCTACTCCTTAATCTTTCATCAGATTCAATGTTTGTGTCTTTATATGATCCAGATCCTTCGTTACAGGCATAAAACATTAACCTTGTGTCATATGAAGGATTTGGTACAATCTGTTTTCCTAAATGCCTTTTAGAATTGTAATAAAAATAGATGTTAACAAAACTGTATGGCACCTAGATACTGAAAATAAGTAACGTATGCTGGATATGGTAAACTTGTGACTTTAGACTGATAATTCTGTGAAATTAAAAATGCTGTTAAAAAGTAGCTTTACTAAGTGTTCTTGTTTCCATTCCGTGGGGGGCTTACCTTAAAATGAATGTGTACTTAGAAAGTGAATTAGGATTGGTGATTCTAGTCAGTGATTAATTTAGCATGTGGGGTTTTTTTTCAGGTACAGCTCCCAGAATAAAAACAAAGTTGCATACAGTAGACATTCTAAAGCATGCTTTTTGCTTTTAGTGTAAGGAACTCAAATTGGCTTCTATCATCTTTTATCTGCTTTGTGTTGCCTGATACTTTCTCCAATACGTGCACACCTCCCACTACCGTTGGAGAAAAGCAGTACTGAAAATATTATTCACAGCGTTCAGCAATTTGGACAGATGTACACCAGAGAGATTACAGCACACAAGGATAGTCGCCAAGAGGGTCTCTAGTCCACCAGTTTTCACATGAACTTAATAGTTCAAGGGACGTCCTGTGGCTACTGCATCTGCACTGTATTAAACATCTGAAAGGTTCAAATCTGACAAAGATCTTTTGATAAATTGCAACAAATAATTTGTTTCAGTGACGGGAAAATGGTAGGGCATTGTTGCAAAATTAAATAAACAGTTTGGGTAGGAAGGAAGCATAAAGAGGCTTAGAAGAGAAGGGAGAGGAGAAATAATGAAATAGATACAGGGGGATATGATAACCAGGAACAAGAAGACAAAAGTTCATGGAGTCTTGTAACTGCCAAGAATACTGCTTTGGAATATTGGCTAGATGTGTGATTTCTCTTGCCAGCTTGATAAGGAACCCCACTCAAGTATTTCATCGTTACTATTCCCCTTGATTCCACTTAAAAGTCAATCACAAAGCTAGCATGATTTGTCCCTCACACATATCTCGCATGTTTGGCTTTAGCAGTGCTTACAATGATTAGAGCAAATCTACATAATTCAGCATAGACTATAATCCATTTTCCATAATTAATCAAAGAAGTGTTTCAAATGTTCTTTAAAAAACTGACCACAAGATGAGTTGGATAAGCTTTTTTTCATTCCCTGTAAAAACCATAAAAGAATTAATAAATATTGTACCACTTCCCTCTTTTTAACCATAGTGATCCAATTAGACATGAACATAGAGCCATGAGTTATTTTTTCTTGGGATAAAAAAAAATAAGTGTTATACTTATTGCATGCCGGGGAAGATTATGGAGCAGTTCATCTTGAGGGCGCTCACAAGGCATGAGCGGGACAACCAGGGGATCCGGCCTAG
>NW_008795018.1:8496840-8517205 GCF_000699145.1 Aptenodytes forsteri
AAGGAAAAATTTCTTTACTGCAAGAGTGGTGAAGCATTGGAACAGGCTGCCCAGGGTTGAGGATGGTTGAGTCCCCATCCCTGGAGGTATTTAAAAGATGTGTAGATGAGGCACTTAGGGACATGGTTTAGTGGGCATGGTGGTGTTGGGTCGACGGTTGGACTTGATGATCTTAGAGGTCTTTTCCAACCTCAATGATTCTATGATTCTATGATTCTATGATTCTAATATTGTGGGTTAACTCTGGTGGGCAGTCAAGTACCACACACCTGCTCGCTCACTTCCCCCCAACCCACCCCCAGTGGGATGGGGACAGAGGAAAAGAAGAATAAAAGCAAGAAAACTTGGGGTCAAGATTAAAAGAAAAAAAGTGAAATAAGATTAAAGCAGGATTTATTTAATAAGTGGAAGAGGAGAGAAGAAAACAAAACAAATTATGCAAAAGCAATCACTCATCACCTCCCAAGGGTAGACCTATGCCCAGCTAGTTCCAAAGCAAAAGATGGCTAACCCTCCTAAACCCCCCTTTTTTCCCTTTTATTGCTGCGTTATATGGTATTGAGTATCTCTGTGGTTAGTTCAGGTTATCTGCACAGTTGTGTCAACTCCCAACCTATTGTGCACCCCCCAGTCTATTCACTGGGGGAGCAGAGTGAGAAGCAGAGGTGGCCTTGATGCCATGCAAATACTATTCACCAAAAGCTAGAACATTAGTGACTTATCAGTATTGTTTTGGTCAGAAATCTAAACCACAGCACCATAAGAGCCGCTATGAAGAAAATTAAATCTATCCTAGCCAGGCCCAGTACACATGCATAATATTAAATGTTTATAACAGGTAAATTAATTTAAAGCAGAACATATTACTGGGTATTTCTCTTCAACATCAGCACAGCTTCCATTTTAAACAGGGGTTTCAAGACTATATTTTACAAATTTTCCATCTACCTTCAGATTTTAAACCAGCTGAATTCAAACTCAAGTTCAGTCCTCTTTGTGGGGTGCTGGGAGGTGGGGAGGCAAAGAAAACCCCTGTAGACACAGACCAACTGTAGCAAGAATAAGTTTTTAGGTTAAGTTTTTACAGATTAATAAATCACTGAAAGAACTGCAGTTTAATATTTTAATCTTAGCAATCATGCCTGCTAGCCTCCCTTTATGATGGCTCTAAACTATGTACAGAATGATATACTTACTGTGCATGTTCTCTGATGTTGTACTGCATAAATTATCAACTTAGGTTGATAGCTGTCACACAGAAATAAAGATAAAGCACTATATATTTTAATTAATACATTTATGAAATGAAAATTAACAGATTATCAGCTAAATTAAAAAGCTAACCTATAATTATCATAGGTTTAAATGGCAGGTTAAATGTATAATCATCAGTTAAAAGCTTAATTCATTAATATAAAGAGAATTTCAGCAAATTTTTTCTTTTGCATTTATAGTTCTTTAATTATAAAATAATAGGTCAAATTAATTTGCTTTTCAATGATGTTCATGTAAAAGTTACATGAAATTAATGTGCAATCAAAGAAGGATGAAATAAACTTTTAGCTTTTCAGGGCCCTTATGTGGCTCCCAAGAGGATAAATTAGGGGAGAAAAGCCAACGGCTTTATCCCAGTGGCAATTGATTATTGTTAAGCAGAAGAGTATTAAGCAATGAATAAACTAACAAAATGTGATTTTATTTTTTTTTTATTTTAGTGGAATTCATCAAGAAAGCTTCCATCAAAGCTGGCAGAGCTATCTGTCTTACGTGACTGAGCAATGAAGTTTTCTATCATATGTAATATCATGCACCTTTGTGTGAGCAGCTAAATCAAGCCTTAGGTGCTTACTTATTGTGGCTAGATCTCCACTGACTATAATGGGAGCTTTCACATCTGTCTCAGATGTGGGCACCAAATTTAAAGTACTTAAGGTTTTTCCTGTATGTATACATACCTTTAGGGGTTTCTATTTCCTAGGAATTATAATCTTTGGGTTTGCCCCTCAATTTTTTTTTCCTGAGTTCAGCTGACAGCAGCAATATGGGACAGAGAATTGTACGGAATATTTCCACTTCTTGCTTGATTTCAGCACTCCTGCTCTTTGTCATTATATGTTTAAGAAAGATAAAATTAAGCTTGTTCCCTTATGTCCTCGTTTCGGCAGGGATAGAGTAAATTTCCTTCCTAGTAGCTGGTACAGTGCTGTGTTTTGGATTTAGGATGAGAACAATGTTGATAACACACCGATGTTTTAGTTGTTGCTGAGTAGTGCTTACACTAGTCAAGGACTTTTCAGTTTCCCATGCTCTACCGACTGAGAAGGCTGCAGGTGCACTTCTACTCTTCCAATTCTCTCACCCATCTCACTGGGGAGGGGGGAAGGGAGCGAGCGGCTGTGTGGTGCTCAGTTGCTGACTGAGGTTAAACCACGACACCTTAGAAACACCAAATTCCTCGTTTCTATCCAGAATGATCTTGACTACTACTTTTTACATGAAGACATGATAGAGGAGCATTAACCACAGATAAAAATAACATTTTTTAAATTTACTACAAAACTCACAAATTTCCCAGGAATCACAAAATCAGTGATAGTTACAGTGTCAGTGATTGAAAGCATTTAAAGAGCAGTCACTAAGACATTATCATTTTCTCTTACAATTTTCTCTTACAGTTATATCAGTCCCAACTAGTCACATTATATGTATCAAAAAAAAAAAAAAAATCCACTTCATGTTTAGAAATTTAGAGCATTATGAAATGTAGCAACTAAAATAGGTAAATGACTTTAAGACGATCAAGGGGAAATATCATTATAACAATCAGAGCTAGCAATTATGTTTTTGAATAATACTATTAAGCAGCTTGTGAGCTAAATAATGTATGCACTTATCAAGGAAACTTTTTTTAAAAACAATATAGAAGACAACAAGCTCAGAAAGACACGATCATTTGGACGATCCAGAGGAAGAAGTCCCTTTAGATTAGCTTTTCATATTTTGCAGATTTAATAGTCAAGTATTTTGATTATTTGAGAGGTCCCACTCATAGTATCTATCAAATTTTTAATAGTATTAAATAAGATTATTGAATGTCTATGTCATTTACACAGAGAAATTAATTCATTCTGTCTACTGTATTCTCTATTTTTGTCTTAAAGATTAAAAAGAGATTATTATCTCAGGGTGAGCTTTCATGACCCTGGATGAATAAATAGGACAGCAAAGAGCTATATTCATATCCTTTAGATCCCTGAATTTACGCATCAGTGAAACATACTTTGCCAGAGAAGGAATTAAAGTAGAAACTGCCTCTTAAGGAGGGGATAGAGAAATCCATTAAGTCTCGGCTGGATTCCTTGGTGTTTCAGGGAATGTCAACAAATTAGCTTTTATTATTTGTGCCTCAAACAATTACAAGCTCAGTGATGTTTAGAATAGAATGTAGTGAACTGAAAATGCAAATCACAAAAGAACAATTTAAAAGAAAATATTTAATGTAGTGTAATTAAAATAGAATTAAAATACACATAGCAATGCTTTAATCTCAAGGCTCCTTGAGTTCAGCATCTATTTCAGAAAGGGCAACTTCATCTCATTTGTGGGGAGAGGGGAAGTAAGAAAAGAAACACATTGGTGGAGGCTTTAATTCTTTACTTTGAAAAAGCAAATGAGTGCTTAACAACTTCCTTTTGGCAACCAATTCAAAAAATTGTTAACTAAAAATATGATTAGCTTCCCTTAACTGCTGTCACCCAGATTTTAAATCTTGCATTCATCTTTTTCCCCGAGTTTTAAAATCAAGTCAGCTGTGTCTTCCGAATTCAAGCTGAGAACATATTTGAACATGCCTTAGAAGGCAGCATCTGCTAGTCCTTCTCTCTTCCAGCACAGGGTGCCAAACTTATGATCTGAAATAAATTAAAGAAAATGCACTTTGTGTATGGAAAGAGCAAATTTCACTTTCTTTCATTAGCTTTCGACTTTCCACTGTTCATTTCTTTTTAATGTCTTGCCTATCTGTGTTATGAGGTAGCATCAAGCTTCCTTATTCACCTGCTCTGCACTGCTTGTTTCTTCTTTTTAGAACTCCTCTTTAACTATCTTTTTTTTAAAATATTCCACTTTTTTCTTTAATGGAGTCATTAACAGACTTATTGGGAAAAATCAGAAATGGAAATATATATTGTCTTACATACTATAGTTTTATAGTGATACAACATGGCAAACTTCTGGAGATCCCAGATAAATTACAATCCAAAATGACAAATGTCTGTCAAAATAGTTTCAACATTGCTTCAAAGTAGGATTTATTGCATGTTTTAAAGATACAGAACTCCAATATGACCTAACAATATTTGAGGAAACCAATATCTGTAGTAAGGAGAAATTAACCATTATGCATAATAAAATGTTAAGCAGCAGCACATGAAAGAGACTAAAAAAATAAAGGAAAATCTATCAACCTAAGCTTTTAAATCGCACCACTGTTAAACTCCAGTAGGAGTATTAATGATGCACTTAGAAATCACTGAAACAGCATATCGAATAGGACAATAGCATCAATAAAAAGGAAACATATTTGATTATTTTTGTTCTTATTTATTGATAAACTATTTGGCAAAGTATAGACTGCTGAACATGAATATAAGAACATCCAGCAGTACATAAGATTTTTTAGGGTTTGTATTTAAAGAATGTGTTCAAGCTCATGTGTTTACTGAAACACACTCAGTGCCTATTATTTGAACCACTTGAGCTCCACATCTCTCAAAAACAAGATTATCATGAGGTTCCTAAGAAGCATGCAATCAGACTCTTCTTTCACTCCAGGATAAATTATAAAATATTTGTATTTTAGGGGGATGATAATTGTAATATTCCAAATGGTCACACAAAAAATAATGGAAGGAATAACATTTCAGGTAAATATATCAAATACAATTAAAAAGTGTCAGTTACCCACGAGTTTTAGCTGTTGGCTGGAAATTGAAGTGCTTTCAGAGAAAGAAGTAATCTAATGTTTTCCAGATTGTTACTTCATTGCTGATAATGCTACAAGCTGTATAAAGAACAACAAACAAATCCCTATGCTTTTCTATGGCGGACATGAAAAAACCCCAGACTATCACAGTTGCAATGAACAAGATATTGAATGACTGTGCTGGAGGTTTTATTAAAACCTGCAATATTCTGAACAAAGGTCTTATCGTATACTTGCTTCTGTATCATATTAATTGGTTTCTTATCACATTAGCCAACTCCCCTCTCCCTAATAGCATACAAAAGTGAATAATATGTTAAAACGTTGATAATACTTTAAGACTTATTAACAACTTTCATGAGATTAGCTTCTTCCTTTTGCACTAGCATAGTAAAGCTCTCAGATCATATACTGTCAAGTACCTTTCATATCATATTAGTTTAAATGAAATCATTAAGACAAAAGGCAGGCCAAAGATACGATATAAAAGTCTCACTGTTTAAGTAACTTCCTAAGTATACAGGCTTATATTTTATTACACTAGATCACAGAAAGCGTTTCTACTGGCAATATTTCCCTCATATCATTAATATGATGATAAATGATTACGTTTCATATAACAGTCAAATGAAAGGCAGTCTTAGCATCCGCTCTTCACAGTGCAGCCACTATAATAACTCAGGTTCCTGGAATATGTCCATTGATGTACAACTGTTGCATCAAGGGGTTATGATGTCCTCCGTCCTTTTCCTGTATTTCCAGTTGGTTGTTCTCTGATAACTGACTACCACACTAGCATGGTATCTTAATTAAGGAATATGTTGGAGCTGATATGATCACTGACAAAGGATATAAACATGGCTTTACAGCTGTGGTTTATTCATTTGAATAAGAAAAGCATTCTGAGTTGAATTAACACAAATTAAAAATGAAACAACATTTTTGAAAAGATAGAGGCTGCTAAATTTCCTCACACAAACACATCTCTATTCATTAAGAAAGTTGAGGGAAATTGCCAAAGAGGGAGTTCTCATAACTGAATATGCAGGTTGTATTATGTCATTCTGTAATGCAAATAGTGCATAATGCAAATGGCCTCCCACTCTCCTTGAAGGAAAGCAGTGCTGTTTACCTCAGGATCCAGCAGAGCGTTGGGAGGGTGACCATAACATCAGCAAAAACAAATAGATATGAGAAAGTTTGTATGCATCAGTGCTCACTGTTTTATTAATGGGAATTAGCAGTATTTTAATAAAACTGTCTATAGGTGTTAGTAGCACTGTAATTTGACTAATAATAACTTTGGTTTTATTTTGACTAGACAGTTCAAATATTGATTAAACAATCAGTAAATTCCTGGTGCTTCATAAGGTGCATTTCCTTAGTCAACACAAATTTCACAGGGGATAGCACATGTCCACAGAAAAATTATCTGTAGAATGCCTATTGCACTTAGCATGTACACCAGATTTATTTAGCTAAGCATAAGCTCAGCACAGGTACCTCTCTACCTATGACTGTATTCATGGAATGATCTGTATCCATCTTTTGAATCTACAGACAAGACTGCTATCTGCTATTACCCGCATTAGCATGCAGGCCAGAAAAGGGTAAAATGAACACAAAGGCATTTATAAGAACTATCTCTGTGGGCTGCAACTTTTTCTGAAAATCTGGGAGAGGTGAGAATGAGTGGATGGAGACACAGTCAGGGCTTTCACTCAACTGTCACCCTGAAATGGCTAGCACAGCTGAGTTAGTGCAGAAAGAAGTAATGAGTCAGATATCCACAACTGGCATAGTTTACTTTCCTTTTGGAACAAGGGTAGAAAAAACGACTGCTATGGTTTTCTAAAGCACAATCTGGCCTCAGCTCTCTACTCCTGAATAGCAAGAATTGCACTTCTTTTTTCTAGGGGCAAAATTTCACTGCAGTATTTTTTCAGCAGAAGCTGTAATAGAGGTACAACGCTGCAGATCGAACTACAGTCTTGAAAACTGTGGCAGTGACCCATTATTTAAAGTTTCAGTTCTAAATTTATTTCTTTTTTTAGTCAGCTGTGTTAATAGATCTTCTTTGTAGCATTCCACCCTCTGGACTGTAGCTATAATAGGACAGATAAATCTTAATAGGTAATAAACCACCTATGATTCCCTCCCTTTCAAACACACAATATTTGCATATGAATGAAAGCAGAACTGTGCCTCAACACACATTTTAGGCATGACTTACATTATAGAGCCCCAGATTTCTTATTTAAATAAGTTTATAGTGTTTCCTCCAGTTAGATCGGGTTTGTTAATTTTGGGTTTAACATTTATTTTCCTAAGAAAAATGTCTTGAAGTAGGTGATGCAACAGATACTATATTATTCCCTAGCAGTAACCTGGAAATCAATGGATTAAAAAATAGAATACAAAATCCCCCACCAAAACCTCCAATAAACAACCAAAATCAACAACCCCCCAAAATCAAATAGAAATAAAATAAGCAACTTCCCAATATAAATTGGTAGAGACGCATTCAGAAAGAGATTGAGATGAAGATTAAAATTATATAGCCATGAAAAATAAGCATGTAACCTGTAATCTTTCTACTGTGATATGGGAACATTTGTCTTGATTAGTACTGTAGGTCCCATTACTAAGAAGAAAAGATAACAGATATGTAAACATATACCTATGCCTACATAAGTATACATTTGCCTATGCATTATGTGGTTGAATATATACATTCATAAATACTTATATGCATGTATTCCACTAATATCAGTGGTTTATTTTGATACTGTCAAAGGACAGCATTGTATAAATCTATTACTACTCACATACCATTTCTGTAATGTAATCATCCTTAAAATTGAAAACACTAGAGGTATGGAAAGAACAAAAAATTAACTATTTTTAATAGGCCTTGTATATATACAAATTTGATAAGAAAATAAGAGTAATAGTTAAGAAAGTAAGTAATTAAACGGCATAGTTCTAGCTTTAGATACTTTTTCAAGAATTACATGTATTACACTAAGAGAAAATTAAAGGTACTGTGTTTTCCTGAACGTGTAGCCTGAACACTTGCCTTCAGTACCACACCTTGCTCAAGTTAGATACTTGGCTACCCCAGTCATTTTCTACTACTAATCTAATCTCTCTGTAAAGTATCAGCATCATTTTGTGGTTCCATTACTGTCTTTTCGAGGGGGCTGAGTCTCCCCATCTGTCTCCAGATGAATAGTCAAAACATTAGACCATAGAGACAACATGGGTACAATTAATCTTATCTACTTTAAACAAAACTACAATGTAGGCAACAGAACTAATCAGTCTACCTTCCTTTATAATCAATGGAGAGAAACAAATACTGTTAGCATGAAATTTATTTGATCCCTTAGATATCTGCTTTAGGATAAGACGAATTACACCTAGAACTGCCTTTTTCTTCTCTAGCCTGTAATCAGAGTCTAGATAGGTAGTTCAGACCTAGATGCTGCCTGTAAGATAAATACCATCTCTTTTTGCTCTCTAAGTGTATCATCTACTTCATTTTTTTGGCATATTGATTTACATAAAATGAAGGATTTAGAATACTCCCTCCTGATAAAGAATAACTACATTCAAGATCCTGTTCCAGTGCTTATTTAATAAAAGGTTCAAAGAGGGACAACCACAATGAGACTGAGAGAAAACCAACCCAAGAGAGTCAATAAATGGATTTATTTTACTTACTCTAGAGAGCCAGCTCCGAGTGTCTGCTTTGCCTCACTCACGGCAATTTTGAAAAACAGGTATTACCCATTCTCTGAAAGTACAATAGTCCTCATAAAAAAGGCTATTCTGAGGTAAACAAGTCTCTCTTTCTTCTTGAGGAGCTTCAAAAGTCTCAGTTTTATTAAATACAGACCACAAAACTTAAAAAATCTTGAAAGACTTCACAGAACAGAAAAATCATTTTCCATTCAAATAGGAGATCAAAAAAGATTTTAAGAAAACAACATTGTGCCTTGCAATAAAGTTCAATAACTACTGTGGGTTCATCTTTGCCGTTTAGAAAGTAAATTTCTCTTCAATCTGCATAACTCCTCCAGCTAAACCTGTGGTAATAGAAACATGCCAAGTTCCTAGTTTGTCCCTTTGAGCAAGATGGAAGTCAAAGCATTGGAGCTAACTATATAAATGAGAAAACATAAATGTATTAACTGATATTTAAGGTGTCTTTGACTGCCAAGAAACACATTAGAACATTCTCACTCTGGCTCTGCCTTGGCTTAGTGTCAAATGTGAACACAGAGCCAAGCCAGCCACAGGTGCTGAACTCTAATTTAACTTTAACTTTCATTACACTCCTCACCACATTGTGGCCAAAACAGTAGACCTGCCAAATATTCAGCTGGAACCAAAAAGGCTCTTAACTGGCAACCAAGAGTGAAAAGAAGTCCTGTTTTATTTCCCATCGGGAGACTGAGAGTCCGATATTATAAAGTACAACGATGAGTTCCAGAGTCCCTCCATGTTTTTGGCTTCCAACATATCAGTACTTCCTCTCATCTTCCAAATCATTAGACTAGGATTAGACTAGGCAAAATGTTTCCTTCTTCATTTTTTATTTATACAAAATCCAGGAAAATAACTGTTTATATAGTCAATATTAATCCAATCACACACACACACAAAAACGGCAAAAAGCAAACCCCAAAACAACACTCCTGTTAGTGTGGCTTTAGTATGTTGCTATACTAACAGTGATCCATTCCCTTTCATTCCCAACAGCTTTGCATCCCAGCCTGATATTAATCTTCCAATCTGTTTTACAGAGAAAGCTATAAGCAGTTGGATACTTAAACCAGTGTGGCCTGTGCTTTTTTAAAAGTTACCGGGGCAATATCAAAGAGAGCAAGCAGTTAACCACCAAGTGACTCAGTCATTTATGAAGATCCTCAAGTGCAAGATACATTCACCTAGGTTAGTCTTCCAAAAGCAAGTTGAATATATCAACCATGCTGCCTTTATAGTTAAAGGAAATAAAAAAACACTTTGAAATTCAGGTTAATTACACCATTTTAAAATTGCATTAAATCATTGTCTGAAAGTACCCATCTCCATTGTCTACAGAAACAGCCTGGAAGAATAGCTTGACTGAGACAACTAATTGCTAAATATCTACGTATTTCATTGTAACTGAGTTCACTGGGAACTAAGTGCCTAACTCTTTCCTCCATTAAAGGAGAGAGGAAAGTGGTAAAATAACAGTTATGTACTGATAAAAAGGTAAAAATACCTTTTTGCTCTACATAAAGCAGAACAAAATTATCACAATTATTTTCCATATAGATTCCTCATACATTGTTCCCTCACTCCAGCTTTGTGATGTTTGCTGACTTTTTGGCTCTTTTTTTTTAGCCCTTCTGGGATATGAACCATGGGGAAATTGGAATCGTAGTTTTAATGTACAAGTATCGTTTTTGGTGGCATTGGTGTCTGGTATAAACATCAGTTTGTGAACTGAAAAATTTCTCAAGTCTAGAAACACCAAATGCTGCTCAATTTGCACCTGTTTCAAGAGATAAGGAATTCCTGGAAAATGGTGGCCTCTCTTCTGCCTTGACATTCTTACTATAAACAAGAAATGCTGTTCTAATAGCGGAAGTTTGATATAGTCTATGACCTCCTCTCAAACCTCTGTAAAATATTTAAATTTCAGTGTTTATTACAAACCATGGCTATTGTCTTTGTATATCAAACATATTTTAAAATAAAAGAAAAACAAAAGCATCTTTTCTAACTGAGTGTATTTCAGCAAAAATAGCTATTTACCTGTCTAAATGCTAACCTGTGTACAACATTCTTACTACTTTTTCCTTCCAGCACTAAGTTTTAAACTGGCATTTGACTATCCTTGAAACAGTTAATTTTCTCATGTCAGCTTTTCCTGTAGCCATCCAGAAAACTACCTTTATTTATGTCCAGTTCCTGGATGGTGCACAGCCGATATTGCAATCTGCTAATATCTGATTTTTGGACAGCCAGTTGTACTTTTCTCATAACAAAACACTCTTGCTCTCTAACACAGTGAGAATTAATATTTACCCTTACTGAACCTTTCAGTCTGTACCAGAAACTTTAACGTAAACTGTGCAAATCTCCATCCACCCTTGACTGGGAAGATTAATAATAATTCCTTTTGATCAGAATTACTCTGTTGGGCAGCAATGGTTTCCATGGTAATCAGGTGGTAGACAGAACCGAAGCAGATTTCATCAGTTGTAAAACAACATTAGAATTACCCTACGCTTCTAATTATATCTTAGTAGGACTGACTTTTACATACTGTAGCTGAGAGGCATACAAAAAAGACAGTTTTAACTATTGGAAAGCTTCCACAAGGAAAGAAATTGCAGTGCCCTGTTCTAATAGCTGGGGCTTTTGAGGGTGTTTTGGGGTGGCTTTTTTTGTCTGTTTGGTTGGGTTTTTTCCAGGTAAGAGTGTAGTGAATTTGAGGATTTTTATAAAAGGAATGAAATATGATGAACTACAGTTAAGATGCACCTGCTGTATAACACTGAGACTTTTAGTCAGTGCTTCATGTGCTAATGGGAGCAACTCAAACTGCTGCAGGTCTTAGGAATTTCATGCCAGAATAAATCATGTATCTTCAAAAACAGTAGGTTTAAATGTGAGAATAAGTGATTCCAGCAGCAAGGACAAACACATTTTCCAACTCATTCAACCAATATTTGTATTGGGTTTGGTTTTTTGGTTTTTTTTTTCCTGATTATTTCTGTTTGTTTCTTTAAAGAAAATGTCCTTGGGAAAATCCAATATGAGATTTTTATTCCACAGTCCAGCTGGTTCCCCTGGCATAGTAGTAGCCAGTGTATAATAAGCATGCCAAATGAATACTTAATCCTTATTTTAGTGGCAAATTCAAGAGTTGGTTGATGCATGTTTAGAATACGAATTATACTTGGAAAAAAGGCAGCTGGAAATTGCTATATATGCCTACATTTACCACAGCACAGCTTAATTCAAAAGATGGTGGTACATTTACAGTAAGTATTCCTGGAAGCTCTAGATAGACTTAAGAGTGAGAGAAGGGCTCTCTCACTAAGAGCTCATTACATGGAGTTTATTTTGCAGGTGAGAAAGACGTGGGATAAGGCTGAATGGAGAGAAAGAATGCATATTTGATGAGACTCTAGGATGACAAATTTGGCGGCTTTGGCTCAAACTTGAATTTTCAGCCTATAGGCCTTGTGTACACATTCAACTGCAAGCATTTTTATTACATGAACAGCTATAGCTGTACATACCCAAAATCAGAGACTCATCTTTGAAACTATGACCTTCACAGTAAGGCATGTAGTCAATAACAGGAAATGACAAAAGGGAATGGTAATGCAGCTTTTCCTTCTAGTAATGACTGTAGAAGTTGCCATGAAAGCACAGGAGAAAGATGTTGAAATACTGCAAATCTATAATTTTTCAAGTTTGATATTATATAAAGCTTAAGACTGCTAAAATTCATGCCAGAGGTAACAGAGCAGCCCAGATAATAGTCAGAAGTCAGTTTCCTAAAAATACTACCAGAAATGTAACATGATTCTAGTTTATGGAGTATAAATGATCAGTGAGTGCACACCATGAACATGCTCTGCAGCCAAGAGATACCAGGTGATGGGCAGAGGTTTGAGCTGCGGTGTTGAAGACAGATGCTGGCAGGTGGAATGCCCTGCAATAGGATTCCTTGAGTCCCAGACTCATGGCTGCAGGTCTTCCAGACCCTCACTGCTCTCTGTTCTTGGAAGAAGGAGCCCCAAATCCTTGGCTTAAGTCATGTTCTTCAGTATTGCAGTTACAGTAAAGATTCTCAGAGCATTGGGGAACTCCCACTGCAGAGACAAGACTCCAAACCTGGAAATCTTCCAAATGTGATCTGAGATCTGACCTCCAGGATGGTGCATCCAGAGGCTATGAGCAGTTAAAGAATAATTCTGATGATTGCGGAGAAGCAAGCATTGCTACTTTCATTCTTCAGGTCTAATTTTGCCTGGAGATGGAGTCGTTATTTACTATTAGTTTTATTAGTTTAATGCCCGAGACATCCAGTCAAATTTGAGGACATAATGTGCCTGATTCAATGGAATAAAAAAATATCATGTTAAAAATAAGGCTTAGAAGACAGTTAAAAAGGAATATTACAAAAAATAATAAGTTGAGAGAAAAAACAGAAGGAAAATGAAATAAAAGATTTCAGAGTACTAAAGGGTATAAAGATGGGTAAAAGGACTATGACCTTTCAACTTCTGATAAACCATTAGTTTGTATGTGATCCAGTTCATTACTGTGTCCAAATAAAACATCGTTACTGACTGATGGCTATTCAATTGCTTATGAAAATTGATCCTACGGTCTCAGTTCACTTCCTATTGGAAAGGTATCTGCATTACAACTGACATTCTTGTTGACAGTATCAAGAACACCATGAATAGAGCAGAGGTGGAGAAAACCAATAAAGAGATTTTGATTTCTTGCAGAAAACAGTTTGTTTGGTTGGCTTTTTCGATATATGACTTTGAATAATCTTTCAAAAGATATTCTTTGTAGCTAATCTCAGATTGACAGTAGTCCCCTCCCCAGTAGAAATGTGGTGCTCAGCAATATTTCAAGAAATATATGTAAAGGATAGAATTTGGCATTTAAATCACGTTCATTATTCAAAACTTACTTTTTTAGATATGACATTTTTGCATTAGGTAAATGGCTATTCCAGTATTTACAGTATTTCATAATTGCTTTTATCCTTGCAATAGATTATTCTGAAAGCAGTCCCTACTACCAAATAGTAATTACAGACAACCCTAACCTTCATCATGAGCAGTCTCATTAAATTCAGTATTATTCCTAACACAACTGCGGATAGTTGTAACCCTAAGTATCTTTCTGAATCAGGGCAAACTAGAGTAAAGTAATTTGTCTAAGGTAAACTGACAAGACTATAACAGGGACCACTGTACACCAGACTTTAATAAAGGACACAAAGTTTAGCAAAATAGTCATAGGCTTATCACTCCATTTGTTTAAGAGGGAGGACACAGAGAAGCAGCAAAGGAAATAAAATGAGTTCCGGCTTTGCCTCATAATTTGCAAATGTTAGGTAATTAACAAATTAAGTTTAATGTTGCAAGAGAAAGCACAGAAGAAGGACAAAAGTGCAACATAATTAGAATCACGTTAAAGTAAGAAGACTGAAGACCTGATTCTGCATTTATCGAAGGCAATAGCAAAACTCCATTGTTTTTGACTCAGGCAAGATTAGACCCCTTAAAAAACTGACATATTTCCAAAATGCCTAAACAATGACTAACAGCAGCAAAAGGAAACAAATTGTTCCGATGTTGCAAATAGAACACAGCTAATAGCACCAGAAGGAAACTCAATCATATGTTATTTATTAGTGTGAGGCACAATGTACCATAAGCTATACAAAATCTTCAAGGACCTCTGGATTAGAATATTTTAGAAGTGAGGAAAATCTAGATTTATACTTTCTCCTATCCACTTAATAACAACCAAACTGTAACAGAAATATCCTGGGGAAATTTAAAAGAAATGTTTCTATGTGAGATTTATCTGACTAAATCTACATCTAAGACAGAGTTCCTTATACTCAGTAAAAAGAACTAGTATTTTTAGAGTATGATCTGATTTCACTACCAGGTAGCTGTTTGTAATAAATTAGTTGAATTATATCCTAGAAAAGCCTACTTCTTTTCAGTAACTAAAGAGCTAATCTAGGTAACAAGATAAAGTTAGGTAAGATGAAACTGACAAGATGTGTAACTGGGGGGAAAAAAAGGCAAAGTACATCATCCGGTTTAGAGTAGGAACACCAATCTTTCATAGGGTTGGCTAATCTCTACTGAAGATCCTTGAGTGGGGACAGGAGGCTCAAATTAATGTAAGCCTCTATCATGACCTGTATCATATCTAATATGGACTGAGACTTGACAAGTGATCCTTCTATGTCATGATGTTCACACAGAAAATGACTGGAACCAAAGGCCTCTCTCATCCCTCTGCTCTTTGTGCAGAAGAACACTCCTTTCTACAATTTAGCCTACAACAAAGCCAGCCTCAGACCAGCCATTTACATCATGACAGGAAACATACTAATAACTGAGTTCCCCTTATGGGCAAATTGTGCCTGACCAACCTGACTGCTTTCTATGATGAGAAAACTGGCTGTGTGTGAGAGAGGAGAATGGTGGATGTGGCATACTCTGACTTTAGCAAGGCACCTGTCACAGTCTCTGATAGTATTCTTACAGCCAAATTCATGAGCTATGGACTAGATAAGTTAACAATAAGGTGGGAGAGAAATTGGCTGGACTGTTGGTCTTACAGAGTGGTGATCAGCAGTAAAAAAGCCAACTGGCAATATTACTGGGGCAAACACTGTTCAATGACTTTATTAACAACCTGGAGGATGGGAGAGAGGATACTCGCAGCATATTTGCAGATGATACAAAATTGGGAGGAACAGATGATACGCTTGAGGGCAAGGCTTCTATTCAGAGGGACCTGGACAGGTGTGAGGAATGGGCTGACAGCAACATCATGAAGTTCAACAAAGTGTAAAATTCTGCATCTGGGAGGGAATCACCCCATGCAATACTATAGGCTGTGGGCTGGCTGGATAGAAAGCAGCTTGACAGAAAAGCATCTGAAGGTTCTGGTGGACAAATTGAACATGAGTCAGCAGCGCACCCTTGCAGCAAAGACAGACAACTGCAACCTAGGATGCATCAGCAGAAGTGTAGTCAGCAAGTCCAGGAAAGCAATCCTTCTCTGGTTGGCAGTCGTGAGACCATATCTCAAGTGCTGTGTCTGGTTTTGGGTTCCCCAGCACAAGAAAGACACTGGTACACTGAGTGGGTCCAGCAAAGGTCATCAAGCTGGTGAGGGAGATGGAGCACATGGTGTGCAAGGAGAGGCTGTGAGAGGCTGCGAGGTCTTTCCAGCCTTAAGAGGAGAGGACTCAGGGGAGACCTCAGTGCTGTCTTCACATACTTTGTGGGAGGGCACAGAGAAGATGGAGCCAGTCTTCTTGGAGGTACATGATGACTGGTCTGGAGGCAATGGAGACAAGTTGGAGAATGGGAGATTCTGAATGGACATGGGTTCTTTTTACCATGAGAGTGGACAAACACTGGAAGACATTATCCAGAGGGACTGTGGGGTCTCCACAGGGACATCAAGACATCCAAAATGCAACTGGACATGTCCCTGAGCAACTCTTTCTCTAACTGGACCTCCCTTGAGCAGGGGTCAGATAGAGGATGTCCAGTGGTCCTTTCCAGCCAATAAGGTTCTGCTTCCTGTGAGTATAACTTGCTCTGATGAAGTACTCTCTCGCTTCTGAAGACAGAGAAAGCCATGAAGGCTTTTGCCATTTACTACATCTAGCAGAAGTAATACTGCAAGAAAAAATCCTACTCAGGTCTGTCCCTGGGTTAAGGGGAAAGAGTTATGTAGACAGTTTAAAAACCTTAAAGTTAAATAAAAAAGGAAAATTTATATATATTGGCTCTCAGCAATGTAGAAAAATTCATATTTAGTTCAGATAAGGGCACTTCAAAGAAATCAGTTAAAGAGGCATAAATGGGACTGAAGAAAAATAAACTTGACCAAGACTTAAGGAACCAATGGAGTAAGGTAGCCAAAGGGAAATCAATGTTTGGAAATAGGGCTATGAAAAAAAGATATATAAGGAAGTAGCAGATAGATACATACCAAGGGCTATTTGCGGAGGCAGCAATGTATTAGAAAGGATTAGTTCCTATGTGATTTTGTTTTACAGTGGTTGTCCATTGCAAATAAGCTAACAGATTTTGTCTAGAAGTACAATAACATAACACTGTTTAAAAAAAATCCTTTAAAAATCTTGTCTTGCAGGCTGCCACTGAAGGTCACACTTGTTGTTGTTTAGTCTATCGTACAAGCCTATTTCAGTTTCTATCATCTATCCAGCTTCCTGTCAGAGGACAGGAGCCTAATATAAAGAAATTAAACCATGAAGACAATCTCTTTAATGCAGTTCAGAAAGAAATGTGTACATTAGGGATAAACTGCAAGAGCATCTGTTCCTCTCAGTGAAACTTCCTAAGTTTACTTTACGTATAAAAAGGGACAGTAGGCATTTGAATAGGAATATGATCTGCTTTTCTAAGAGCAACTACATGGATAGCCACGGAGCTCAATAATTTCAAAAATGATAACTGCTTTGTGGTGCTACTAAGCAGTCCAAAGAACCTGAAAATAGTAAGGATTGTAAAAGCAGTTTCAGAATTCAGTCCTTTACACAATGGAACAGTTACAGTTTTAAGATTAATATAGTTTTGTACAACTCAGAGTACAAAGCTATGCTTTCTCAATACTGAACTTTTTTCTTCCTTGAAATTATAATCTTGAAGTACCAGCTAACAACCAGTGTAATTCACTGCCCTAAAAAAATATTTTTTTTCACTCACAATTTAATTAATATGCTACAAATGAAAAATCCATATACCCTAGCATAATGAGCATCAGAAATTAATATGAATTTTTTCCTTCCCTTTTCCATTCCCTTCTGTTGTTGGTAAACCCTGGTGGGCAGCTAAGTACCACACAGACACTCGCTCACTTGCCCCCCACTCCCCTGTGGGAAGGGGGAAGAGGAAAGGAAGAATAAAAGCAAGAAAACTTGGGTGTCTAGATATTAAAAAAAAAAAATAAGGTTAATAAGTGAAGGATAAGTGGAAGAAGAGAGATGAAAACAGAATAAAACAAGTGATGCAAAGGCAATCATTCACCACCTCCCAAGGGTAGACAGATGCCCAGCAAGTTCCCAAAGAAAAGATGGCTAACCTCCTCTTTTCCCTTTTATTGCTAAGCATGACATTATATGGTATGGAGTATCTCTGGTTAGTTCGGGTCTTCTGCACAGTTGTGTTAGCTCCCAACCTATTGTGCAACCTCCAGTCTTCACACTAGGGGGTCACAGTGAGAAACAGAGAAGGCCTTGATGCTAACAAAGCTAGAACATAAGTGTCTTAGCAGTATTGTTTTGGTCAGAAATCTAAAACACAGCACCATATGAGTTGTTATAAAGAAAATGAACTCTACCTTCACCAGGTACACCTTCTTTCCTTATCCCTTCCTTTCTCTCTCTTTCTTTAATGAATGGGATCTCCAGCATGCTGTGATTTGTACTATTTTGTACTTAGTAATATAGTGTTATATATATAATTATATTTCACTTCTGCATACTAATACTGAATATAATTTCTCCTTTTCAGACCTCCTGCAGGCTAGCTCTTTATGTTCTAAATATAAGCTCATAGGAACACACATTCCTGTGCCCAGCAGACAAGATCAGTGCAAAAGTACTTGTGCATAGTTTATCACTCCAGTCTTTCCCAAAACCACTAGCTTACAACTATGAACAAGAGCATTGTTTTTGCAAAATAACAGCATAAATTGCAAAGTAGTTCATGAAGAACTGGCCATCAATCCTCCCAAAAATTCAATAAATAACATTTTTATTATTGGAAGGGTACTGAATCAATGAAAATGTTGTACTTGTAATCGTTTCTGCAAAAACTCCAGCCCTCATAGAAGTATCCTTCAGTTATGTCACTCAGACGAAATACCCGAGGGTCACATGCAGAGTTTTCTATTCCTTTGATACAGCTAAGACAGATACATCAGAGTAAAATATAAATGGTTTCTTTTAACCAGGTATTATAAGCTAATAAATAGCTGACCTCTGTCACCATAGACCCAGATTGCTTTAGACTATTTAATAATTTTAGCCTTCCAATATCTTTGTTAGTAATGAAGCATTAAAATTCATATTTCAAAGATAGAAAATTTAGGCAAAGGTAGACCAAACAAATAGTTAGTGCACAAAGTCCAGTGGAAATAGAATGTACCTTAAACAGGTAGAGCATAGAAATCTGGTTAATATCCAGGTACTGGCAGGTTTTGCCAGGAAAGCTTATAGCTGCCTCAGGTTCTGCTATTGCTCAGACCCAGAGTCTACCCCAAAGGCTACTTTACTTAATCTGAGCATTTCAGTATCTGTTTTACACCTGAAACCCATTTGAAAGTCAGAAATGGACCTGCACCTGAGATCCCTAAGGGACCCTATCTAATAGGCATGTCTGATACATGGACACCACTGAGTCCACTGCAGGGGCAGCTTCTGGCTAATGTGTTGGTTTTGTGTTTTTTTAAAATAGGGAAAATATCAGGCAGGGGTGAGAGGCACAGCAGCCTTTTTTCAAGAAGGGAGGGAAGCAAAGGGAAGGAAAGAGAAGGGAAAAATCAAGATGTAACTAAATAACTTTGGCTTAATGAGTTACCACTCATCAGCTGAGCATGTCAAAGTTGATGTTTGTGAGCTACTAGCATATCATAATGAAGGGGCAAGTTTGTTTATACCATGGTTGCTGTGACTTTTTGTGTGAGAAAAACAAAAGTGAGATGCATCTTCCTTAGCTTTATCCACCTAAAAGCTGTGTATCTACTATTCACTACTGCCTCAGACTCACTCTATATCCAGTGGGGTATTTCCAGAGGACAATTCTTTCATTTCAAGATAGCTGTCCAAAATAGATGATACGACTTTCTCTTAACACTAATCTCAGGAATGGAGAAGACATTTTTTATGTGGTAAGAAGAGCTTGATTCACTGCTTACCTGAAATGTTGCAAAATGAGAACGGTACAGTTCATCCTGCTTTTACTTTACCGAAGTTAAAATACCCACACCCAAGTAAAGCTATACAACCATTAGAAGGCCATTCTTATGTTCAGTACTTCAAGCAGACTTAAAAATATTTTATTTTCCCATCTAATCCTTTGCTCCTCAGAAGACAAAACTCACTCTGTAAATACAGATAATGTCATGGTATTAAATGTGCTCTTCTAAGTCTTTGTTGATATCATCTAGAAGATTCCTATATCCAGTGATTAAGCTAAGTTAAGAAATGGTTATACTGAATTATAAAAAATTGGCCTAGAAGGGAAAAGATTTGAGGAATAATTAGAAGTGAATCTGCCCGCCTCAGATGCTGAGCACATGGTGATATGATTAACTTGCAATATTCATGTAACACAAATATATTTGTAACAAGTAAGGGCAGCCTGGGCTGCAGTGACCACGAAATGGTGGAGTTCAAGATCCTTAGGGCACCGAGGAGGGCGCACAGCAAGCTCACTACCCTGGACCTCAGGAGAGCAGACTTTGGCCTCTTCAGGGATCTGCGTGGTAGAGTGCCATGGGACAAAGCCCTGGAGGGAAGAGGGGCCCAAGAAAGCTGGGTAATATTCAGGGATCACC
>NW_008795018.1:8520625-8528396 GCF_000699145.1 Aptenodytes forsteri
TGGGGAGACCTTATTGCAGCCTATCAGTACTTAAAGGGGGCTTATAAGAAAGATGGCGGCAAACTTTTTAGCAGGCCCTGTTGTGACAGGACAAGGGGGAATGGCTTTAAACTAAAGGGGGGTAGATTTAGATAGATATAAGGAAGAAATTTTTTATGCTGATGAGAATAGTAAAACACTGGCACAGGTTTCCCAGAGAGGTGGTGGATGCCCCATCCCTGGAAACATTCAAGGTCAGGTTGGATGGGGCTCTGAGCAACCTGATCTAGTTGAAGATGTCCCTGCCCATGGCAGGGGGGGTGGACTAGATGACCTTTAGAGGTCCCTTCCAACCCAGACTATTCTATGATTCTATGATTCTATGATTCTATGCAATAGTCAATAATTCAGTAAGATATGCTTGATAGGTTAGCAAGTTAAGAGTATATTTTTCTGCAGAATTACCGAGCATAAATAATGTTAAAACCAACTTGTATTAAAAGTAAATTAGGTAGTTAATTATTTCTTTAAAAGAAATCAAGTACTTTACTGAAAGCTTTAGTTTTCATTCTTTCAATGGTTGGTTATGTTTGAAGTCTCAAAGAAAGCCCTATTTCCACGTTGAACCCATGAAATCTTAATGCAAGGGATAGGAAAGCAGATCAAGGAAACAGCAGGGAATTATTTTTCATTCCCCTGTCACTTTGTCAACTCTGATAAGCATGTGAATTCATTCTAAAAGCAGTTCCAAATCCATGAGGTGTGAGTTCATTGACAGGAAATCAGTAAGTTCAAAAGATAATGCACATGTGATTTTTTTGGTGTCTATCATCCTTCCTGCCACGACATGGCCTTTTAGCTTTATACAGTGTGAGAGTCTGAGCAGTGACAGTGCAAGACGGGCTTGTGGCATTTTCATTCCAAGAGACACAAAGCAGATGTTTCCAGCTACTACCAGCAATGCATACAGTAACAGTGCACTTAGCCCTTGCTTGTATACTTAATATTTAGAAAGCAGCAGCTTTCTGTTTCACACGTGAAAACTCCAAAATACATGAACTGTGAACTATGAATCATCTTTTGTGCTAAATTTGATCAACTCCAATCACACTGTACATGCAATCATATCAAAAGGAAAGTCTACATCTAACCTCTTCAAAATTGCAGTACAGGGGGTATTTGCTATGGACAGCCATTTTTACAGTCCCATTGGTCTATGTTTACAGTATGTTACACCATTACTTCAATTATAATAGCTCTGTCGCTTTGTGACCTGGTTCTCTGAGGCTTAGCAGTCACAGGAGGTTAATCTGGTTTTCTGATTTTTGATTTACTCCAAGTTCCAGTATCTTTGCTTTTATGCAAGTTTCCTAGGGGCTGTGCACTGGAGTGGATACATGCACAACCTCTCATCCTTTTTAGTTCAAGCATAAACTCAGACCAAAATAAAAGCCTAGCTTTTACAAAGCTCAGTTACGACAGGAAAATGCCAGTAGAGTCACAGAGTCATTAAAAGTAAACAAAATCTAGGGGGGTTGGGGGAAGCAGCCCAAAAAAACAAAACCAAAAATTGTGTGACTTACTTAGAAATAGACCTAGTCTACCTCCTGTGAGCCTCTGGGATTCTGAGACCCATCCTACAGCCTTTCTTCCAAATATTTGCTGAAAGGAACCAAATTCAAAAACCTACCGCTCATTTGGGAGGATGGGAGGTGGGGGATATCTCACTCGCCATTAATATTACTATAATCTCAGTGAGGAACGAAATAGCTCCTGTACCTTGAGAAAAGGCCTCTGGGTAAAAAAGTCTGGAGCTATTTCACTCACACCTTATGAAAAAATAATACTATATGCCATTACACATACAAGTATTCCCAGCACCTGTCTTGTAACAAACGCTTTATAGCTTTTTTTCTGCAAAAACTATGAATGAATAAAAGATCCTATTAACAGCTTGAGACTAAACTCGAATACTCAGAAGGTACACATATATTTAAAAGAAGTATATTACCTTAAGTGCCATTTCAAGTCCCAAAAGCCCACTTAAATGTCCAACACTGGCTGGAGACATGTTTACTTTACACAAACTATAATTCAGCTGGATTATCTGCAGGCATGATTTAGCTGACGATAAAATCAGTAGCAAATAAAATGGTCTATCTAGTATTATTAAGTGATCCCTTTAGCTGTATCCAGGCAAGATTATTTAATTCTTGACTATGATAAATGGAAAAGACAAATTTAAATCTAACTAGTAAATCTTCTATAAATTGGCAAGCATTTTCAAGAAGGCAATTACAATGAGGAAAGCTACTTTTAAGTGCATGTCACTCAAGCTGATGTGGATTTTTTTTCCTCATGTGGTGATCATGCACTCATCTTCCTAAACCTCCACTCTTAAGCCTTTCTCATTACTCCTTTGGCTCTTTTTGTTTCTTCAATTCTATACAAAATGTAATTTTATGCACCATATACTTAGGTATTTTAATAACGTTCTGCAAAGCCAAGTAAATTATTAGTATCTCAGACAAATGCATACACTATGCATTGTATTTGTTTCTCCTGCAAGTCCTCTAAACAAATTTTAGACAATCCTCTTTCCTCAATAATAGTGAAGTAAGCTAGTCCAATTAGTGTCACTGGGTATCACTACAATATTAATTTCCATTACTCACTCTTGCATGAGATGATATGGTGATGATACAAAATAACTTTATAGAAAAATGTGTCGCCTAGCTGAAAACCCTGTTAAATGTAATAGTACTGCCAGTGAGGAAAGGTTTATTGAATAATGCTGCGGTAATTGTTTGAATCAAGGGCAAGATAATTTTAATTTAAAAAAAAATATATGATGATTAATTTATTTTCTATATCCTCCTCTCTCACAGTTCACTTGTATGGGCTTTGCTCAAAGAAAGATAAACATCTACTCCAAAATGAGACTCAGTAATATTGAGATAGAGCAAATTCATTCTAATAGATGTGAAAATGAAGATACTTCCTTGCCACTTACCTGGTATCTTAATTACACAGATTCATCATAAAGGTAATACTAAGACCCTTTTCTTTAAAAAGGCAATAGGTTAATAATATTTTAAAGTACATGCAAACATTTGAAAGTTATACTTTTCTAAGAGAGCTTGATTTAACCTAAATTTCATATGTAAGCACTGGACTGACTTGGGTAGTAATTAAAGATGCAAGTAATTAGTGCTAGGAAAAGAGATTCAAAATGTATCAATGCAAGCTTTTGTAAATAATCATTTGTAAGAAAAAAAAAATTTAGAAAATAAATGTTAGGGTATTCAGTCCCCTTTTTCCTTCCTCTCCCTTAATGAATTTTCATATGTTGCTACAGCTGACTTAAAAATAAAGAACTTCTACTAAGTGCATCTGGATTTATTCCTTTGGGATTCAGTGGCAGAGTGCTACAATTTCCCTAGTTGTTGAAATAATTTCCTCTTCCTTGGTTAACAACAAACTATTTATTAATTTCCTAGAAACAGACAAAGTATTCTGTCTCTGTTGGTTATTATTTATAACTTTAGCTGAAGGTCCTATTGTTTTGCAATGCAGTGTTTAGCAGAACTAAGTATACTAATAAGGACTAAGTATGCTAATAATTCTTTTTTACGTGGGTACTTTACATAAGTGTCCTCAAGGTAGCAGGTACCTTGCTTCAAATATTCACCACAAACACTAGTAATGAGATGGATAACACTACCATACATTTCTTCCTTTATAATTCTTCTTCTTCTATCTTTTACACAAGGTCCTTTATTTTTATGAAAGCAATTTAGGCCTAAGTATTTTAACAAGTTAAGGCCAAACTACAAATACAAGATGTTCATTTTCCTTAAAATATACTCTGTCCTATTGTACTAGATTAAGAGGTCCTGTAACGGAAGCTTCATACCATGACATTACTGTGAAATAGTGCTTTATTCTGCTAAAGAATTTGGCAAATGAAAGAATGAATAATGCATGGGTCATCTGGCTTATTAATCCTATGATCTGTATTTCAGGATCATGCATTTATGTAAAAGAATGCTATTTTTTTCCCTCTGATTAGCATCATAAGTAAATATACTATGTCTTAAGACATACCTCAATCAATAGTTGTTCTCCGTAGACATAACAAATCATAAGCATTTGTTTAGAGAGACGTAACTACCATATGCAAAATGCCAATAAAGAGCGTGGGCGTACATGTGAAGAGAGAGGAAAAAAAGGTATTTTCTGTGTATCTTTCAGTTTGACTGAACCAGAGAACACTTACTCACTGAATGTAATACTTCCATCCTCCCTCCCCTGTAATCTGCTGGCAGTGTCCTTGGAAGAACATGTAGGACAATTACTTTTTGTTTAACTTCTCTGCTTAACTTTCACAGCATTTGCTTACTGTGTTGTCAGTAAACACAGGTCTTAAAGGATATGTGCTGCTGGAAGGGTAGTTAAATACAGCTTTAAGCAACATTTCCTCAATCTCTATGTAATTGCAGGTGGGAGTGAGCAGATAAAAAACTATATTTCTTAAGCAGAAAAATTAAAAAAAAAAAAATTTAGCAGAAATTAAAGATAATTAACTGACAGGCAAAAGGCTCTTGTTTTCATGCAGATTTCTCCAAGTGGACTGCAAGTCTAATTTATTTGATGCCCATAAAAATAAATTATTTTCGTTTATCAAGCCTCCTATAGATTTGATTTATTATTTCTTCGTATGATAATATGTCTCCAGAGTTCTTGACTGAGACCAGGTATCCAAGATTTTTTTCGCAAACTTCTGAGGAGACAAGCCATTGGCTAATATTTCCTACGTACACAAAACAGTCAAAGAATGGAAAGATAGATGGAAACAGAGGTTAAATGAATTGTTCTAAGTCTTATAATAGTCAGTGGCAGATTTATTAATAGAATTCAAGATTTCTTAGCCATAGTTCAGTGGTTCTACATTGTTCAACCAATCCTTTTCACTGGATAAAATTGTTAGCAAGAACAGAGGGCTCTGTAGCCCTTATTTTAGTGAGAATGGGTGTTTTGCTTCAGTAAAGACTGCAAGATCAAAAGGAAGCAATGATTGTTAAGGAAAATTAAAGTGCTTGCAAACTCTATTCTCCTGTTGATAAAGAAGCTATAAAACCAATTTAAATAGCCAGGCATATGAAAAGAAATTGATCATTCTGAAATGTCTGATTATTGTATAGATTAGTGAAGCAATTGATTTACTGAAAGAAAAGACAGACTTGAGTCAGAAAATCAAATGCTTTTGCAACACCTCCTCACACATGGCTTCACTCAAACATGGAGACCAATAAAATATTTTTCCTTCTACTTACAGAATATTGACAATTTTGATTTGCATTGGCTAATATTGTAAAAGAGTTCAGTTTAGTTGCACAGCTATGGAAGCATGAAAATACTTTGATAGAGTTATTTGCTTTTGGTGAAATTCAGTGAAGGATTCAGAAGCTTGCATGCTTATAGCAAAAATTAATTTGTGCTCATCTGCCAGAGACACAGGAAGCTGAAAATACACTTTTATAGCATTTACCCATTTTAAAATACAGATTTGTTGGGAGACAACAGAGTACTCAGCATAAACTTCTTGCAGCTTTTCCATTTTCTCTTAATTTAGTACAATTGTTAGAGTATACATTTTCTAACAAATTTCTGACCAGTTTGTGATGTTTGGCTTCTTAATACTGTCATGCCATGTTTCTTCATGGCACAGAGGAAGATGCAGGAATTCCAGAATATGCACCATTCTCAATGGAAGTATGTTGTTTAAGAAATACTGAGACTATAGAGAGTCTTTTTTTCCCCAGTCCCGGCAATGAGCAGACAGTACAGAATGAGCACTTCAGCTCTGACATCTTCCTATCATTCCAATGAGACTTTACAAAAACCTGATGCTGCAGGCAGGTAATTAGGTTTTAACTTGTTCTTGCAACATTACTAGCTCTCTTCCTATAGATTACCATATGGAAACCGAAACAGATTTAATGATGACTCATTCAAAATGTTATCCATGGCATTACTAAGCAGCAACAAGATAATTAAGCTACAATATCACAGAAAGAGAGCATCATTACTTATTACCCTGCTTTCATGCCTCTGAAGGAAAGATGCAAGCATAAAAATAAGATTATTCATTTTAGATAGACTCTGATTTATTTGTTTATAAATTACAATAGAAAACATACTTTTAATTTCTGTGGTTTGGCTACCATTTTACTTTGTTTTTTTCCACCCTCCTGCTGAACAGGAGGTAAGAGACAAGTGAGTAAGTACTTGTCTCATTTGAATTGAAAAGCCAGTTGAACACAATAAAACTGCATCAACAGAAAAATATGACAAAACTTTGATTCACTTTGGAACATTATCTGAAGACCATTTGCGCTGAGTAAACTGTGGTTTGCCAGAAGTACGACTCCATTTTGCACAGCAGATGAACAGCCAATGTGTTCTCCCCATAACAGTGACATGGCTTATATGTACTAGGACTACATTTCTTAGATGAACTTAACGAAGAACTCACCTAGTATATACTCTCTTATGTAAATCATGCTTGGTTCAGTATATTAATTGCCAAAAGAAATCTCCAAACTACCAAGAATGTCTGAATAGTCTATGTTTCAGATGATGACTTGTAACATCTACTGTCAAACCCCCGACACTTTATTTAGACTAATGCAGGAACAGAATGTGAAACTAAAGCAATATTCTTCAATTACTGTAGCTAATAATAAGTAAGGAGTAGCAGGAGAGCATCCTGATCTTCACACTTTTTTGTTGGACAGTTTTCTCTGCTTAGTACTGACAATGCTGCCAGCACAAATTTAGGGTCCTGCTACATCCTGAGTAGAAGTGAATCAGTCTCCCTTAAGTGGCTGCTTACATGGATGGGCTGACCTAGAGCAATAGATTCCATCCAGATGAGCAACACAATAATGCACATGCTCAAAGGGCTCTGCTCCAGGGAAGGTTGTGTGTCATGTCACTAAGTACAGCTGTCAGCATGTACGTAAAAGCAGAGAGGAATGGATGAAAAGACAAATAAAATAATTAATGGTATTCTGTATGATTTGAAGACATTGTCATAGGGGACTCCCTTCTGAAGGGAACAGAAGGCCCAATATGCAGACTAGAACCGCTTCTTAGGGAAGCCTGCTGCCTCCCTGGGGCCCAGGTAAAAGATGTGAAGAGAAAACTTCCTACCCTGGTATGGCCCTCAGATTATTATCCATTATTAATTTTTCTGGTAGGCAGCTATGAAGTTGCAACAAGAAGTCCAAGGACAATCAAAAGAGATTTCAGGGCCTTAGGACGACTGGTTAATGGATCAGGAGCACAAGCAGTGGTCTTCTCTATCCTTCCAGTTGCAGGGAATGATGAGGAAAGAAACAGGAAGAGCCAACAGATCAATACCTGGCTCCAAGCCTGGTGTCACAGGAAGAATTTTGGTGTTTTTTTATATCATGGTTCAGTCTACATGACACCAGGCCTGCTGACAACAGATGGGATACAACTGTCTCAAAGTTGGAAAAGGATCTTTGCACAGGAGTTAGCAGGGCTCATTGAAAGAGCTTTAAACTAGATTTGAAGGGGGAAAAGGATAAAACGAGGCTCGCTAGAGATAAGCCTGAGGGTGGCACACCAATGTTTGAGGGACGGTGTGCTAGCGAGGTGCCATCTCAGTGGAGGCAGGGGATGGAGACACATGCAGCAGCAAAGACACAAGGGTTATGGATGTGTAAGAAACCACGGAAGTGCCTGAGAATGGTCATGTAGG
>NW_008795018.1:8530922-8542420 GCF_000699145.1 Aptenodytes forsteri
GCTGCCCAGGGAAGTGGTTGAGTCCCCATCCCTGGAGGTATTTAAAAGACGTGTAGATGTGATACTTAGGGAAATGGTTTAGTGGTGGACTTGGCAGTGTTAGGTTTGCAGTTGGACTTGATGATCTTAGACGTCCTTTCCAACATAAACAATTCTATGATTCCATGAAGAAAAAATACATGGCTTTTCGGTGATACCTCCGTAGCTGTTCATACTGATAGATTCTGACATGATGAAAAGCTCTGTATTTTTAAAAGGGCAAGAAAAATCTAGGGTGTCTTTGTTCAGCCATTGTTGTAGTTCTGACAGCTACTCTCCTTAGTATGAAAGTCAGGAATTAGCTGAATAAAACTGTAGAACAGACTACTATTTACAGTAATAGAATTAGTTCATGGATGCATAGGTGTGTATCTAAACAATTTAAATTAATTTACTGTGTCACTATCGAGCAGTTTCAGTAAAAGTTTATGTCTCTCTTTTTCATCATAATATCATCTAGCATAACATTCTTTCAAGTGTTCAGGTATTTAGTATTGCAGCAATTAGTAAATATCTTCCTGTTGCATTTCAATTTAAATTCAGTATCTCACACTTAGTGCCAAATTGTGATATCTGCAGATGTTAAAAATTTACATAAACACAGGGAACATAAAAAAAGGAGTAAAGTAGGCATAAATGTGTATCTTCTGATGTTCTAATTTTTTCTTCATGTAATGCTGCTGCATCCTGAATTTGACTTTAAATTGTCCTTAAAGACTCTTGACTACAATGATATATATGTTACAGTTTTGAAACAAGTCAGTAAGTCTGGAAAATAATTTTGCCATTAAATTAGATATTCTAGCATTCTTAAATCTAAATCACTTCACTTTTTTGTTGTTTTGTTTTTACTATGCATAACATTCTAAATTTTTATAGACTTAGTGAAATACATACTGTGTACATTACACAAAAATTTTTAAAGAAAATATCTAATGGAGATCCATATCTCAAAAAAACTCAACAACCAAAACTGGATTAAATAAAGAGCAAGAAAAATCTAGGTTGTCTATGAACCTATATAAGGGAACTGAATGTAATATGGAGAAAGAGACAGGGAAAGGTGAATTGCCACAGTTATAAAAATTAGTGGTAGGAGACAGATATAGAGCTGCAGTTTTTTCTAACTGCTAGAAACACCTGAAAGGCTTTACCTGCCTGAAGTGATTCTAACCCAAAGAAACCATACAGAAAACTAATCTATAGTTTTCCAATACAGAGTGATTGGCAAGAGTACCCTTCTAAACTAGTGATTATAAGAGATGATGGCAGGCAGAGTTAGGAAAACAAGTTCAGGAAAGAGAGAATTTCAATGCTGATAGTTAAGCCGAGATTCAGAATGAAGAATTCTCAGAGTACATTTTCTATCTGAAGTGTGCTGGCTTAGAAAGGAAAGCCAGCATCACCTGCTTCTTCAACCCTATTTTTCCTTTTGCACTCCAACCACAACATAGCCCTCCTGGAAGCTCCTATTCTCATGTCAACATTTTCATGCCATGTAAAACTTGTTCTATTGTGTTACCAACCTCAATATTCTGTTTGCTTGAGTGGTAGCCCTCAGGCATGCAGGAGCAACCTGTAAATGCACTATTCTTGCATTAGGATCTGCTTTACTAACCAAGTTCAATCCAAAATAACACAGTAGCTAGAGAGGTACAGCCGTCACTTTCACTCAATTACACTCACAGTTAGAAGGCAATTATTACTACAATCATTTAATAATAAGTAATTAATGTCGGGGCCCATATTTTTCTATGAGCCATAGTGTGCTAAATACACACTATGCTTAGGTGAACATTTATTGTAGAAGCATGCAATGGTCCAAACTAAGTGCATACTTAATGCAAATCTTCAGCTGGTGTAAATGAGAAAAGTTCCATCAACTATAAAAGAATAATAAGCTAGATCCAAAGTAAGGGAAGAGACACTGATCTCCTACTTTGGTGCTGAAGACAGGATTTTAAAAATGCCTTCTGTTGTCAAATCCTGGAAGCACCTACCTTACATCAACACTTCCACTTTGGACCCTGTAACTGCCTGTATGGCTAAATTAGTTCACATGCAGAAGTAGGAGGCCCTGCCAGGGAATATCTCCTGTTGATTCAGGCCTTCCTTCCACTTTGAAACCATGGAAATCCATGCTCAAAGCCTGTCTAAGGATGACAGCAATGGCAATAGGAATTATATAGGGTACCTCAGTGCCACTGCTGAGGCCAAACCTATCAGAACACTAAACTGAAAATGTAACTCTAGGCATTGCCAGCGAGTGTCCCGCAAGACATGTAGAATCCTGGCCATTATGAACATTAATTCACCACCAAAGGAAAAATTGCTTCTTCAAATCTGAAAGCAGATCAAAGACCATATTATACTCATGGCCTCTTACATGGTTTCTTTTTCAGTAGATTTGGAGATATCTATCACATTCAGCACAAACAACAATTAAAGCCATTTCCACAAAGAATGTTAACAAAACTTTTTTGTGAATTGCAGAGGAAAGACATAAAAAAAGGGGTGAGGCCTGCTATAAGTGCCACTGTTGTGTGACTAGGCCTGAAGGAATCATGAAAGGCCCAAAAGGGAGAAGAAGGTTGCCATTGTCCTGCAGGGGAAGATGAAATTCTGGTTTCAAATGGCTGTCTGTCATCACAGACAGGATAAATGGCTTGAAAGAATCTGCTGGTCTGTCCAGGATGTTTATTTTAACATTCTTGTCACAGCTTCCAGGAGCATTTACCTGTTTTATACAAAAATCATTGACTTCAGAAACCCAGTCCTGGGAGCTGGGACTGGAATCACATGTTTTTCAGTTCTGCCATCTTTCTAGTTCTGTGTTTCTATCTGTACAGTGATCCATTTTCAGGAGAAAAAAAGAAGATTGTAAACCATATATTCCATCTTTGTGGAGAGGTATTGAGCCTTTTCAGTTTATGAAATAAGATCCTGCTTCATTTTTTTTTCCATTCCAACAAATATTTAAAAAGATCATACAAGTACAGCAGAGAGAGAGGAAAAGAGATTGAGAAAGTCTTTATTCAAATATATCTATAGCCTAGTACTTGATGCAGTATTGTAGGAAACATGCATTCAAGTTTCATCAAGCACTAAAAGGATCTAAAGAAAAGTTTCTCATATGGTGAATGGTTGTTTAATCAGTGAACTGTTAGAAAAACGGTACATAACCTTGTTATTTTGTATTTTGTGTGAAGAGATTGGCTTGGATCCCTGTTTTCAGGAAATGTTCACCTATGAATCCAGTGAGAGGGATAATACTCTTGAAAAGGTGAGGCTTAAAGGACACTCCTCTCAGTGCTCAATGCAACCCCAAGCTAAATAGGAGTCTAAATTCACTGGGTTTGTTGCTCCTCTCTCTTCTTTCAAGTAAATCTGTGCACTCAAGCTACTCAGTAGAAAATGCCAAGTACACAATAAGCTACTAAATAAGATTAAAGTTCTTGTGGATCATGTTCTTTAAAAACTATTCCTTCTTCCTTCTGGGGCATAGGTAATGCACCAAACTTACAAAGAATATCTAGATACTTGGGGAATAAGGATTCTTTAAGTCAACCATTGTCTCTTTATAGAGCTAGCCTTATAACTATTAATATTTCCCACAGTGTATTTCCATGTTTCAGTGTGATGCTGGAATGTGCATGTATCTCTGTATACTTATGATGTGTACTAAAATTGGTAAAAGCAACTAAACATTAAAAAAAAAAAGTACTAGCTGCACATTCATAATGTAATGAAGGCACTCACCTTTCTCTGATTAACTAGAAAGGCTATCAAACCTAGAAAATGGAAAAGGTAGTTAAGAAGAAAAAGAAGGATTTTTTTCCCCCCCTTCACTTGGTAATAATTATTCATTCTGATCAGAACCAAGAAATAAGCAAAATTAAACAAAAAAGTCAAATTCACTTTATCTTCCTGCCATCTTACTATAAGTAGATTAAAAGCATTTTGTAAACAATAAACCACTAATATATAACTGGGAAACAGAATTCACTGCAGTCATTTTACAGCTGCACAGTGGTAAGTTATGCTTTAAGTCTGTCAATTATAGAGCTTACACTTATAAAAAAAATCAGAAGTTATCATTACTTACAAAATACTTAACTGTCCACAGCAATGGTTTTGTGGTTTACTGCAAAGAGTAAAATCCATGCGATTTCATTTAGGAGTGAAGTCCCTAAAAAAGTCATATGCGAAAGACCACAGATTTGAAAGACTGAGGTCAGCCTCCCAGGCTTTATAAGGAGGAACAGCCTTATGCCATGTTTAGATGAAAAAGAATAAAATTCATTGATTTTTGTGGTACCCATTTTTGTTAGTAAAATAGGTTATTACTTCAACACATTTTCCTGCTATATATCCCCAGAAAAAGAATATGAAAGAAATCATACATGATAAGGTGAATTTTCCATATTTTCCGTATGTTCCCTAATGTTAATTAACCACCAACATGGGTAAATGTGGACACAAAAAGCTTTGTGTAAAATATATTAAGAAAAAAAGAAATAAACACTACAACCGTTTATTCAAATGGACCCCTAGAAGAGTTCCAAAAATTCTTCATTCTGTGGAATTACAGTCCTGGTAATAATTAGGCAGGATGTAATCTACTCAGTAAACTGTAGTGACCCAAGGTAAGGTTTTAATATGCCTGCTTCAGCTGTTTGATACATAGCAGTACAGATCAGAGAAATTTTGAAGCACATGTCCAGTTTTACATAACGTCGTAGGAAAATTTGAATGCAATAGACATATTTTGTGATCACAAATATGAACAGCCATTCTGCAGTTTTGACACGTGTTAGCTTATTGATAGAAAGGCTAGCATGACTCAGAACGCTGTGCTGCTGAGAAGTTGCAAGGGGATTATTTTGGGAAGGGTTCTCTTCAACAGCAGTGGCAGAATGAATGCCCTAAGACAGTTAAAGGGGACTACATGGAGGCTTTCCTGGGTGATTTTTCTAATGTTTGTAAAATTGAGAGATTCTGAAATAAAATCTAACTATATACAAAGACATGGAAGATTGATTAAGAGGTTAACACAACCATTCTCCAGGGTTCATTTTGCTAATACCTAAATTCCATGAAATTGGAAGAGGGGCAATGTTCCAGCTTTGCCTCATTAATGAGATGTGAATAAACACCTTGATATCTATACTTTTTAATCTGATAAAAAGTACAAATTTATTGACACTCTGTATTCATGTTGATTGTGCTCCAGGCTCTCTCTTTCATGTTTCCATTCCATTCTGAAGGAATTTTTTTATTTATTTTAGCCTTTATTATCAAAACACATTACACATCCAAATTAAACAGTTCTGGTGCAGAAGTTGGCATTTTTATTGGCTTAGCAATAGTCCACTATTCATTGGACTGAAGTTAATTCTTTGATGCTTCCTTTTTCTCTCATCTTGAAATGCAGTTGTCTTAGTTAACTTCCTTGTGGCTAAGCCTGTCCTTCTTATAAAACATCCAGAAGAAATGTGACATTTCTTGGCAGCCTGAGCAGTAGTGTCAAGCACCGAATGAGCAAGCATTCAGTGCTTAGCCATGCATAGCCATGGCCTCGTGCATAGCCATGGCCTCAGGATTGTTGCACGCTGGCTAGGCACTGTGGAGAAACTTGCATTGCTACTTCCTTTTTCAAACTAAATCTCCAAATCTGCCCATCCACGGTCACTTCACATAGGGATGAAGGCTCGGTTTAGCCAGCTTAACTTCAGCTAATTACTGAAAACATGGTAGGTTCCCATAGACCTCTATGAAAAGACACAGACTCCTTCCAGAGGATAAATGAATCATCCTCTGGAAAAGCCTATTTCTTCATGGAGAAAAATTAGGTAACTGTGGCCTGATTTCAGTGCTTCAAGTAGCTGCCTTAAATCAGATGGATAAATCGAGGCATGAATTTACACTGGAAGTATGCTGGGGGTCCTGTTAGAGATGCATAAGAGTAAGGCAAGAGGCAAAAAAGGTGTTCATACTGCATTATTAGGACCAAGGAAGATCTAAACTACAGAGGAGAGGGAGACATAAAGGGAGATTGAATCATATGGAAAAGTATTTTAGGGAAGTAAGTACTGTAAATATTTTAAAAATTAACAGTTTTCAGTGAACAAATGAATTTGTAACTGAAAGGCATTTTTCTGTTTGCAAGTTTTCACTGCTTTTTTTACTGTGAAAACAAAACAGGATTTCTGTCTTTTTAAAACACCAAGGAAAGACTGACTGTCCTTATGTTACAGTGGAAGTAAGTCACAGAAGAAAGACACAGAAAATCTCGAATGATGACGTAAGTTCTGAGACCCAGCAGCATACTTGGTGTTAACTGAGACCACTGTAATAGGTCAAACTCAACGTCCTTTGCACAAAAGTGGAGATAATTTATTTTTTAAGTAAGAAATCCTCACAAAACCCCTAAATATTTAGGAATGGATTTTTATTCTTCCTGTTTTTAATTTAAACAAACCCAGCCATAACATGAGAAGAAAGTAACTGAACACTCTCACATCCTCTATATTTATTCAGATTTTTTGTTAAGGGTCAAATTCTGTCCTCCAATGCGCATCTCAGGAAAGATTTAGTCCAGAGACTTGCAAAAGCATAGTCTCTGACTCATTAATTTTGCTCTAACCCTAACTTACTTCCCAAAGGAATCGTTGCCTTTGGATAGATTTGTAGAGAGATTTCTGTCTCCAGATGGCACACAAATGCAGTTAACCTTAAATCAATGACAGTATCAAAGCAAAAGATACCACGAAACATTTCAGTGTCTTTTCCTACATAGAGCAAGTTTGGCAAGGGTATGTTTCTCAGTTTACCTTCTATCAACAACAAGAAAAAAAAAATAATCACAGAAGTCAAGAAGGATACACAGATGTTATGAAGAGCCAGGTGCTCTTCAACACTGGTCTATATACCTGGTTTCCCAATCATTCCTCTCAGGGAACATGCAGAACAACACAGTTTCTTTTAACCTAGAAACCCAGGTCTACTTATCAAGGAGTAGGAGCAAATAGCTCAGAATTCATCCCAGAATAAAGTCAGGACATGACTGGAGCATGTAGCCTAACCCATGAAATGGGATTCACTCTTGCATCACATCTCAACTTTGAAATAGCCAAAGAGCGACAGATCTCTCCTTAGTGAGAGAGTTGAAATATCTGGGCCCATGCTTCTGCGAAGCCTAGAAATTCCCTTGGGCAAACTTCATAGGCTTTCTTGTAATTTACACCAAAGAAAAATATGGACTCAAATCCTTCCATGCCACAGGTGATATCTGCTGAAAAGTCAATAACATTGGCTCATGAAGATTTGATAAGTAAATTCATTATACTTCTGAGATTCTCAAGTGGAAGGACAGAATTCCACAAACCCAGGTATTTCAGACCAGAATAACTCCAAATTAATTCTCCAGTTTTTTTTGTGATGGATAGAAAATACATAACTGTAGGGTAAAAGAAAGTGAGTCACTATTAAACTGCTCAGCTTCTTGCCACCAGACCTGTTTATATATTGCAAATCTTTAATGTATTAAATTTAGCAGGAATGTAAATAGATTTCCTGAATTCCTCCCAGACACACTGAATTTCTGATAAACAGACTGTCAAAATATTCCACAGAGCTTACTATATTTGATTTTTAGGTAGCTGTGAAAGCACTTATTTTTCAAGATTTGTTCTGCTACAACCTAAAGGGACTGGGCTCTCCATCTCTCATTTTTCTATATTTTATAGCATTGTTAGCATCATTCCAATTACGTTTGCTTTGATCTTGATGCAAGAGCCAGAATTCTGAAAAGTAGTAAGGACGTCTTACTTCATGTATATCAATGAATAATTAATTATGAAGTCACTCACAGCTCATTTATCAGTATACCTCACCTTTATTTGGGTTGAAGTGAACTTTTAAAATCATCAAGCAGTAACTTTAGAAAAACAACAACAAAGTTTATTTTTTCAAATCAGAAAATAAATAATAGATTTTAAATTTTAATTAAAAAACCAGAAAATAAATAATTAATATATGTATACTTTACAACATGCAAAAGTGAAGAGAAAGATAATGAGAATGGATTAGCATCAGTCCTAAAGCTATACTCCCCTACCTCGACAGATCCATGGGCAATGGCACTCTGTAAGAAGAATCTGCAACATCGTATTATGTTCTTTTTCTTGCTTCTCACTTTATTTTATCAATATTCAGTGAGTGTGAGCTATATTAAAGACAAGATTTTCCCTGTATACTATAGATTGAGAACACTGCCTAACAGATCAGAGAATGCAAGAAGTACAGCCTGCAAAATGGAATCTGATAGATTTTCCCTAAGTCTAGTATTCTATCAAACCCATTTCTAGATGTTGGGGTTTTTTTACATCTAGAAATCTGTAGACATCTAATGATGCTACAACCCACAGTTACAGCAATTTCAAATATATTTTTAATTTTCTCAGCTTCCTCTCAAAAATCCCATTTGGCTGTGATCAGGACAGTCCAGAAAAGTATGGGGGTAAGAAAAAGGTTTGGTTTTTTTTCTTCTGTTTTTCAGTCTTCCTCTTGATTAAACTAAAAAAAAACCCCAAACAACCAAGCAAAACAAACCTGCCCACAGTTTTCCTGTGCATGCATTAAGGGCTTACTTATGTTTTACTGGAAGAGCCTGGAAGTCCAGTTGTCTCACTGAAGAATTGGATAGGCAGCAAAAGTGTCAGTTCTATTTTTTTTGGTGTACCTCCAAAATGCTAGATTTAATCCTCAGATTATTTTAGCAGCCTGTGCTGAGAGAGGAATGACTTCAACTCTCCATTACTCTTGACTTTCAAATTGTTGAGCTAGAGTTAAGCTATTGTAACAGCTTTTTCAATCTTTTCAAACGTGCACTTGAATTAAGAAGTGCAGTCAAGTTGGTAGATTTAAATTGCCTTTACTCTGAAAATGTCAGTTCAAGCTGAAACAAAATTGTTTTGAAAACTAGTAATTTAATACAAATTGACTATATTACAAAGTAAGCATATATTTGAGTATGCAAGCCCCATCTAATGCTATTCATTATACTCCCTGAGAACCTGCGAAAAATTAATATTCTATACCACTTTTCCCTAGGAAACAGTATCAAATATTTTATCACACGAAAGGAGAGAAAATGTGTGTTGTAAACCCACACAATCTGATGACCAATTTTCTTTCTTCTGTTATTCCCACAAAGCAACAGAAGCATAGTACATATGCCTCCATAGGTACTGTCCCTTTCATCCTTTATCAAACAACAAAGATTTATAAGGGACCAAAACCACTTCCAAATTCCAAATTATGCTGGATAAATAAGGCACTCAGATAATTTTAAAAAAAGGCATTTTAGTTGCTCTGCCTTCTCTGTACAGTCATTGGAGGAAACGAAACAGCTTGAGGGCATTTCAGAATTGAAATGGGTACAGTCACTGGGAAAGCTTGTCTTTCTTCATTGTCTGGTCATTAGCACTGATAAAATAAAATAAAATAAAATAAATCTTCTGGATCTCAGTTCCTTTGGGACTCATTGAGGATATTCTCAAAAGATCAGCTTACTGATGTGATAGTATGCACTCAGCACCTGGCTCACGCTGCCATCATCATCTGCTAAATTCACTATCCACTTCTGTCTGATTTTGCAAAAACAGTGTAGCATCCAGTTTGGTGTAAAAACCTGCAGCAGCACAGGCTGTTTCTTTAAAATGTTGCATTTTCTCCTATTTTAAATAACTCAAGCAATGGGGCTTTCACCTCCGCCCCTGTAAGACTATTAGCATTAAGTTTTCCTCATATGCTATTCTCCTTTGTATTACTAATTCACATATTTTATTATGTTCATTAATAATATGCATTGCTATAATAATAGGTATTTAGTACTCCTTTCCTTCAACTATCAAATTTTCTTGTTCTGAGCATGTTGTTATTAATGCTTGAAAGATTCTGTCATAAGCACAGTATCCTAAGTGGGTATTTTTTCACTGTAGCATGACTACACTTGTGTGGTATTAATTTAGCTCTTCCTATGTACTTCTTCACAATTATTATTGGCTTTGCTTTGCTGGATTATTATTCTTACTGGCACTGTAATTGCTATCATATATAGCAATCTGTTTAAAAATAAACATGTGGACGAACAGCAGAAAACAAGCCACGAAAATAATGTAATGAGGAGCAATTTGCATTTAGCAGAACACCACAAAATAACACAAAGTAACAAGTCCTATGTACTTCTTCACAATTATTATTGGCTTTGCTTTGCTGGATTATTATTCTTACTGGCACTGTAATTGCTATCATATATAGCAATCTGTTTATAAATAAACATGTGGACGAACAGCAGAAAACAAGCCACGAAAATAATGTAATGAGGAGCAATTTGCATTTAGCAGAACACCACAAAATAACACAAAGTAACAAGAGAGAAATAAATATTTTTCATATTATATCCAAAACTCTAAACTTCTCTTCTAAAGAATCCGAGGCTTATTGATCACTTTAGTGGGAGCAAGCTCTGATCTGAGATAGGGACATACCGTTAACCGTGGCAGTAAACCAGACTTCACCACAAATAAAGCTGCCCAGGAAATAATTTTCCTATCAAGATATACTTTGTAAGTTTTCATAAATTTTCTCATACCACAGTTGAACAAACAAAGGCCTTTCAAAGTTTCTCAGGAGCAGGGAGAGAGCTACGTCCGCTCCAGTATGACAAACTGGCGAGAAGAGGCCAGCGGGGACTGGAGCCGTGCATCCCCCAGGAGGCCTATGTTCAAGTCCCTTACACTAATGAGGCAAAGCAGAGGTGTGAACTTTTCTCAATATCCCAGTGAATGCCCGTTACTGAATGTTATAGAGTAAGTATTTCCTCTCTCTTTTCTGAAAATGATTGATGGATGTGGGAAATATTTCTTGGGACAATCTTCACTGGAACTAGCATGCTTCCGAACAAACTATGATTTTGCTGAACTTGTGTTTTCCAACAAAAAAAACCCTCTTTCTTGAAAAATTAGTTCTTACAGTTCCAGGTGTATACTAGAAAACCGAACATAAGGCTTGTCAGTGAGCACACTGAGCCAGATCTCAGCTGATGAACTCTTGCCCCAGTGTAGCTTATCATTACAGAAATGGTATATCTTTACTTCCTCTTCACTCACAAGATATTGTGTTTGCATTTAAGAATATTTTCCTCCATTAAACATGTTTCCCCTAATTTTTTTGTTGTTGTTGTTTCTTGTCCCCCACCCCTTCCTTAACTTTGCTTTCTTATTTCAGCATTTTCAGCTACATAATAATAATAATAAAAAAAAAAAAGTTTGGTCTTTTAATGGAAAAAGTTAGGCTACTTTTACTCTGTTGAGAAAATATTCAAATATTTTTCAAAATATTTTATAAATGTATTTTAACCAGCAGTATTTTTTAGAGAAACACCTAATTAAATT
>NW_008795018.1:8542432-8552389 GCF_000699145.1 Aptenodytes forsteri
AGAAAGAACAATAAAGACAAGAAAATACTGTCTTTACATGGGCATACTACAGTATATATCAAATACTGAAAGCCTGGAAAGCAGCATTTCAGTCAGACTTATAAATAATTTCCTTTCACCACATTTCCTTAGAAAAAGCCAACAAATTAAATAATTAGATATATAGTTGTGGTTGACAATTTAATTTGTTTTAATGAGGACAGCAATATACCTGTTTTCAGCACAAAGAAACACTGTAATTCAACAAAAGCGCATTATGTTGTCTCACAATGAAAGTGCTGCAGAAACAACTATTGAGAGCATAATAATATAAAGTGAAAATATGACAAAGATCTTTTTTCTAGTGTAATTTATTTATGAATATTACACATCAGAGGTTGCTGGGGCATGGTACTCTTTTACTTACAGGTTCACTAGAGAAGAGAAGGATCATAACTTAAAAAGGACAAAGCTTCAAATACATTCAGCCGTTCTTCCCCCTCATGCATGAATAAGCATTAATCTACTTTTAGCTATCACTTCAACTGCTAAAGTGACAGGCTTCTTTAATTCATTTTTGTCACAATTGTAATAGTGGCAAAATGTTAGAGAATGAAAAAAGAATTGCTATCTGCAGCTAGCTTCCACTAGAGCTGACTCTACCAGGATAAGGCCAGGCCAAAGACAAGGCCTGATTCTGCACTTACTGACATCTTACGCAAGCCCAGGAATTGATCATGACTGCAATTAATATGTGTTGGAGCAGTATTTGCCTGAGAAACATGAATGGTATATAAGATAAACTCACTTGAAACCAGATATTCTATCTACTAACTTGTACTAGTACCTGTCTTAGCTTAACAGCTATCTCCATTTCTACTTCTATGGAAAAATACCAATAAAGCGAGGTCCTGATGGATGGGGATCCTCAGAAATGCTAATAAAGCAAGGTCCTGATGGATGGGGATCCTCAGAAATTTTATTGCTCTGTTTAAAAAATAGGTTTCTCATATAATTTATTTCCTATGTTGTGATCTAAACCCCTGTGTTCAATATTAAAATATTATATTTTTTCACAGTATTTCCCAGGTGTTTCTGATACTGCACATGGGATTTGAAGCCGAAATACAGCAAAATTTGCACCATTCCCTTCCTCTTAGCCAATTCACACAGCTGAAACAAGGAGGAGTGGTGCTGGGAAGGCAGAGAGCCACCTGCTCCTGCACCGACCTCTGCAGCTGGAAGAGGAAACTTAGAGGCAAAGGTCATCATCTGCTTACTCCTTCACCTGACCAGCAGCAACCACTATGAAAACATCAGTAGGACGTCTCCACCCACTAATGGAGGGTGGAAACATCAGTAGGACGTCTCCACCCACTAAGAAAAGGGACCCTTGCTGAAATCCAAGCCAGTCCAGCCAGAGCCAGGGGAATTCATGAGGAGCTGAGTCAGCTATTTCACAGGCTGCATTCTGGTATGTCCTAAAGCAGATTAAACACAGCACGAAACATGATCGCCTCAGTGTACTTGCACTGCTGGACACTGTCTCAAGAAATCAATCTTAAATAGCAAAGCTTTGAAAAGATTTATATAGTTTAAACAATGAGAAATCAAAAGACATAGTAAGTTGACAGAATATAAACAATTTGATTTTGGATCATTCCCAGTTCTCAGTTTCCCAGTCCACACAGATAGAAATAGTATTTGTAAGCAAAATTAGGAGGAAATATGCTGACTGTGTCTTGTTGAGAATTAAATCCCTAGCAGTACTTTTTGTTGGACAGAGCAGAGTTATGCAGTCTAAAAGTAGAAATGACATCTTTCATGGCCACCTTAAAAAATTATGATTTCAAAGAACAATGAAAAAAAAAGTCTTACAGTTCCAGAAGGGTAAAAAGGCATAGGAGTTTCAAAACTGTCAGTGATGAAGATTTATTTAAGAGCAAAGAGGACTTTAGTTCTTTACTTTGTAACTTGCAATGGGGCCCAAGTGCAGCACAATGTCCTGCACTATTATGTAAAGCGATTAGATGTAAAGATGGAAACTATAATTTAGTGCATCCCATTAACACTCAGAAAGATGTCACACTTCTTGAGGATTTCCCACTAAAAAAGATAATCATGGAAGTATGGTACAGGGATCTGACCACTGCTTACCACCCTACAGCCCTGTATCACTGCAAACCCTGTTGCTTCTTGTTCTTCACACTGAATTCTGGAACCAAATTTTTGTTTGCATAACACTCAAAAGTCTCCTTAACCTAACCTTTACATAATCTTCAGAAGACTGTTACTCTCATTTCACATTAAACATTTATTCCAAGACTAAATTACACAGCTGCCTGCTTCTACCAATAAAATTGTTTTGCTGGGGGTTTATTTTCTTTATTTTTTTTTTCTTTTAGGCTTTTTTTCTGTTTCTCTCTTATGTAATGGTGACAAACCTTAATGAACATATGCTGCCTCTTAGTGTATGAACAGTCCTAGAAATACACACTAAAGATAAACTTGAATTGCTTTAACAGAATTCCACAAATTACTCCTGAATAATGCACTTATTAGACTCCCTATAATATAACCTATAATTTACTGTACAAGATGTGATAAATGACGAAAGATGAACTCTTCAGAATATTTTGGAATGTTGTTTGGAATTCACTTCACATGCTCTTTTATACAAAGTACTTTACAATACTTACCAGTCTTGCAAAATAAAACCTAGCTCTAGTTATTAAAATCTTTATTTAAATGCAGATCTTGATTTCCCCTGGAGACTGGTAAAGCTCCAACATTGAGCTATCAGGGGAAAAGCAAACTTTGAGTCATGTATTATCCGCAAAGAAAGGACTTTTCTAGGGTTTGGTAGGTTGGGGTGTCCCCCCCTTTTTTTTTTTTTTGTATGTTGTCAATCTAATTGTACATATTTATCTTTAATACCATACTGTACTTTCAGTCATAGGACACTATGCAAAGTAATTGCTTTCATACCATGAGTCAGTATGTAGACTACAATCTCTAGATGTAACAGTAATAGGGATGATAAGAATGCTTGGCTCTCCTATAGCATTCTCTTATCAACATAATTCAATAAGTTTTAAATGGAGATATATATATCTTCAGTTTATGGATGGGGAAACTGAGGCACTGAATGAACTTAAAGATTGAATTTCAATCTTTGCAAAACAGGTTATTAAGTTTTCTTTCTTCATAAATTCTTTATTCCAGGAGACTCCAACTGTTTGTTTGAAACAAAAGTGTTACAAAGGCCCGTAGAGGGTGCTGACTAAATGCGATTTCTTCTCAGAATACTGTCAGCTGACTTAGAACTGGTGCAGAACAGGAGAACCTATTTTAAATGTCTTGTTCCAGGGCATTTAAAGACTAACTTTTTCTTCCACAAATAATTTTTAACATAGACACAATGAAGTCAACCAGTACAGCCACTGAAATGGAGTCCCAGATATTTTTCCTTACTATGACACTAGACTGTAATAGCCACTGCTTTAATCACATCATAAGCTTTAATTTAATCACAGTACATGTCCCCCTCTCTATGCCCCCCAAAGCCTGGAAGAAATGTTACAAAGCAGTAGATAGCGGAAAAAAAAATTGTGATTTAAATGTAAAATGAGAATAACCCTAGTGCACAACCTTATCTAAGATTTGAAGCTGGTAAGTGGTTACAGAAATGACACAAAAGAAATTTGAGATGCAGAACACTTTCTACTAAGAACAGGCAAACAAAATGTCTAAAAGAGGAAGATACATTTTCTAGGTATGGTCATTTGCTTCATACTGCACTGGTCAGCACTGAAACAGAGGATATGACTTACAAGACGTTTTGATGCTCTATTTTAATTCTTTTCTGAAGTCAAAAGGACTTTTCTTTGTAAAAACAGGTGGCCATGTTGCAAAATAGATGAGTGGTTTGCAGAGATTAGTGTTAGTATGTATCTTCTAATAAAAAAGAGCACCATGAAGGAGGAGAATTTGATAATCTGATTTAAGAATTATACCCACTTTATACTGAACAAAGAGTGGAAACAAGAGGAAGAGAGTGCCAACATAACCCTCCAGGTTAGAAGATATGGAAACATTCTAGATGACAGGAGGGAGATGAGAATGAACAAGACATGAGAAACAGGTTTAGAGGTCCAGGGATAATTCCATATGTGGAGAAGGTCCTCCTATAGGAAATAAATCCTGTTTTATGGGAAGGAACAGAAAATAGCTGAAAACAGCTGCCTGGCTAGTCTTGCAGGTTAACCATGGCTGCTCACAAACAGAAAGAATTTAATGAGTTGGAAAAACCAGAAAAATATTTTTTTCAAGGACTCATTACTGAGGATAGAAAGAGTATCCTGCATTAACAGACAGATAATAGGATGGATTTTTTTTTTTCTTTGGGTGGGATTTAACTGTCTTCACTTAAGAATGTCAGCAATGTGCTGGGATGTCTAGTGAATGAAAAGAAATAACCATTTCCAGAAGATGACTCAGCTAATCATTAAATGAGTCCTACCCCTGAACATGAGAGATGGTTTTCCAGTTAACGAGACTTTATCCAGGCTGTTTCTTCCACCAGTAGAGAGATTCCAGATGATTACTCATTCCATCTTAAGAGTGCCTCTAAATTTGGAGAATGGAGATACCGTTCTCCACTGACTATAGAGAAAGCCTAGAGAGCAGCTTAGACCAGATGCCTGACTTATATTACTAAAATAAATGTTATCCACAGCATAAAAACAAGATTATTTATGCACCTCTAGTCATTGTGCAAGAATTTATTGGTGATGGTCCATCTTAGTACAAGTGCCATCTGAATTCATAGAGCTTGTGGAGAATCAGCTGACTCAGCCAGTCAAAGGACATTAAACTAACAACTACCAAGGAGAGTGTAGAGAAGAAAGAAATGAACACTCATTTAGCACAAAATCAAGACATCTAGAATAAAATTAATCAAGGCACCAAGAAGCTTGAACAGAAATGCTTTAGTTGCCTATATATGAATTCTAGAAGCATGGGTAATAAAAAAGAGAAATTGGAATTGGAATTGCTCTTTTATGATCTAGCTAGTACTACTGAGACCTGGTGGGAAGATTTGCATGAGCAGAATGTTAAAATCACTGATATACTGTATTTAGGCAGGATCTAGTGAGCAAAAAGGAACAAAGGTACTTTATACCAAAAAAAGGGGTATTACCTGCTCCTGAGTTCTCTGGTAACTCAGAAGAAAACCATTTTGCATGTTCATAGATTCATGCTCTAACAAACAAACAAAAAAAGCTTGGATAAGGTACTAGTTGGTGTCTGTAATAGACCAACAATTTAGTCTAGGGAAAAAGATGGCTAACCTGTAAAGCACTGATTTCTGCTGTGTAGATGGAAAAACTGCATTAAAATGTGTGACTTCAACTTGAATGGCATATGTTGGAAGCCTCATGATCCTTATGATTTCTAAAAATTATGAGAAAACAATTCATAACAAAATAAATGTTGCATCCTAAATATTCTGTTACAGTTACCTCAAACAACCAAGCAATTCTAAAAATACATACAAACATACACACACACACGCTCTAAAGGTTGCTTTTTTGCACAAATGATTATGACAATTACATCTGTCACAGGTAAACAACATAAGTCTAAACAAGTAAGATATGCATTCTCATCAAGTTTGTGGTTGACACTAAACTGAGGGGAGCAATCAATATGTTGGAGGACATGACTATCATTCAGAAGGATTTCTACAGGCTGGAAGAATGGGCTTCCAGGAATGTCAGGGAATTAAAAAATGACAAAGTGATAGACCTGGATCTGCAAAGGCTGAACCCCCTGTGCTGGTACAGATGGACTGGCTTGGTAGCAGCTCTGCTGAAAAGGACCTCTAAATCCTGATGCACTGGAAGCTAAGCTTCCTTTAGCAGATATTTATTATTCTTCGTGACTATTTTACTGTAGCACTCTCAAAGACTCCAGTCAAGAATGGAACCCTGGGTTAATGTTGGAATATGGCATCTTCACCACCAAAATTAAAGCTCAAACTGATCATTAAAGGCCATAAAGCCAGGAAATACATATATATTTTTCACTTAGAAATTAAGTAAAATTCGTGAGTTCACTAAAAAACACCCATGGAACTTGGCATAGCACTTTTAAAGCCAGTTCTTAGGACATGAACATGCTTCATTACTATTTTTATTTTCTGTCATTCTCAAAATGACATACTGCTAAGATTTAGAAAACCCTCTGCTTTGAAGGAAGAAAAAATGCTTTCCTCCTTAACTGGCAAACTAGTATGAAACAGATTCAATAAAAGGACTGTGAAACATTCCAGGTAAGTTATCTTGTGAAAATTAAAAGAAAACTAAGCAAAAGCAACGGCAAAGTTCAGTGCTATGGTGTATAACACTAATCCATAGGTCATTCTCACAGCAGAATTAACTTTTTTTTTTTTAACTCCTGTATAAGGAATTCAACAAAGCATTACTAAGCTGTACAATGAAAATACTAGTTATCACAATACACCATTTCTCCTTTTCATCAATGTCTACCTATGTAGGGCTTTTCTGTTCTTGTTTTCCTTTTTTTTTTCTTAGGGAGTGATGCTATACTTATACGATTGCATGCTTTACAACAGTGGGAGGCTGTGTAAGAAATGAAGTGCCAATGACTGACCTTTGAAAAAATTAGAGGCAGAAGGGAAAAAGAGGAATACTTTGGGAGAATTTAAAATAGCTTCTTGCATAGCTGGTGTAATGCATATGATGTGAATTACTGGTTTTAATTAGAATGTTTGTCTTTTCCCAGATGGATAGAAATAGTAACTTTTTTTCTTAAATTATTTGGAATGTAATGTTTCTTTCACTGGGTCTTTGAAACTTGGTTTTAAAATTCATGGATTTTTAGGAAAGCTAATTTAATTTGTAGTAGAAAATCAGATTTTTTTTTTTATTAGTACATGTTCTTTCTGTAGTTTCAGTCAATTTAAAGATGGTTAATATATTCTACAATATGCAATTTACTGAGCCTTCTAATTATAGACTCCTCCACTATTTTAACTTTATTCCCTTGCAAATTTATAAATTTGAAGTTTCTGTAATACTATTTCATTGTGCTACAAAAAAGCAAAATATCACCTTGTTCTAGATGTTCCTCACAGAAATAGTGAGTACCCAAAAAACCTTAAGAATATCTTTACAGCTGCAAAAAGTTACTGAAATGCTTGGCTCCATAGCCGCATGTGTTCTGCCATCTGAGCTAAACAGTACCAGAGAGTACCAATAATTGTCAGCTGATCTTTTGATTAGACCTAGTTCTATTAAATGTTATGAGAGTAATCAATTGGTACTAAACAATGAGCAAAATTGTTTCATTAAATGACCTTTTTTAACAGTATTAACTCGAGAATGATACTTTTGTTTTTAGCTTGGCTGCAACATAAAAGTAAAACAAAATAATCCCCTGTAAAGATGTCCAACTGCAATAAGGACAAAATCACGATGGTTATCTAAACCCAGCAACACTCGTCAAACAGCTTCTACATTTTCCTATGTAGCCCTTCCTCTTCCATCGTCCTTACCCCTCCTACCTCAACAGGGCCCATCAAATGCCAAGGTTGAGTGGAGAACAGGAGCCCAAAGAACTGCATGTGGGTCAGTGCGTAAGGACACTTTGCATAAGGATGTTTTGCCTGATGGAACTAGCTGTAGACTGGATCGTGTACCATGATGCAGATAGCGATATCCATTATGGACAAGTTAAGGGTTTCCAGTCCATAGCTTTAACTCTTGGAAAAGCCTCTGGTTTTAGGAAAAAAATCCTTACTTAACATTCATATACGATAGTATGCAGTTCATTTGGTTATTTCATCAGTTATTTTTCTTACAACATATTCAATTGCCATCGTAATGAATTTTTATGCTGACCTGAGGCTAGCTATTTTTATTGCAGGGTGTTCCATTCACTCTTCCTCTGAGATAGATCCGACCATTCAGTTTTGCTTCACAGTCCCCTAACTCTGTAGCAGAACTGCTCACCTTTTAAAACAAAAGTGCTTCCCCTCCGGGTACAATAACAAAATAAATTGATGGTACAGCATATACAAACTTACTTCAGCCTTCGGAGACTTGCTTACTGCCTTTCATACTCAGACACACATAAACATGGTAATTCACTCTGATTTTATGAATTGTCTCCTGACTATCATTGGGGAGTGATGGTTAGGCAGTGCTAAATGAAAGCATCTAAGGCAGGTTGAGAATGACTGCAGTGTGTCTCTAAAGATAGATGAGTTGGCAGGTAATGTTATAAATTACCATCGGGTGCCATTCACAGACGATAGGAGCTTCATCCTGCATGACAGTCATTGATCTTACGCAGAACTAAGATGCAACCTTTGATGACACTCCTTGAGGATAAAAGGTTATGCTTCACATTTAGTTATGAATAATAAGGTCATGTTTTAATTAAAGTAGTATCTCAGTGGAATATTAGGGCACTGAAAAATGTACAAATTAGTATGACTTGTATAACAATTGTTGCTGGAAAACAGCCTAGTGCTGAAGATAATGTAGAATAGAAATGCAATTATATTAATGAGGCAAATAGCCCACCTCATTAAAAGAAGCTGAACTATTCGGAGCCAAAATTAAAAGAAACAGTATTTTTTGAGTTTACATTTGAGAGTAAAACCGGCAAAACAAGAAAATTTACATTTAAGTAAGAAATACATAAGACATACACCAATATTTTGGGATATAGTAATCTTGAAACATTTGAGAAATATTTTCTGCAAAACCTAATATTCAAGCTAAAAATAAGCTTGGGATTGACTGCTTATAGAGGTTTCTGAGTGTTCTTTTCTGGGCAACTCAAGGGACTGTTTACAATTTTCTTTCCTTTGTACAGTCCCAACAACTTTCCTAACCAAGTTTTCTGAAAATAAAACTGGCCATATAACAAACTTATGTATTTACGAACTGCTATTAAATGAAGGCCTGCAGCAAATACTATTCATAAATATTTGTGAAATTTCTATTATATAATATAATAAAATATAATTGATAAATATTTGTGATGATGATCTAGCAAAATACTTGTTTGTGTTTAAATTTAAGCATAAGTAATCCAACCAACACCAATTTTCGAAACTTAATTAAGGGCTGTAGGGTGGGATAGAGCTGCTATGCAGTCTACTCAATAGTCAATGAATAGCACATATTCCAACTGATAGTCCAAAAGGTGATTTCACTCACCCAAGTCTCAGGAATTAACCTGTCATATGGGAAGTGCTATAAAAGGTCAGGCATGAAGATTTAACAAGAAAGTACCATTGCTAACTTGTGCATTCTGTCAGCATGGCAAACTTTATTTATTTATTATTTTGACATACTGCAAAGCATGTACCACCAAGCCTGCTTTTCTTCCCACCCACAGCTGTTCTAGCTTATGGTGTCCTCAATCCAATCTAAATGTTCATTTTGCAATTACTCTGCTGTCAAATGATAAGTGAAATATAGGATATATACACAGTAAGTACTTAATAGCTTTAAAAATATACTTTCCACCATAATGCCACCAGTTACTTGTCAGAATTAGTACATTTTAAAATGTTTAGTGCTCAAACTAGCAGAACAGGTCCAGATCAGAAACCAGGGATAGTGGCTCTGCAGGAGGCTGGCTATGCAAATGCCTTGAAAACATAAATTGCTCTGAAAAGGCTGAAAACACAAGATCAGATTGGGAGGTCAAGAGATTATGGAAACGAGCTGTCCACCTCCTATGGTGCACAACAGATTTTTATTTCCTTTGCTTTTCCCAACATGACTGGCCAGCCGTAAAACAAAACATAGTTACTACAGACACAGCAATGCTTGCTGCGGGGCTCTTAGTAAGTCTGGGCACTTAGAATCATAGAATCACAGAATAGTTTGGGTTGGAAGGGACCTTTAAAGGTCATCTAGTCCAACCCCCCTG
>NW_008795018.1:8552790-8561189 GCF_000699145.1 Aptenodytes forsteri
TTCTTCCTTAGATCTAGTCTAAATCTACCTCCCTTTAGTTTAAAGCCATTCCCCCTTCTCCTGTTGCAACAGGCCCTGCTGTTTCTTCCCTATATCTAGTCTAAATCTACTTAGCAACAGGCTCTACTAAAAAGTTTGCTGCTATCTTTTTTATAAGCCCCCTTTAAGTACTGATAGGCTGCAATAAGGTCTCCGCAAAGCCTTCTCTTCTCTAGGCTGAACAACCCCAACTCTCTCAGCCTTTCTTCAGAGGAGAGGGGTTCCATCCCCCTGATCATTTTCGTGGCTCTCTTCTGGACCCGCTCCAACAGGTCCGTGTCTTTCTTCTGCTGAGGGCTCCAGAGCTGGACGCAGTACTGCAGGTGGGGTCTCACCAGAGCAGAGGAGAGGGGTAGAATCACCTCCCTCAACCTGCTGGCCACGCTTCTTTGGATGCAGCCCAGGATACGACTACAGAAATGCAGAACCTCAAGGCCACTACAGGACCAGACCAGTTACTTTGCACTTCAGAACTGCCTTTAAATCAACCAAAATTGGGATAAAGGCTGTTATGAATTTGTTTATAGCTGCCTTACAGACATAATCCACAGCTTTGCAGGGCAGATGATACACAATTTTCTCATTTTGACAAGAAATAAGTGACATTCCATATGAAAAATGTAAATCTACTTAATATTTATTTTGCATATGCTCTATATTGTTGCTGCTATCAGACTATAGCTAAAATTGTTAAATTAACACATAGCATGGACTGAGACTCTTCTTCTGAAAGCCACACAAAATTCTTCAGAATTATTACATAAGCTTTTAGGTCATTATTTGTTTTCTATGATTTTTAATTCAACTCAGTTTCATGATAACAGATGCATGTAAAATTAAGAACATTAATTATTTAGCATAATGTGGTACTGATTTTTCTTGCTTCCAGTTTTAGTGAGGTAATGCACATTTCTTGCTTAAATAAAAGTAAAAATAAAATTTAGCATATTTTAAGACATATCCTGGGTACTGATAGTCATATTCGATGCTATAGACTTCTGCACTATGAGGAACACAGGGTAACAACATTTTTACATCAATGTCTTTTCTCAAAATGCTACTTGATAGCAGTAGCTTCCAGATTAGAGAAAATATTCAGGGTAATTGTGAGTGTACTCGGGAATTTGGTGGAAGCACAAAACAACTAGTTATAGCTGAGATAGATACTTATATACATATAGAAGAGCAATGAAGCTGGTGAAGGGTCTAGGGCACAAGTCTTATGAGGAGCGGCTGAGGGAGCTGGGACTGTTTAGCCTGGAGAAAAGGAGGCTGAGGGGAGACCTCATCACTCTCTACAACTACCTGAAAGGAGGTTGTAGCGAGCTGGGTGTCAGGCTCTTCTCCCAAGTAACAAGCAATAGGACAAGAGGAAATGGCCTCAAGTTGTGCCAGGGGAGGTTTAGATTGGACGTGAGGAAAAATTTCTTCACCGAAAGGGTTGTGAAGCATTGGGACAGGCTGCCCAGGGAAGTGGTTGAGTCCCCATCCCTGGAGGTATTTAAAAGATGTGTAGACGTGGCACTTAGGGACATGGTTTAGTGGTGGACTTGGCAGTATTACGTTAACGGTTGAATTTGATAATCTTAAAGGTCTTTTCCAATGTAAATGATTCTATGATTCTATGTTGATATAATGCAAACACACAATATGTAGCTAACCCGTTTACTTCTCTTGGGTGGAAAAATAAAATTCAATTAAAGAGACTATCTATGAATAAAATATTGGTTTTTGGCAATACTCCCATTTACATAAGTTTATTCTCTCTGGGTTTTTTTGTTTTTGTTTTTTTTTTGACATGTAAAAGATTTGCTTGTTTCTTACTGGTGCATCCTTTCTTCTGCAAAAATATGGATCAAAACAAGAATCGTGGTCAGTATTCTTCAACTGTAATCAGTGAGAATTACATCAACAGTTTTAATGGGATGAGATAAAGATCAACATCTGGATGATATTTGCACTATTAATTTGTTTTTAAAATATTCTCAGCTGTAGCAGTTCCTAACCCAATATAAATGGACTATATTCACTGGGGCACAACAACATTCTATCAGTAAAAGCTAAAAACCTTAAGAGGAGAGACTATCATAAACATTAAGGTAAAAAATTTGTATGCAGTGGTTCACCTGTCACCTATAAACCCCCAGCCTCTGAAATGGTGGAGGTTTATCTGACATGCACACAACTTGGATTTGATTCCAAAATACTTCATGGCAGAAGCTCAAAAAGCCATTTTCAAGCAATCCAACAAGACATATAATGAAGAAATAGCAACTGATTTCTGTGTTGTTGAGGACACTTACATAGTGTGTGGAAAAGTTACAGATACCTGACTAGAAAATAAAAAGAAATAAGGTGGCAAAGTAAGACAAAAGAAAGAAATGAAAAAGAAAAAGTCTAATACCATATACTTTTAATCTGAAGGCAAAGGAGACTTGAATGCTGAATTTCCAGTTGCAACAGCATAGTCTCAGTAAATGCCAATATTAACACAAATCTCCTGATAGCAAAAAGGTTTTTGAAGGTACAGAATATTGTTTGAAGCTCCTCTTAGTTATGCCTCAGTAGAAGAAAATGTGTAGAAACATACTGAAGATCAAAAGTCTAAATAATTATCTGCTTTATTAATTCATTCTAAAATTATATTTTACCAATGTCCCTGCAGTACGTACTTCAAGGATATATTACCAATATTTTAATATGTTCACTTCAGTGCAAATAGCATTCACCCTTTGGTGACTCTTTAATTATTACCACATCAAGAAGCCTCTGCCTTCCTTCACACCTTTGGCAAAAATAATACTCCACTTTGTTTTCTTTATTTAGGCACTTACCCTTCAAAGAGGTAACACAGAGCATGATCTCAATACATTTATTAAGAGGAAACTTGACTTTTTGAAGTACAAAATTGACCAACGGGATTTGGTAAGAAATATCAAAAGGAATTATAAATCACATCAATGATAATATTTGAAAGCCTCCCTAGATTTACTTATGTATTCACCTTTATGCTAGAGTTAAAATTAATGCTATATTGAAGTTTCTTTTAAATTTTAAAAAGGATGTTGTATACTGAAGACTGCTGTCCCCTAAGTTTGTTAAAATGTATTAAAATTAACCCTAGCATTTCATTTCTGCTTTGTTTCCCTTTTGGGTTACTTGCATTTTCCCTTATTGTGAAGCATGCAAGATCTACTGTATTGACAGTCATCTACATTTGGTAGGTTAATTAGGAAGCAACCTTACCATTGGGTGAGCCAGCAAACACTCTTTTACTCCACACATTAGAAGTCTTCTTTAACTGAGTATTTCACAGATCTATGTTAAAACCAAAAATGATTCAAAAATTGTTTTAAAATCACAAGGACAATTATTGAGGGGAAGCTTGTTTAGGTTTTTTTTTTTTACTCAGACCCAACTGCTGAAGTTTTGTTTTTATGACTACAGAGACTCTGCTAAGTGATTAGGACCATATCCAGCAAAGCACTTAATATTTGAGTTTGGAATGTATGAGGAGATCCACCGATCTCAGTAAGCTACAGGAATCATTCTACTAGAAACAATTAGAAAAAAAACCAAACTAGCACATATTACTACACTTTGAAGTAGTGAAAGAGAGATGATGCTCCCTCTCCCATGTATATAAGCCTAATTTTTACTATTTTGTTCCTTTCTATCACATATGACTAGGAAGGAAACTAATATGAACAAATGATTTAGTATGAGGCTCACTGTTTTAAATACCAGTTTGTCCTTTTTTACTTTCTGGTCTTTACTCCTTTATTTCATTTTTCCTACTGATTTCTGAAATCCAAATAGTAAAGCTGTTCATCTTATTAGAAATCTTACAGGAAAAGTGGGCAAAATATCCCCTGGAAAATATTAAATACAATTGCACATAAGCTTACCCCCAGCACACACACACAAATATCTAAATGCAAATATCTGTATATAGACAAGATACTGTTTATGAAACCAAATGGAGCTAAGCAGGTAATAACCGAGATTCTAATCTGAAACTATTCAAAGACGCATTTCTAAATCAATTTAAAAAATATAATTTATTGAGCTTTCATTGTTTTAGAAACATTTTTTTTAACAACTCATAGCTCTGTTATTTTATTAAACACAAATAAAAATTATTTATGCGCCTTTGTGATTGTTCAGGACACACTGCAACATTGCAACTGAATAACTAAGAGATCTTATAATTCTTTTGTCATAACAACTTGTCAGTGTCAGATTTATGCTATGATATTGCACCATCAGGACTCACTTTTGTCTCTTTTTATGTTACATCACAATGAAACATTGCAAAACCATGTAAGATTTGAAAATTAAAGTTACGTTCTCACTCTGCTTCAACTCCATTTAATTTATTGTCATTTCTCTTTTTTGCCCAGAGTGACAGGTTCCTTTCCTTTGCACCAAACCCTTTTCTGGATCTCGGATGCAGACATGGTTAATGAGGGTTCAGCCTATGAAGATAGTAGTGAAGACCAATGCTTGGCTAGCAGGTTCTACTATACTAATTGCAACAATATTGTGGTCAACCATGCTCTGATTTGACCCTAACCCTAGAAGAGGTAAGGAGATACCCCAGAGAAAACTAATTTGGGGTTGAGATAAATGTGAGTAATTCTGACCACAAGTGTGAAAGTCCCAATACTGGATCACAGAGCCTTCAATCCTTGTATCTGGGCTGCAATTGAAATAGTACTGCTCTGAATCATTCATAAAGAAAAAGCCATAAACTGCAAACCCATGAAAATGTGAGAAATGCATTTCTCCATTATCCTCAGGCACTGGCTCTTTGTACGATTTTACATATGCTGCTTATTATGATGATATTGATTAATAAGTCAACAGAAGCTTTCACAAGGGACTGCAGATCTCTTTACTACTGCTCTGTAATATTAAAATGCCATTACTGAGTCACCAACTTTTTGCCCTGCTGTAATGTTATTCTCTGATGATTGCTTGCCTGAGCTGATATTTGAAACTGTCACCCACAGACTTGTAGAAGTAATTCAACTTCACTTATAAGGAAAGTGAAATTAAATATTCATCCCTGGACTGCATTTCAGGTTCAAACTGACTGAAGTTCCTCCAGGCAAAATGTACTTAAGTTGTAGAAGATTTTTTTCAGTTTCAAAAATTCAGAATGTCTATTTATCAGGGCTGGACAGTCAAATAATAATTTATCTGGAACTTTTGTACACAGATATTCTTTTCCCTGTTTTGCAGCATGCTTTTTATTGTTTTGGCTAGGTAAATTCTTCTCCAACATGGATTACTTTTAGCAAAACGAACATCCAGACTGATCTGCTATCTTCTGTTCAGATAAAGTGACAATAAATTGTGGAAGAGAACAAGTTTGGACCATCTGAACTTCCTTAAAGAGGTGAACATTTACGCAGGTGGCAGCCTTTGAAATTAAGGAGAATTACTTTTGTGAATAAGTGATTACAGTAATGACTAAAGTCCAGTTAAGTCCTCAGATGGAGGTAATGTCTTGAGACTTAACTTCCAATTTACAGATTCACTTCAGGGTTTACCCACTCTGGAACCAAAAATGTCTCAGTAAATAAAGATAAAATGTTAAATTCCCCCCTAGACAAGATTTCCTCTGAATATAAGAAGTGAGAAAATTCACTGATCCAGGATGAAGAAGCAAAGAATTCTTCCTCACAAGCTAAATTCTTTTTTGGACAGTTGCAGCCAAATTATTGGAAAATGGCCCACAGACTTGAAATTTGGTTCATTTACAGTTCTCAAAGGGGGAAACACTATTTTATTTAGTGTTTTCTTGTTTTATTCTCAATATTCTTGCTCTAACACTGGGAATCTAGCATAGGATTTGGTAATTTTTAATTTCATATTACTAAATTCTACTCAGAGTAAATTTTGTTAGATATAAATACATTATATTTTGGGAGTGTCTCAAAGCCATATATGCTCACACAGAGAAAGAGTGAGCCAGATACTGCAGGTACCAACATGGGCAAAGCCATCAAGAAACTTAGTAAGCTACTAAATTCCAGGCAGCCTCAGACCACCCGTATCCAGGCAGCAGAACAAAGGACAGGCAGAGGGATTTGGGAAAATGCTCAGTTCATGGCTGTCCCCCCAGGACCGCTCTCAAAGGACTCTGAGACAATAGTAAAAATGGTAATATTTAATATCTTCCCTCCTTTCATTACTATCATCATGAAGTAGTCAAAACACTAATAAGTAAATACACATTTTATAAAATTGTGAAATCAGAAAAATAAAAATGTATGAGACACAAAAGGAAATAAAAGTGCATATGTTTATACATTCATATCTTTTTCCAAAAATTACAACCATCTCAGATATCCAACTTTCTATGCGTAGAAGGGCTTTCCCCTCTAAAATTCATTAGCACAACATTTCTTTCTCTCTGTGTAAGATAACTTTGTGTTGTATGTTAAAGATACTTCTGGACATATTTTATGGGATTCCTCCTTGCTTTACAATAGATAAGGTGTAAAGGTTGAGGAGGGATATAAAATAATTGCAGTAGAAATACAAAAAAAGTGGAAACATATTTTCAGAAAATCAGCAAAATATATGACACATATTCAAGGCTCAGGCTGGTACTGGATTTAAATGAGAACCACTGGCTATACTGGCTATAAATAGTTGTTGCCTTTAGTGAGTACTGGCCCATTTATCTTAAGAGTAAAATCCTAACTTCCAATTAAAAAAAAAAAAGTCAAGAACACTTCAGCCAATAGCCTGATTCAAGCACAAATTCTAACCCTTGGTTTGGGACTTCTCACTTAAGCAATGAGACATTTCTCCTAATATTAAAGTGTGGATTTTCAGTTTCTCTTGTTTGGTCAAGAAGACTAAGACAAGCACTGAAAACTAGTCTAGGAGTCTTTGGGTCAACTTGTCACGCATAAAGGGATTTTACTTCATTCTTTAATGAAGGACTCAGTATGATTACATAGTGTTCAATTTGCAGGTAGAATTTCAACCCAGTAAGATAGCATAATCAGTAAGACTTTTCTTCTAGATTACATTCCCATTTTTACAAGAATTTCCAACATCTATTAAATTAATGATCTGCTTTGTCTTTGATCCATATCGTACATACAAGTTCTGCTTTTCTAAGATTTTAAAATGCCAGGCAGGTTTATGTTTAAAGATGTGACTTTCATGCTATCTTCCTTGTATGACATAACAGTATTTCTCTCCCTAGGCTTCTCATCTATATGAAAGAAGGTCTTGGCCTCATGCTTTTCCTCCCAGTACAAAGTACTGTGTAGGAAAATTACTTTTAGACTAAACTTGACTTCTGCCTAAGCAGGTGTCGGAACCAAATTATGAAAGGACGAACTCAAACTGCTAATTGCAGAAAACACATGTTTTATCTCTGCTTTTTTTTGATGAACGGCACAACTAGAAATATTTAATTATTGTTTAATTATGTTTACCAGAAGTATATCTGAAAACTATAATCTTCCATGGATGAATTCTGGGAAAGAAATTTTAATCAATGCTGTCAATGCAGAGAATACAAAACTAAAACTTATCTGTCATTAGAGATACTTTTTTTTCCTATTAATTTATATTCATAACAGGAACCAAGAAATTGTTCATGGTTCCTCATGGATCAAAATTCCTACTTAAAAGAAAGGGAAACTAGTTGAAGAGGATACAAGTATCAGTAATGTGATTGAATTCTTTATCCCCTGGCATCACGAATTGTCCCTGAGAATGGTTAAGGCTTTGTCCCTATATCATTAGTGCATTCTCTTAGACTGCGTGTACCTGAAATCCCAACAGATTTTTCATCTCCAAGGTGAGATAATAAAAGCAACAACATCTAGCTATTAAATGCCCATTTCACATGCCAGACAAATTAATTCTCTCACTCTGGGGCTAAGCCTAAAGTATCTAAATATAGGTACTTCAAAGAAAGATTACTTGTTTATCATACTACTACTTATAATTTCCCTCCAATTGATTCAGATAAGTTCAGCACAGGACCGTACTTTACCTTGCAACAAGGGGAAAAAAAAAAAAAGTTACAAAAGGATTAGAATTTCATAAAACATAAGGTGAGTCAGGGTTTCTGAATTTCATAAATAATCTTTCATAATGGACATGCTTTCTTGATTTATGGAATCATCTATTTCCAATCCTTTAGAAGACCCAGGGAAGATACCATGTTCCAACCCAGTGGTGAAGAAAGCTGGGTACCTACCTAGGACACAATTATAAAGACACAATTTATCGATGTTTTACATAATTAGCATATCTTTCTCATATCTACAACAACACTAAAATAAATTTTGAAGGTCCCAGCAAGTTCCTTTACAAAAAAT
>NW_008795018.1:8561252-8571681 GCF_000699145.1 Aptenodytes forsteri
TATCACCCTTGATAAAAACATTATTATATCCTTTTGGATGGTTCTAGTTTATTTTTTGGCATACTTCATCCTCAGAGTAAATTGAGAAACACTTTTTTTTCTATGAAGGAAAATTAATACATGTTCTGCCATTTTACAAATCTGTTTGTAAATTGAAAATGAAATTAATGAACATATGGATTCTCTACTTTCTCAGATGTTACAGCAGTTTTATTAGTTTAAAGTGATAATTTACAACATAAAGAGAGAATCATCTCACTTAACTTTAGAACTTTTAAAAGTTACATGTTTAAGTGTGCAGTAGTGATGCTAGCGTCCTTTACGATCAATGTGGAGAATCAGAGAACAGCACAGAAGTGTCTTAAATAGTCATCTAACAGATAGGAAGGGTCATGCTCTCGTGGTGCCTATGTCCTTTCACTTAGTATAAATATGGTTGAGTATGTCTTGTTCCATGGATGATAGCTCAATTTAAGAAGTCTAAATTAATGTAGATCAAACTATACCAGGGTGTATAAAACATTTATTTTAATGCAACATATTTTTTTCTCCAATGTTATAAATGTGACAAAAAAGTATAGATTTCCAGCTGAGTCAGATTTGTAATGTAATTTTCTGAAATACCAAATAGAAAACTAATGAAAAAGTAGTGTACTTTGCTTGTACAAAAATGTCACTGTATTACCTTAAGAAAAAACACCACTGAAATCAGTTAAGCTATTGAAATTAGTATTATGGCTTTTAAAAAAGGGTAAAACAAAATATGTATGAAGTGGCATGGACTCATCTACACAGACGAGAGTTACATGAGAATTCACAGAAGCCATGCACCAATTCTTTAGTTCAGGCTCATATTGACTGTCCTAAACAAGGTCTGTTTGGTTTTATGTATAATTTTTATAATGTTTTTAGTATTACAATACATAATGTATGAATTCACATAAGAACTTAAAAAAAAAACTTAAAAAAAAAAAGTACCTGATATTCTAAAAACTCATTTTTCTACTAGGACTGGACAGAGCTGTGATTTGAATCAGAAAGAAGAGACTTCCATTTTCTTGGAATGATCATGTCTAATCAAAACACAAGTAAGTGTCAGCTTCATTAATAGGACTGGACAGAGCTGTGATTTGAATCAGAAAGAAGAGACTTCCATTTTCTTGGAATGATCATGTCTAATCAAAACACAAGTAAGTGTCAGCTTCATTAAAAAAAACAATAGATGGGGATTAACGAACCGCCGAAATTCCCTAAACCCTGCTAATAAAACATATTTTGCCTAAGCAAATTGTTCTGTAGCAGAAAGCAGATATATTATACACGGATCTGCCTAAATTCCTGCATACAAACTGTTATGAGATTACAAATCTATGGGTTGTGACTTTGGTATTAGAAGGAACATCGTCTGAGAGATTTTGTTTAAAAATTAGCAAAATTGCTTACACAATTACATTAAAAGGAATGGAATAAATTTTCCAGTCCCAAGACAGTTTTATGTTAGTAGTCAACTATTGAGCAAGCTACCTTATTATGGTCCCCAAACCTTTTATTCATCTACCAGACTATAGATTACAATAAAATTGAAGCTTGTACTGCCCAATATTGAATACAGTTCAGTATAGCTTGCTTCAATAAAAAAACACACCAGGAAAAATCCAAAAACTTATTGAAATAAGTTTCCTGGACTGTGTACTTAGTCTGCCAAAAGAAAATTCATGCATACAAACAAAACAGACCATAAATACAAAGCTGAATATATGTCTGTTTATTTTTAAGAAACTACCACAAACAACTGAACCAATAAAAAACAAATAAGCACTAGAAGAATGGTGCATTTCATTATTCTAATGATCTAAAAGATTACTGAAGTTTAATTGAGGTGTCAAGAACATATCTTCAGTTTCTTGAAGTTCACCAATTCCTCGCTCATATCACTACTGTATAATGACTATTTTCTACTATGCTTGGCACTGCAATTATGGGCACCTGTGCTAAAAAGAGACAGTTGCACAAAGCAATTTATGCAATAATCTAATTATTATCAGTGATATTTCAGACCAGCAATTTCCTCATATCAATTTGAGAAAACTTGAACCTCTCAAAAGCATAAAATTTTGCACATACTAAAAATACACTAGGATTCTTGTATTCATATTGAAAATTACTATAATACAAGTGACACTGTATGCATGTGTGCAGTGTAGAATGCAACTGATGTCTACAGTATTTTCCAAAAAATCAGTAGCTTAGGTCATGGTTTATTAGGTTTCTACTTACAGCATTAAGCTATTATTGCACAGCACATGTTAATAACATAATTATTACTGGTTTGGTGTCTAAAAGCCACTATGCACATGATATTCAGACATACACAAATGAGTATAAGTAAAGAAGAGATTTAGAACCCTTTCATCAGAAGAACCTCTTTTCCATTCTTCATATTTCCACATCTCCCTTATCCCTTTCTTTTCTTTTTCAGGTGGGTATATGCACCTTAACTCTTACTGGTGCAATAGGGCTTACTTAGGGCTAAGGCATACGATCAAGGAAATGAGGTTTTACAAACACGGGTGAGTCAACCCATCTGTGTGGTAAGTAACCATCTGTATGTTCTTATCCCACAGCAAATGCAGGTAAATCCGTAAGTTTGAAGTTCGTTGTCAGTTACTGTAGTGCAACTGATGCATGATAATGTGTTCTGGCTGTACCAGTAGTTCCATTCTGTATCTAGCTTAATTGTCCTCATTGTTCATTTCCAATGGGTTCTGCAGTAAAGTGGAATTTTTTACAACAAGTAGATGAGGATGAAAACTCCAATGTAAAATTATTTGCCTCAGCTGCTATGATGCTTAGCAATAGGTGCCATATATATATGAGCATTTGTGAATCTAGGTATCACAAGACAAGAAAATATTAATAAATATTTTGGATGCTGATAGGTGAGTCACAGTATAATCTTTCTTTTAGAGTGTTATGTTCCTCCATAATTTAACTTGCACAAGAACTATCAGCAAACAGGACTATAATATCAACAATCGTAAATATTACTATAGTACATGTTGGTATCATGTTTTCCATAAACATATTTTACTTTCAATCAATAATTTCATTTCATAGAAATACATTAATCATTTTGTTCTCTTAGCTCTCCAAACAAAGTAACCTTCTCCCTCTCTAGTTTGAATTCGGCACAAGTCAAAACTACAGGATTTTTTTTTTTTTTTCTCACAGAGAAATATTACTCTGACAATTTAACTTTTAAAAATGAGAGACAAATTACACTGTCATTTGCCTGGACACTGATAACAGGATGGGTGAACTGTCTATGAAATTTAAACTACAGCTTAATGTAGGACATATTTTGCTGTCAACTCAGTTTAGACATCTTCAGTATCTTAAACAGCAGTCATATAATTTTGTAATCCCAATAGAAGAAATATGCAAAATATCAGTTTAGGCACCACACATATACCAATATGAGTAAATATGACTACTATACTATTTTTTCTTGTGGTTTCTGCATTTGGGATTTTTTTTTGGGGGGGGGGATTTTAAGGGAATTTTTTATTATCTTTTTGCTTGTAGTGACAGATATGCAGAAGGGAATCAAGTTATCTAGAATATCTTACATTCAGTGGTTGTGTATGAAATGTAAATTGTCCTTTTTTTCAATATTGTTATCCCTAAAGTTTTATTTAAAATTTAAACTTTACATACATTACATTGTAATTTAAAAAGCATAAATATTTTTTCTTTGTAGCCCTTTTATCTTCAGTGACACCTGTTCCTGTACCTGGATGTCTTTTATATAACTTTGTTCAGCAGTAAAATTCCAATGCCCTTGCTCTTCGCTTCAGACAAAAAAATATGAAACCTATAAGCTTCAGGTATATCAATCAAAACCAACAGAGTCAGCACTAAGTCTAATAATGAAAACCCTGATTTCATAAATCATCCTCCACAGGTTGGGGTCATCTTTTAAAAATTTCTTATCAGGTGCAGCTCAAGATTTCTCAGACTCTCATTCTTTCTTTAATGAAAACAATAGGAAGGATGTCAGCATACAAATGATGTGACCCTCTTTAGCTTAAAAATATCCTGAAAATGAAAAGATTATGCTTTGCTTTGTCCTTGAAATTGTGGAAGTCAGGATTTCTACCACCCCTCCCACAAAGTTCAAAGAAAAAGTTTCTCTCACAGCTCCATAATGAAATAAAAGTACCTAATCATATGCAGACTTAATTTAATAAACAGTAGATTTAATTTAAAGAACCTGGTGCTACAGGAGACTTTCTTTACTGCCTGTATCCAATATATAACAATTTGTAATTGCCTAAGGGGCTTTTGCTACCGCATGTCCTTAAGCAAACCAAGAGCCCTCTATTAATAGAATTACATATTTTTATTTTAATCAACAAAAGTTACTGTAATTTGGAAAAACACTAACAAAAAAATAAATTAATTGTTCTTGTTTCAAGCCTAAAACATGAAAAAAGATGAGTATGACATTAAATCTCTGGTAACAAAAAGCAGATTTATCAGCCTTAACCTTCTGGACCTGATCGTGAACTGCACTTCTGTACTTTTGCACTCACACACTCGGACATAACAACGACTTGCAAAATTCCATTTTTAAGTTTTTGCAAAGGTCTAATCTACTCCCTTATGAAACAATTCATTTTCTCCTAGTAGAAAAAAAAAAAAAACTAAGAAAAATCAGAAGCACAAAGACGTATGGGAAGGAAAAAAAGAAGGAAAAAAAACCAAACAAGCCTTTACCAGTTTCTATCTCTAGAACTGAAAGAGAAGTGTCCTTCAATTAAGACAGTTTTAAAGAAGCTTAAAGAAGCATTGCAAGACAGCAATACTATCTATCTTGGTTATTTGTGCCTGTACTGTTCTGTAAACAAAACCTGGGTCATGCCTTGCTATTGATTTACTAAAATTAGAAAAGTTTCTATGTTAATATGGGATGGATCATGATTGTTTGTTCAGTTTCATTCTTAGAGAAGGTACAGACTCTTTGGATGTGTCTGCACTGCCGGCTGAGATGCATCTTTAAAAGTAGACTCAGACACTGTACAGAGGGCAAAACTGCAAGAACAGATCCAATTTGGTCAAAGTATGCTTTCTGAAATAATGTGTATGTGAACTGGGATCATATTGACTGAACTGGAAACCACCCTTTATGAAAGAACAGATATAGTCATTGACTGCAATGAGAAATACCAACTGTTGCATGCTATCTTGAAAGGAACAGAACTCATCATCCTGTGATATCACAAATTAAAATCTTTTTCTCACCATTGAGTGCAGCAATATAATTAGTACAAAACTTACTAAGATGAAGAGAGGGAATATTCCAGAAAAAAAATCCACAACTTCTCTGGGCAATCTGTTTCAGTGTCTCACCACTCTCATCATACAAAATTTCTTCCTCCTGTTCAATCTAAACCAACCCTCTTTCAGTTTCGAAACCGTTCCTCTTGTCCTGTCACTACAGGCCTTGGTAAAAAGTCTTTCACCACCTTTATAAGCCCTCTTCATATACTTAAAGGCTGCATGTATTGGGTCTGGCTGGGACGGAGTTAACTTTCCCCATAGAAGCCCTCATAATGATGTGCTTTGTATTTGTAGCTGTAAGGGTGTTGATAGCACACCGATGTTTTGGCTGCTGTTGAGAAGTGCTCACACAGCATCAAGGCTGCCTCTCCAACCTTCCCCCCTGCCAAGGCCAGTAGGCTGGGGGTAGGCAAGAGGTTGGGAGGGGACATAGCCTCCTAAGCTGACCAAAGGGATATTGCATACCATATGATGTCACACTCAGCAATAAAACCTAAGAAAAAGGAGAAGGCGGCAGGGGAGGTGTGGGGGGTGGTCGTTCATTATTAAGGTATTTGTCTTCTGAAGCAACCGCAGCTCGCACTGAGGCCCTACTTCCCAGAAAGTGGCTGGACATCGCCTACTGATGGGAATGAGAGAATAAATATTTTTGTTTTTCTTTGCTTCTGCATGCAGCCTTTGCTTTTCTTTATTAAACTGCTTTTATTTCAACCCACAAGTTTCTTATCTTATTTTCTCCAACTGTCCCGTTGAGGCGGGGAATGATAGAGTGCCTTGGTGGGCACCTGGCGGCCAGCCAAGGTCAACCCACCACACTGCAATAGGGTCTCCCTGGAGCCTTCTCTTCTCCAGGCTGAACAACCCCAACTGTCTTAACTTTTCTTTGTAGGTTTTCCAGCCCCCTGATCAGGCTTTTTCATAGCTCTCCTCTGGACCCACTCTAACAGGTCCATGTCTTTCTTGTACTGGGGACCCCAGAGCTGGATGCTTCAGGTGGGGCCTCACGGGAGTGGAGTAGAGGGGGAGAATCACCTCCCTTGACCTGCTGGTCACGCTGCTATTTTATGCAGCCCAGAATGCAACTGGCTTTCTGGGCTGCAAGTGCACATTGCCAGCTCATGTCCAATTTTTCACCCACCAGTATCCCCACAGGGCTGGTCTCAATCCCTTCATCCCCCAGCCTGTATTGATATTGGGGATTGCCCCGACCCAGGTGCAGGACCTTGCACTTGGCCTTGGTGAACTTCATGAGTTTCACAAGGGCCCACTCTTGCCTACCAGGGTTAACCCACAAGAAGAATGTATTTTTATCTATCTATCAATCGCATAGAATATATGAGTTTGTATGCATGTATATATACATGTGTATATATATATGTACAAACAATACATTGTATATATGCATACTTATTGAAATCTTAATTATTGCAGGGCACATGTAATGCTGTACATTTGCAGCAGATTTAACTCATTTTGAATAAAGTTTTTAAAGGTAAGACCTTCAGAAGCATAAGCACTGCAAGTTTATTGACCATCTAGTCAGCCCTGCATCTGAATGGCTGCTTCTATGCAGGTCATAATCTTATGAATTGTGGGAGAGTCATCCTTTGGATTAGTATGAACACATACTCCTTAAAATTCACAATACAAAGCAAAATCCTACTCTAAGCAAGTCTTCCAAAGTTCTGTGCAAATTAATTGGTCTATAACACAGGCTGGCAATAAATATTTCAGTACTTCGTGTTAAAAAAACTTGTAGTTAGGAACTCCTAACTCCTTCTTAAAATGAAATATAGACATTTAAAATGCAAGATCCAGGCAAAGATACAGTCCATCACTTTCCAATACTAACTGAAAAGACAGACATCTAACCTCTCAAGACAACTTTTTTGTCCTGAAAGCTTTTTGTGTGCCAATACACCAGCACCAATTCAAACCCAGAATACTGTGCATAGAGAAAAAGACACTTAATTTTCCATTTTGCACTCCATTTTTTTTTTAAGATTTCCTGGTTAATCAGGGGTATCTGGTGGATTACATAATTTATAATTTTTTATTCCTTTATTCTGTGGGGCTAGCTGAATGTTCTGTTGCTAAGCTGAGTATAATATATGGCAAAACAGGATGGTATTAAAAGAAATGAACTGATCCTTGCTAAGGCTGAGAAAATATCTTTTTAATATTATGAGAATTCTTTACATGTCATCCTAATGTGATTTGAATCCCCCTGTTTTAAAAGGAATTAGTGTATCAACAAAGATTACTTCTCTTTTCTCTTTCTCATTTATTACTAACCTAAGGAAGTATGTAATAATTCAATTTAATTTATATTTCCCTGTCGAAGTGTAATTCAATGGCTAATACATGCGAAACTTCTGTATTAATAATACCTAGCTGGAGACAGTAGAATACATATGGTACATAGTGGTTACAATTAAGTAGGAAGACCTGAGACAGAAGCATTTATATCAGCAGCTTTGTAGTGCTTAGGAAAGTAATGGACCCTGAGGCAAAGCTGAGGGACTCCTTTATCTGCTATGATTAAAACTATTGATAATTCCCAAAGTGGTAGGTTCACCTGCTGTTCCACATTTTATTGCTTAAGATATTATTGAGACAACAGAAACACTGCCTATGGTATTTAGTTAATAACCAGAGGCCATATTCCATTTGCCATTTCTTCACAATTAGTCTACATTACTGTTGTTGAATTCATGTTTTATGAAATGTTCCTTGGCTTAATCCATCTACTAAGAGAGTATAATAGCATTACCAGTGTGCCAGGTCTTTTGTGATACCTGAAGAATATCTTCACTGTGACTGGTTCTACAGTTTCACCTATTTCTACTTGTCAATATTTGGATATTAGTCCAAGTCAGAAAAAAAATTGTTGTTTAGATTAAAATGTTGCTTCTGTATATGATATATTGATTATTTGTAGAAATATTGAAACATTGAGTACAGTAGAGAAATGCTGTCCACAGAGAAGAGTGGTAGAACAGTCTTCCCTGTAATCATTACACTGAAATGATGCTTGACACTGATCTCCAGTCAACACAGACTTTGTTAACACTGAGAGTCATCCTTTCAAGTGGGATGAACAATGAAATATCCCATCTAAGCAGCAACACATTGGAAGAGCAGGGATCACGGGCGCAATCAGTCACATGAAGAAGCATAGTCAGAAGCCAAGCAATGAGAGTTGAAGCACTGATTATAAAAACGAAGGATGAAATGAGTTTGTCAAGCTGTGGTGTCTGATGGTGAGAAACAGTCATGACTGTAACTCTACAGAATGGCTGCTTGGGACATGAGATAGTCAAGAATATCAGACTCAGAAATTCACTTTTGATCAGCAACAACCCAGTAAAATTTTAAAAAGCATGCCTAAATATTTAATAGGTAAAAGTTATTACTTTTTCTCCCCAGCATAGGAAGACTTTATGCAGTCAAATCACCACATGGAAGCCTTTGACCCACCACCTTTTCTTTGTTAATTGTTCTAATTTTATCTTCAGAAAGACTTTTGACAGATGTCCTTTGTTTCTGTCCTGTCAGGGATGCCCCTTTTTATGTCTGGTCAGTAAAATAATTAAAGATTTAAAAAAAAAAAAAAAAACCTAACCCACCAAAAAACCCCACCCAATACTACTAGTTTGGGAATGTCTGAAATCATAAAAAATAATTCATGTTTTAATTTAAAATGAGTCTTTGCACAAGAGTTCTCATATTTAACTAAGATCATGTGGACACACCTGCAGACTGAAATAATTCACTGGCTGAAGGTGTTGTGTCACTTCTCAGTGTTCACAGGACAAGAGAAGCACCAAAATATGTGATCTCTAAAGGCTATCCCATTATTACCATTACATGTCTGGGCTGGTAAAGTTACAGTACTTTAAAATAAGGGCTTAGCATAGAATCATAGAATCATAGAATCATTGAGGTTGGAAAAGACCTCTAAGATCATCGAGTCCAACCGTCAACCCAACACCACCATGCCCACTAAACCATGTCCCTAAGCGCCTCATCTACACGTCTTTTAAATACCTCCAGGGATGGGGACTCCACCACTTCCCTGGGCAGCCTGTTCCAATGTTTCACCACTCTTTCAGTCAAGAAATTTTTCCTTACATCCAATCTAAACCTCCCCTGGCGCAACTTGAGGCCATTTCCTCTCGTCCTATCGCTTGTTACTTGGGAGAAGAGACCGACACCCACCTCGCTACAACCTCCTTTCAGGTAGTTGTAGAGAGCAATGAGGTCTCCCCTCAGCCTCCTTTTCTCCAGGCTAAACAACCCCAGTTCCCTCAGCCGCTCCTCATAAGACTTGTTCTCCAGACCCCTCACCAGCCTCGTTGCCCTTCTCTGGACACGCTCCAGCACCTCAACGTCCTTCTTGTAGTGAGGGGCCCATGCATGTTTTCATATGTATTTATAAAACGTGTAAACATGGCTTCGTGCATTTACTCTGACAGCCATGGGTAAAAGCATAAAATAGTAATGCTTTGGGAATAGTATTAGAGTTGCAGAGGAAAGGATCTGGCTGGTCTGCTGGCAAAGATTTAGAAAGAAAAACAGATATCTCAATATTTTATTTTCTGAATTGGTGCTAGCCATTCAGATTAGAAGAATTAAATGATAAGAAGCTAAACATGGTAGGAGCATAATAAGGCTCAAAGATAATAGGAAACTATTTGGAATGAGACAGATGAGATAAGAGATTGTCTGTTTCTACCGTTTATAAGGTGCTCAACAGCTAGCTTGCAAGACACCCTGTCTGAACAAATGGGCCTACGCAGTCAGATTTGCTTCTTACCCGTAAGTTTCTTACCTTCCTTCAGAGCCAACACTCTGAGGGAAGAGACTGCAACATGATACCCCACACCAGATTAAACATGGTTACATATTTCCCACAGAAAATTTCAGTTACGATGGGAACAAGTTTTCAGACAGAAGCTTTTGGCTTTCACTAACATAACCATTACAGAAATTTCAACTTTTCTGTGGAAAATAGATGTATTTCATACCATATGAGACTATACATATTATGCTATATAATATGACTATAAATATATATAAATAT
>NW_008795018.1:8571744-8610223 GCF_000699145.1 Aptenodytes forsteri
TCAACAAAGAAAAGAGAATGACGATTACTTTTAAAGGGAAATTTTTAAAATTTACAGAATTGGCAGAAAAAAATTGATTAAATATTTCACCAGTGAAACCCAAATCTGTTATTTATTTCTCAAAATGGTGTGTCTTATATATCAAATGGGATAGATAGACAACTAATGCAATATAATAGCTCTCTACAGAATTCATAGTTCTATGCTGATGTAATAGTAACTAAAATTCCATACATATGTTGAAAGTACCTGTTACGATTATTCTGTTTTATACCCTTATGGAATATTCCTTCCTTTAAAATTTTTTGGTCTACAATAATAGGGCTCACAACAGGTAAAACTCTTTTAATTCTGACTTGATTGCGTTGTAGAACATATATTTTGATTTCTCTGACCTTTGTCAGATGTTTTGGTTCTATGGCTGTAGAAAGCAGCCATAGCTCTCATTTGGGTGTCTTTTCAAGACAGAAAGACTAACATGTTTAAGCTGCACAGCTTAGTCTTTTTATTTGACAGATCAGTGGCAGTCCCATTAAAATAAGATATATGCTTTTACATTAGCCTGACAAGGGATTACACTAAATAAAATGTTTTTGACTGGCATGAGTTTCCCATTACTCAATTTGTCCTTTGCTGCCAGAATAGGGATAGAAAAAGGAACATAACATGAAAAGTCCTTGTCCTCAGGCTCCTTGAAATTACTCGGGGGCCAGCAGTCCTGAAATTCATATGTATTATTTATTTAAGCTGTACTAGTGTGCTGCTTTCTAATCATGATAATACTAACATTTAAATGCATTTCTCAAAAATAAATACCATTCTGATTGATAATTCACTAATAACAGTTTTATATTGACATTTTTGCATGTGTACAGAACTATTCTTTCATCTCAGATACCCATCTAAAAATAGAATTTTTGTCATTCAACACATTATACTATTATTTTTCTGTTGTATTTTATTTCTGTGACAAGTCAGAAGGTAACGGCTGATGAACTCGTTCTGTTCCATGATACTTTTAAGCTAAAAAAAGTGATATTGAACCAAGGTCACCAGTGGAATTGGTCAGTTAGCACCTCTGCTCTCAGATGGAGAGTTCATGATCTGGTTTCTAACGTGACCAACATTACATCATTCAACACTTTATGTGACCTTCAAAGAATTCAGTCTTTGTCACACAAACTAAAGAAGAACCTCAGTCAACACAGAAAGAATTATATGGGTCACCAGATAGCCTGTCTTTTTTAAATGAGCCAAAAGAAAGGTTCCCACCTGCTCAAGCAAACAATGTGTGTCCTGATTGGAAATCACTCTTGCCAATTCTTTTCCTGCTTAGTGGAAAGGACACAGCAGAGTTCATCATTTCCACATTGCCAGCTGACATAGCCACCAGGAAAAGCCAAAAGCTAAAACAGGCTTAACCATCCCACAGAATCTTTCAGTCCATAGCTACAAAGTGTTGCTTCTTTATCTCGCAGAAGAGAAAAATCAAATTCTTGTGGTTCAGAGAACGCACAAAGTAATAATCACAATTAAATCTAGACTTTGCACATCTTATCCCTGGTTTTGAATCAGCAACTCAAGCAGTTCCTCAGTTTTTCGTGGAGTCAGAGGTTTCTGCCTCACCAAATCAAAAGTGTGAAATAATGACGCTTTACATCTAACAACTCAAGCGGGTTCACACTGGCTACCCACTTGCAGACACTGAATGTCTAACTCCTTTGATCCGAATATACTATCTCATTAAGCAATTTTTCTCAATAATTTTGTGTATGTAAACATTGAACAAAAGGCTAAATATTGTACCAAAGAAGAACTGAATACTGCACAGCAGGGTTTGATGCTAGCAGCCAATTGCCTCCCCTGCAGTTGGAAGACAGCTTGGGTAACTATTCCAAAGATTAATGAGCAATCAGTTCTAAATTAAACTAAGACCTATGTTTAAATCTTTTTCCCTCACACCCTTTACAAGTCTGAATTTGAGTTACACTCACAGAGATAAAATGCAGTATTTGGCTTTGTGTGCTGTAGAACATTATTAGCAGAGTGAAAAATTGCTTCTTTAGCATTTCCTTCACATTTTTCAGCTTTTATTTTCCAGAGCAATTTGAAAGGAAATGGACCGTGATGAGGTTTGCTGCTTCTGCACCAGGCTATAAACAGAAGTTTCCTGTCAGTCATTTCTAGAAACTATACAATCCCATTTTGAAAATGGAACAGAAGTATTAGATCTGTGAGACTCACAACTGTTCTGACACGCCACTTTCATATTGAGTTCAGCTTTTAACTATTGACAAAGCATTTAGATAGTATGAAACAAATAGTATAGCGAACAATGCGAAAAAGTGTCATTGAGGGCTTTTCAGCAGCTCAGTAAATAACAAGTTATTTGTGTTTACTCAGCCTCTGTAACTCTGCACCTCTACCTCTGTATCCGTTCAGTTTCTAAGTACAGTACTGATACAGAGCACAATACTGATAAAGTTAGGTGTTAGGCGCACATGCATGCAAGCATGCAACAGTAGTTACATATTGTAAGCACCAAGGTAGTTTTTAGATTAGACTAAGTAAAAGTGTTGTAGGATAAGAATACCATTCTAAACATGACCGCTTTTGGATAGATGGCAGAATGAACAGAAATCCATTTCTTACACATTTCTGTTCTAATTTCCCAACTGTCCTCTCTTTCCCTTCCTCCTCCCTTAATTCCAGCCTAAAAATGTGAAGCAGGAATTAAAAGACACCTCAGAGACTGCCAAAGAGATCAGGGATGCAAAAGTTACCCTATAAGAAAACTTTAAGAACATCTTAATTTGCTGTGTAATTTCCTCCTCGTGGTGTGAATTTGCCTCATTTTGTCCATGCACAACTTATTGTGCATGTATGTATCTACAATAAGGAATCAATGATATGTACAATCAAATTGTGTTTTTTACTTTTTCTTTGTATTGTGTAAAGAGCAAAAACACAGAAGATAATTTTGCTGAGTTTAAATCTGCTAAGGTTCTAAACATGTTGAGATTAATTAAGGTACAATGAATCACAGAGTAAATAGGATTAAGAATGTAATGTGGTTTAGTAAGATTCAGAAAAAAATTTGTCATGGCGATACTGGCCATTTTGATACTGAATAGCAGTCACATCATGTGCTGTTCTGACATTGAGAATCGGATTTTTCCTTCTCACTTTCCAGTATATCTCAAACAAAAGAGACATATTTAGCTTACAGATTTTATTTTTTTTTTTTTTTTAAATAACTAAATGAAAGAAAACCACCAGCATTGCATCACTCATAATCTTTGTACCTTCTTCTGAATAAAAAGTTGACAGCAAAATGTAGAAGTTTGTTTGGCTGGTATATCTAAAGAAATTTCCAACACAAGGCATTCTATTCAATGAAAAAACCCACCGGTGAAAATTACAGCATACCACAACTGTATTACAATACAGCTATTACAGGTCAACCAGGGGATGGTGGTTAGATAAAATACGATATCTATTGTGGAGTTCAGCTGTTATCTGAAAGCACACTCTTGAGCTTTGTGAAATAGATAAGAGGAAGCACTTCTGTGTTGGTGGAAAATACATGAACTGATTTAATATATATAGTATTGACAATGTGCTTAATATTACACAAAATACAGTAGCCTTCAAAACTCTGCCTTTTTCCTATTTGGGAAAATAATTATTATATGATTAACTTTTCCTGATACTTTCCATATACTCATGTAAAATCTATTGACATTGATTTTTTTAAACATACATACAGTTATTACATAACATGTATTTAATTTAAAAATGCAATTATTCTTAAAGTCAAGCTAAAGAGATGAAATCTCAGTGAAATTAATCAAAATCTGAGATTTTTTCTTAGGTGTTGCTAGCTAAATGACCTCATTAAAATATCCATCACTACTAGAATTTTTTTTTATAATCCTGATATAATCAATTGAACCTGGGACATACATTGCTCACCCGCATTGGGTAATGGACCTCTGAGCTGGAATACTACGTCTGTGTTCATCCTGTCAGCAGAGTTGGGATACAGAAACTTCATGTCTGTGTTCATTTTGCTGTCAGGAGTTACCATGTAGACACAGAGCTGCGCAAAAATAGTTTTGGTTCTTCTAGACTCAAGATATGCCAGTTTAGGAGTTTCTGTACCAAACTCACCTATTTCTAGGTATGTGACTGCAGAAAAAAGGTGAGATAGGACTTGTCTGCAGCCATCACCAAAGATAAGCCAAAAGACAGTATCTTGATATCTTGATACCTTGATTTTGTATGGGCCAGCATCCTTTCCATCTCTCGTTTCATGTACAGTTTTCTGTATATGTCTAGTTTCAGTACATAAATGATTCACAAGGAGAAAAAAAGTCTCTGTTAACATAGTTTTTGAGTGCTTTCTCCGAAAACACCACATACTGGAAGACTACTACAAATCGTCCTGAAGGTGAGTAATTTGGGGTATTTTCATATAGCTCACCACATGAAATGTCTATTACTGGTAGCTTAAGTTTTCCCATCATAAGCTAATGTTAGCAATTTATTTATCCATCACTATTTAGTTATGTAAACAAGAAATGTGAGTCATAAATAGGGAGACAATCATAAGTTCTTGTTTTTGAAAAGCTCATGTTCACATTATTTTGTCACCATTGTGTTAGAGAAATTATTGCGTTATATTCAAATAAATGGAAAGTAATGGAAAATGAAAAAGGAGTTGAAATGTCTGTGATAGAACTTCAGAATTTAATAAGTAACAATGTTGTACAATGGTTATTAATTTCCCATTTCTCACACACATTAGATTATAGTTTTGATTTTGTTTTTCATTAGTTGTTGATGCTTATTTACTTTGGGTGATTGGCTATCCAAGTGTGTCAAGAATATACCATTTTACAAGATTGGTCCCAGCATTACAGAGATTTTTCAGAAATGTAGTCTGTTTCTCTCATATATTGTGATTGAAAGCTTGACACATTTCTTCACTTACTTATCTAACTACCTAGCTGTCCCACTGTAGTTTCCACAAGAACAGCAAGTGCTGTCCTTCTTTATCTGGTGCTTCCTTGCCACCCCTCTGTCCCATTCATCATGTCTGTCTGTGAATGGTCAGCTCTGAAGGGCAGATCAGCCACAAGTCCCCAGAGGAGTCACAGATGAGACATACAAGGAAAAAAAAAGAACCAGGGACACTGCTAAAGGAAAGGAGACAGAAAGACTAAGCAAGCAAGAGAACTAAGAAGAGATTAGGAGAAGATCATGTCAGAAAAGATTAATTTGAAGAGATGAGGCATAAGGCATAATATTAGGAATTTTTATGGAACAGTTAGAGAGACAGGTCAAAAAAAAAAAAAAAGAGAGAGATGAAAAGGAGAGAAAGGAGAGGTGAAAAAGATGAGCAATGCCTTTCAAAGTATATCAGAAGAGCCGTAGACTGAAAATAAAAGAAACACATGGCAAAAAGGGAAGGATAAAATAAGTGGTGATCATAAAGAAGGAAGGAGTTGGTAATAAAACACTAAAGTAGGAATTTATGCAGAAATGTAAATGAACTGGTTAAATGTACGGGTTGGAGTAGACTTTATCCCAACAGACTAGGAAACCACCTTCAAAATGTAATTCCAACATCACCTGCAGTAGGGACCAAATAAATTATATGTCACCTTACCCATAGGAGACAAAGTTCGATTTGCCTACACTGCTGAGAAGCTTGCTCAGAGCCTACATTCACTTTCCTTTGAAAGATAAGACCATTCAGCCGATGCTGAATCGTATTTTAGTGAATGCACTTCACATCCATGGGTTTAGTTGGTTATATTTTACACACAGCTATCCTGAATATCTCTTTGTTAGCATGGCCCATGAACTTATTTTTTTTCTAAAGTTTATGGTCTGATTGTTGAAAATCAGGTTACCTACCTGAAAATTAAACACACTGTGAACATTAGCTGAAATTTAGACTTCAATTCTCATGAGAGCTTACAAGGAATTTGAAAATATATAGTTAACAGAAAGGTTAATCAAAAGTTAATAGTTCTTATGACTGAGCAGAATGGATAGAAAGTAGGGACACTTTAGTAGCTTTTTCACGTTAACTCATTTCAACTGGAAGTCTCTGAGGGCTGTAAAGTGACTATACTACCTCTGTTTCTCGGATGAAAACAGTCTAGGGACATACCAGGGCATTAGTGTCTAATCAATTTGACATCAGTTGAGGAAAAAGTGCAAAAAGCTAAATTTAGGAAATCAAAAGCAATCTACACAAAAAGTAGTACACAGATTAATCTTCTAAATAGATGCTGACAATGAGTAATCAACCCTGACAATATCTGGCAAAATTCTTACCTTGAAAAAGTGTAAATAAAGACATTGTATATTCTGGTAAGTGTAGATATACTAATATTTTACACAGGATGATAAAAGTCAGAATAGAATATGTAGAGAACAAAGGAAAAAAACAAACAAAAATAAACTAGGCTAAAGCAATATATACCTGTGTTACTGAAACACGCAATACATTTAACATTCTTTGATACAGAGTCTTGAAATATTTGTAAAATTAAATATTTATATGGGAAACTATTAAGAAAAACAGAGTATATTAAGGGGTAAATCACAGCATTTTCAAAATTGACAAAAGAGAAGGAGGAACAGGGTTAGAAACAGCCCAGTCTTATGAGAACACATATTTGACTTATTTGTTTGTCTGAAGGGATGTGATTCTTTTTTTTTCTTCTACTTCTTCACAAAAGGCTATGCCAGAAACATTTTTGGGAGGTCCTGTCAATCTACTCTATATAAACAATTAAAAATTAACTGGAAGAGAAACAGCAAGCTGCATGTTTATCTGCTGGATGGATGCTCTAATCAACAGGCAATAACAACATTTTCACTCTTGGGTCCTTTAAGTATTTTAATAACTTCCTATATTGAGCAGAATGTCTGCAGCAGGATGTACTGAGTAAAATCCAAGTCTAAAATCCTTAGACTCTAATATTTAGGAACCTGTACTGGAAAATGAAAAATAGTCATTTAAAGCTCTTCAGACACAGAATGGACCTTGCTCTCTGTTTCTTGTTGAAAAGTTTAGTCCCTGAAGCTTTGTGTAAAAGGAAAGTCATTACATCCTTTTCAGCTCAAGATAATCACCAAATGTTATCTGAAATTTGCAAATAGTTCCGAGATAACAGAAACACAAGTGTTGAACATAATAATCATTGAGAAAATGTCATTCAGCTCTAGAGAAGACAATCTGAGAAAATATAAAGGAAAGGGAAATCTTAGATTCAGCTCTTCAATTATCCTACAGCAAACATTGTATTAGTGATGGAATAAAGATGAATGAGAAGACATTTGTCTGGCTACCCCATTTTCAGGTATTATAGCAATAATGTAGCTCCACTACATTCCTCATGAAGGAATACAGCTAAATTAAGATCAGGACTCTGACATGACTACACCCTCACAATCAATATCATTGGGTGTTCTTTGATGCCTCTCCAATGCGCATTAAGAATATTGGATAGCCAGTCACCCATCACAAAGCCAACCAAGGATCACAAAGGACAGAAAACAAACATACTCCGTATCTCACTTTCCTCCTAAATGGCACTTAAGTCCAGTGACAGTAAAGGGGAAATAAAAACAAACAACATAATTGAGGAAATATTAAATATAAAAGATAACTAAACTCTAAAGTAATGAGAGGGGTTTTTGTTTGGTTGGGTTTTGTTTGTTTCTTTGTTTCTTATTTCCCTTATGGATAAGAGAATATTTTTTTTCCTAGAGACAGGATTCGTTTGATTAGTTTCCGATTTCTGAAAAATGCTACAAGAAAACGCTAAGTAGCTAAAGCTAAGTTTATCTTAACAGCTTAGAATTTCTTAGGGAACCTTAGAAAAACATAGTTCAAAACTGGCCCAATAGGAAACCTGTTATTAGTTGCAAATGTCCAGTACTGTCTCTGATATACACATTTACTATCCACATTTTATATCAGCTGCCAAAACACCATTCAGTGTTTTGTTATAAAATAGAGAGTGTGGGCATCTAGACGATTTCTGTACTATCAGATCAAACTGGGCAAACTCAGAAGACCAGCCAAAAATTGGCATCAATTTTAAGACATCCTGGCTAAGGTTAAGGGTGGATTTGAAGACAGAGCATCTCCAGCAAAGCTGACTTAAAGCTGAGGCCTAAAGGATCAGGCCTAAAATAATTACTACAATTTGAATTTTGGAATTGTTTGTCCTTTCTCTCATCTCCCCATTTCAGTCAAGCACATACGTTATGTTTCCTGAATGAAAGGGAAAGCATGCAAAAAATCAATATTTACTAAACATTGCTAAAATGATACCACAGATTGTGCCCATTATAATCACATGGGAAAACTGTGGTAACCATAATTTTGATACCACACAGGCACAACTATTGATCAGTGCTGATTTTTAAAATTATTTTAAGAGACATTATTTTTTTTTCCTGATGGACATTTTTCAAATCTTACAATGGTAATACCCAAGCAAGCTGTTCTACACACATGATTCACAATTCAGTAGTGAAAAAACAGCAAAATGTCTTCCAACTCTAATACAGGACTTCAGTTTTTGTCTTCCTGTTCCACTGCACAGGAAAAATTGGAAAGCTCCAAAATTAGAAGAAAAGGGTACATTTGCACTTTAATCACTTGTCTGGATTTGCTGCACATAAATCAGACATTCAAACCCCATCAGCATATCAGAAATTATACTCATAGAGTCTTACTGACATCACTTAGCAATCATATGTTATGTGTTTTATGTCACAGAAATTTATGGAATCTGGTTTTGGGGGCTTTTTACTCTTTTTTCTATTTTAAGTTTGGAGTTTGAATGAAGGGAGGAAGAAAAAAAGAGCATTAACTTTGTGATTTGTTGGAAATAAAATTATATAAACACAGACAATTATAAAAACAAAACCCTTCAATGAAAAAATATTGTACAATATTATTAAAGAAAAACAATAACAAAAAAAAAGGATATAGAAAACAACGTCATGCACTGAAAATGCCAGATACACCTATCTGACTGTAGATATGATTTACCCAGTCCAAGACAGGACTGCTTCATGTCTGCACGCCACCGCTGACAACCACTAATCCTCAACAAAGCTTTTCTGAGAAAATTGCTTCACAGTATTGGCAAACTTTCAGGAAATATACAATTACTTAAAACTTCTGTTGTGTAATTCTATGAATCCTGTACAAGTTGTAATCACTCCCAGAGTACTGTAAGTCAGTGTTAGTGAGAGATTTAGCTGGTCATCCTCTTTACTTATATAAATGGAAGAAAAACATTGCAATTACTTGTTATTTCTCAAGGAGGGGAGGTGGGGACAGTCCTTGGAACAGTAAGTTGCCCTTTGTCTTTGAAGTATAAGCTAGTTAAATACTGGAAGTGTGTTGAACTGTTCTATGTTTTAACATCATATTGTCTTACTGCATCTTTATAATTGGTACATATCTATTTCTCATTTCTTAATGCTTACACTGAGCTTTTATGGAATACTGAGTTTATATGTACACACTGAGCTGTTTGTGTATCATAAATATCATGTGATAGCAAAAATCCTTCTCAGTGCAATGACCTCTTTATACACTGACATTGATTAGAATTATAAAATTGATAGAATTAAAGTAAAAAATTAAGTATGTTCCAAAATAAGACAAAATAAAATCATGTAACAAATTATCTTCATTATCTTCAGAAAGCTTATAAGCATCCACCATCATAATCTAATATTTCTGACTAGTTTCTTATAAAAGGAATACTGAGAGACAGACTTGACAGCATAAGCTTAGTAGATAAGGACCATCCAAATACATTAATTTTAAAGGTAAATAGTACTATTTTGGTCATGTATTTGATCTCATATACAAAAGCAGTAGAGATTCACCTACCAATCTCTTACTTCTGTATGTAAAAGTACTTACTATTTTTTTATTAAAAAAAATCCAATAACCTTTCACAGATTTTCAGGAGTGGTTAATATATTATGCTTGTTGGTAAATCATGCCTATGGTTAAATACCTTAATCTTCAAAAGTGACATTTCGTTCTCCTTATAATTCTCCTTTAATCTCCAAAATTCAATTTTAAAAATCTGGATCTTAGAAGGATTTTAAAATAAAACAAATAATGACAAAACCAAAGGGATAATCATTATCAACAGTGATACATTTGATATAAAAGCACAGTAAATATGGGGTGTTCCATAAGAACTGAAATTTTTTGAGAGTTCGTTATATAATTATTTTCATTATAGGATTTATCAGAATGCAATCTACTACACATATATCTTCAGCAACTCATTTTTCTTGCTAAGAAGTCCCCCCATTTTTTTTGCATTTCAGAAAAAAAAAAAAAGTCTTACTATTCCATATCATTTTTCCAGCATAACTATTTTGAAACCACTGTTTAAAAAGCCATTAACCCAGAACAGTGAGTGCAAATAATACCTGTCTGAGAAGATATGACAGTCTACATTTTTCCCCCAGTACACTCTAACTACTCTGCCTGGCGGATAGCTTGTAAAACAGCTCACAACTCCCATTGAGAAAAAAGTATCTGCTTTGTTCCAAGCACATTCTTTAGACACCTCCGTCATTTCCACAATCTGCTGGCTCCTATAGCTATGTAGGGATTAAAATCTGCCTGGCAGTCACTCATATTAATTCCACAGAGGAGTGGCAAAGTCAAATGGTGCACCACTGCCAAGGCTTGAGTGGCACTGCTCCCACGCAGTCAGCTTCCCCAGGGATTGATTGCTACCACAGCAGCAGAGAATCTCACTGCTAATCTCCTCTGACTGTTGTTGACCTATCTCTGCCATCCCCTCCCAAGTATACAATAAATCAAACACATTTTACATGAAAAATGAAGTAATTACTCGGTGAATCCAATGGCTAATTGCACACGGAAGCCTCTGGGAGATGTGGGACAAATCCATGTCAGATTTTGAAAGGCAGAGAAAAAAGGATACTAAGTTAATAACTCCTCAAATACTGACAGACCGAGAAGGATTGAAATGCACCATTTCTTCAGAGAAACCAATACTCCACTTAAGGGAAATGGAAAATTCTAGCTATACAGTTTAGCTTTACAGCAACAACAGGAGTGATTTTGAGGAAACACCGTACCAAAAGCAACCAGGCTCTGGAGAAAAATGTCATGGTGCTGCAGCTTCTTATGTCAGATATCATTATTACACATTATTTAAAGTAACCTTCTCTTTTTTATACCCTCCTTGCTTTCCACCTGATCTGCAACTGTGTACTACTGAGTCCCATAATTCCTCATTCAATTTCAATCAGTTCACTCACTGCCTCTTTCCCCAGCTGCCCTCACAATTGCTCCTTATCCAGCCAAACCTTCCCCAAACTCCTATTACCAATGTATCCCTCTGGCTGCTTAGATGCCGTGGCATCTTAGCATCTTAGCCATCTTAGATGCTGGCTGAGCTGGCCAGCTTTTTCAGCCACGTTGCGGAGGGAGAGGAGAAAAGGGACTGGGACAGGAGAAAGCAGGTGAAAGAGAGACCAATCCCCTTGCTCCCGTTTGAGTTCCTAGCTAGCCTTTGCCCAAAGCAGATCACATCAGGTATGATTAGTTTCACCCTTGCAGCTCTGACCAGAATGAAGTATTTTTGTCATATTTGAGCATTGCATCTCATCATCTGGATAGTACTAGGAACTGTAAGAGACCAAAACATGTTCAGTGACTTTTTTTAAGAGGTGATAGTAGTGAAGTCCTGGTAAGTATCTACTGAACATATGTGCTTTTTCAACTTGGCTACATTTGCTTGGATTGTCACAGGATAGCAAAAGAAATATCCATGACAGAAATGCCAGTCCTCTGCCAAATTTCAAGGTCACTTGCAATTTAGCTTTGAAAAACAACACATTTTTCTCCAGCCTAGCTGCTGGAAACAGCTGAACCATTTTGGCAGATTTTTCCAAGTCGTCGTCCTGAGGTAACTAGCCAGCATGGAAAATTTTAGCCTGAATAGTTGTAGAACCTGCCAAGTCTCATATGTTTAGTGTGAGACACACATTTTTCACTTATTTCCTAGGTGTTCCCATAGCAGTTACATTCATCTCACATAGCTACAGGGCAGTGCTGAGATCTTGCCCACAATTCAAGACATCATCAGCAGGATACAGCTGATCAGCTGATGAGCTTTTTAGTGATGGGGAAAAAAAAAAAAAGAAAAAACCCTCAAAATCAAAAACTTTTCAATTAGTTCTTTAAAAATATGACACAAAAAAATTGCAGTGACTCTTGGAAATTAAATTTGGATGCCTGTGCTTCTCTTCTCTTTATTGGTTAGACTTCTCAGCAGGGGCTACAAGCCTAGTTACATCAGGGGAGATAATATCATGAGAGAGAAAAAGGGGAACTGAAATCTCTGACCTACAGTTTCTTTAGCTACCTGAAATAAAACACATTTAGACTCAAAGGGTTTGTATTAAAGATTTTAGTTCAGCAGTGGAACTTCAAGTCTTTTTAAAAGTAGAAAAGAGGAGATATTTGCCCAAGAGTTCTAATGTTTTAATACAGAGAAATATTCAAAAACAAAAAGCAAAAAGCTCTTGGGCATTGGAGGATCTGAGGTAAATGGATTTGATCAGATAAAGAGGAAGGCAATTATTTACATAACAAAAAAAAAAAAAAAATCCACAGAGGAAAAATAATCTTCCTTTCATGATATCTTAGAAACCATCAGACATCAAAACATTACTTTCATGCAGCTATGTTTTATTGTCTCCTTAGGTTAAATCAACATGCAGGAATGATTTGGAGATACTCAGAAATTAAAACCTTATTCCTGCTATCTATGTTTCCTTAAGTCTTCTTCAAAACATTTAACTTTGTTAGTCAAATGTACTTGCTTATGTAAAGCAAACACAGTTTCTTTTCTTTTTAATATAGCAACACAACAGTGACACGTCACAGATATGATAGATGATACAGGTAGTATTACAGTTGTTGCAGCAAAGATGTTAAACTTGGAAAGTATGCACCAATCAGTACTACAAGGTGAATAGATAGATGGGCACATTCAGTGGACATTATATTATATGTGTGTGAGTGTGTGTGTGTATGCTAGAAAGGAGAATCTTTAGATTACTTTTACCTCTTTTTAATGACTGCTTTTTCAAAACACCTCTGATTTTAGTTGTTTTGGCTTTCTAAAACCAAATTTCTGTCATCATTTCAGGGCACCTGAATGTCACTTTCTGCACCTCAAACTTGAGAGGGTAGGAAAGACAGGAGTAACCTGCTTTGATGCGTTCATATACCTCATGGGTTGGAGGAAAAAATGTTTTACTCTGCTGTTGATTGGTTAGACAGAGGAAGGACACTCAAAAAAAGAAGGTAAATGAGTTTGCTCTGAGCTTTGTGCTGACATGGCTAGCACTTCAGTTACCCTGATCATGTGTATACAAGCCTGAAACATAGAAACAACACAGGGAGTCAGTGGCAATATATTAGTGTCACTTAAAGACTATTTGGGGGGGGAATGTTTTTATTTCTAATTTCTGCTGAAAACCTGAAGATGTTCAGAAAAATGAAAATTTTAATGCTGTACAAAATAGCCCTTTTTTATCCCCAAATACTCCAATTTAAAATTTCTGAGAACCAGTATTTCCTCTTAATTATACTGAAGATGGATATCTACACAATTTTGTATACTTACATCATCAAAGCCCATCAATGTCATATTAAATCCTAAATATATTTTTATATTTACATATTTAAAACATTTTTCTGGCAAAATATCTTGCCACTACGGAAATGCAAATGAGTGCAATAAACGTACTAGCTTCTTAAACACTACCCCTTTCCAGAGAAAATGCACAATTGGGAATAAGATAAAGGAACTAAGAATTTTGCCTGTTTTCAGAAATGCGTATGTGTCCTAAACCATACCAAGTGTCATTTCAGTATAATTTTTTTATATTACCTTTTTTTAAAAATTTGACATACATTTTTTGTTTTTTCTCAATTATTACCCAAAAAAAGGTGTTGCATGTTTTATTCAGTGAAATGGTATGATCGCAGTGCTGTTTTCTTGCATTGTAATCCAAAGGAGTTTACTCTGGGTGGAAAGTACTAAACATGTTTTCTGAAATACTTTACTAATCACTTTTTCTTTTGAAGTGTTTGTAAAATCAGTGTGGAAACTCTGATTTTTTTAGAGGAGGTTTTTGCTTTTGCCTCACTCACCTTCAGTACTTTCACGCTGTCTTGAAAGGAAACACTGATTTTCTTTTTAACTTCACATTTGTTTTCTAAATACTTATTACTATGCCGATAGTTTTCGTTAAAACTCATAAAGGACAACCTTAAATCACTAAGGAAAAAAAAAAACATACTGCTACATATTGAACCAAGTATTCAACCTCTGAACTTCTTGCAACTCAATTCTTGGTGTATTCCTGATATAAGACTAGGCAGTGATAAGGCAGTGAGTTTGACGATAAAGCACTGAATCTGACACACTAAAGATAAACGAGAATTACTGATAGAAAGCTGCTTTGCTTTTGCCTTCGCTGTATGGGAAGGTGGGTTCATTTCCATCTCCCTGTCAGGTACCTGAAAACAACGGGCCTTATCCCTCCTTAATCTCAATGGGTTACCTTCATAAGCTCTTTAAAAGTTATATATGGAAGCTGGAGTAAGCCGATTAGCAATGGTTGTTTGCAATCGGACATCAGCAAAGTACATAATAATACTGCAGCATTACTGAGACTACAGAATGAGGATGGTACCAGTGGGAAGATATAGCAATGTTATTTAAGACACAGGAGGGTCACATAAAACTCAGAAAGTAGCCATATACAATTTCAAATACCATCTCTTTCATCTCGAAACAGCCATTTAAAATTTCCTGACTTTGAAGAGGGCACCTTTGCTGACACGACTCAAACTACAAAAGCTTCACTGTAGATCACTTCTAGGTAGACGTTTACTCTTTCTCAAATTTTGACTTTCTGAAGATCTAAAACAATGATTGATAATACCCATTTATGTCTATTAGGTATATTTTATTGAAATACCGTCTGTATGCCTAACACTCTCCAAAGTACATTTTGTATTTTTTACTGGATTAAGGCGGCTTTTAAAAATTCACACTAGCATTTTGTACTGGAACATTCCCTCACTAATATTTGTACTGTGACAATAGTTCAGTTATGATATATATATCTTCTCTATCTAATGTGGCAATAAAACCAATGCTGAGCAAACTATGATGCCTAATATTCCCTTCTGAACAGATTTTAGCCTGCCTTGCATCCTTCAAAATGGTATCTGTGTCAGGTTTGCCCATTTGTTTGTCCTGCATAACACTGAAAATTGAGAGCACAAAAAAAAAGAGGGAGTTGATTAAAAGTAAAAATAAGGCAGAATAGCATATATGTTAGCTAAAGTTCTGTATGATTCTCCTCTGAGATTAGACAACCTTTTGATTTAATTTTTCCTGACAGTTCAATATAATATCATAATAGACAGAATGTCCTTGGTTATGTCTTTCGGTTCGTCTCACTGTTTGTCCTTGTCTAGTGCAGATGCTTTGTCTGGACCACATCACCTTTTAGACAAAGCAAATAAACCAGAAAGTTTTTTACCCACAGTTTTAGGTGAAAGTAATATGAAGGGCTTATCTATGATATTTGTTGCAATTCTAAGTATTGAATTACTTTCCTTTCTTTAACATACAGCATTGTGGAAGGGGAACTAAGACATATGGTACCTGCCAATAGTGTAATGAGCATACATGCCAACTTTCAAGGCTAGACTTACCCCCTATTTACTTTAGAAACCCTCAAGGGTGTGTTCAGATATGCGCATAGCCCAAGCTCCTAAACATTCTCAGCATGTTAGTATGTTCCTGTAATTGTGTTGACCAAGCACAATCACAGCCAAGCACAGAATAGCCCAGACTATATAGTAATTCCTAAGTATTGTAGGGGTGCTTTGAGCCTTTGCCACAGCTGTGTTATAGAAAACAATGTGGTCGGAAACAATGGGTACCCGACTTGGTGGAGTAAAGCCCTCTCTTCACCTTGTGATACAGATACAGCCAGAGATGCTGACATAGTCCCTTAGAGGTATAAAGGTATCTAACCTTAGGGGGGTTGATACCAATTAACCTTAGGGGGGTTGATGATGTGAGGTTGATGACAATTAAATGATAACAGTCAGATCCTGAAAGAGGTTTTGTTGACATATCCACGGTAGCATATGATATTTGGGGTGGATTAGGTCATACAGCATATTTATATGATTGAAACTAATTCCTAATGCCTAAGTTAGAACAGCAATCATTGGCTGCTCTTCCTTAATGTATTCCTGTACACCTGGATATGAGGAAAACATAGAAATATTTGTTAAATGATTTTTCTCCTGAATCCTACTTTCAGAAGGAGAAATTGTGCTAGATTTTGGGCTGCAGACTTGTACATTGTAATAGGAATGTTAGCTTTGGTTATATTTAAACAACACAATTTAGTCCATGTACAATGCTAAATATTTTCCAGGAACATCACAAAAAGGATAAAAATTATAAACACATTTTAAGTGCTACATGTATGAGGCTATCACCCTATCCTTAAAACAGTGATATCTTTAAATTTCAACTTGCAAAGAGATACTACAAGAATGTAAATTTTTAATAATAATGATTCTTACTTATCTCTTCATCCATAAATCTCTAGTGCTTTGTTAATACAATCATTTTACCCCTGGGAAAACAAGGCAATGACAAGTGACATCTCTTTTCCCATAATATACCAGCAAAGATGGGAAAAAAAACCTCATTTGTCATGACCCAAGATCTAGTCACCCTGTTTCTTTCGCATTATTTGAATGTTCATATTAGAGAGATGGCAATGCAATATAGGAAATAAGGTAGATGAACCATTCTGATTAAACAGAAAGTAACTACAATCTTCATAAGATTATTCCGTTACTGTTTTGCAGTTATTGTTCCACAACCTACTAAAAATATTTCTAGATCTCCAAGCATATCCTAATTTCTCAGACTGGAAGGTGGAGTTCCTACTCTTGATGGTTCACATACCTCATTACTTACCATTTCTTCATTGTAATGATTGCAGAGCTTTTAAAGGGACAACAGAGGTAATCTAGCTTTGAAAAGAGGTAGGGATGAATGGAAAATAGTTGCTTTTCCCTTTGTGCATTTAAGGTGTACAAGAAATGCTGTGAGAATGAGAAATTGATCGGCTGCAGTTTAAGCCACTAGTAAAAATCTCTCAAGAATACACATTAAAGATGTTTTTAAGTAGGCTGATATCCAAACCCCTCTGAGATTGCTGATTTTTAAACTGATTCCTTTACTGTTTTTATCCCATTAACTAATACTTCTACCAGTTATTTAGCCATACTGAAAATCTGAGAGTAAATGTACTGGTAAACAAAAGAATGCATAAAACTAGACTCTGTAGGTTGCAAAGAAAATAATTTTATTTGACTTAAACCAATGATAACTACTACAGAAGGTGGCACAACTAAGACCTGTCTAAGCTCTGATTGCACATTTGTTTCTGTAGCACTGAAAGGTAAGTGGAAGTCTTTGTGAATGACCCAAAGTCCTTTTAAATCTATGGCTATGTACTGGAATAATTTGCATATCCAAAGAACAGGATAGTTACATTCTCTTTCCTACCCAGTTCCGTACACTCACATTAACTCTTGTGAATGTGGTTATGTACAAAAAAATCTATATAAAGGGTGATGGATGACTGCCTATTGGAGAGGCAAATCCCTTTTTGAGCTTTCAGTGCAAAAGGATAGCTTTGCATTGCTTACAAATATTGCCCTGTGCCTTTCTGGTCCCATCTGGCTTTCAGCACTGTGAGATAGTCACCCATCCATATATTCATCATGCCCAGTTCTCTTTCACTTTAGTAACAGCAATAGAATTAGTCTTGTTTCTTTTAAATGATGGTAAAAACAGTTAACTAAATACATAGACATTAAACAGACCAATAGAGGCAAAGACTGACCTGCTCTCATTGCCAACAAAGCATTTCAGTTCAAGTATCCAACTACTGCCCTTTGGATGGAGAATCACTGTGGTGTTATCCTTAATTTATCGCACCATTTGCATTTATCTAAAATATAATAAATAATGAAAACAAAAGGGATTGAAGTTGCTAAAATTATGTTCTTGAAAAGTGCTCAGACTGAACCTTATTAAGAGCTTGTTCCCCAACATCCTGAAAGGTTTTGTTCTTATTTTGATTTTTAAAGGCAAAACATAAACAGATACATGGTTGATTTGTATTATAAAATTAGCTGTAACAGAGAGTCTGCTGGATAGGATTCTAGAACTAAAATAAATTTTAAAAATTCAAAAAGAAACATACACCCAATCACACACCCAGTTCACTAGCCCACTTTTCTGGTAGCTGTATTTGGGAACAAAAGTGAACAGGAATAAGATAACACATTTTTAACAAGATATTTGATTGAGTGACCCAGTCCTCCAACCTTACTCCTGGCTGTAAAAGAGGGATATAAACACTTCTCTTCTCCAACCCTTTTTTTTTTTTTTTAAATGTTTAAAAAAAAAAAAAAAAAATTTACTTTATATTTTTTATAGCCCCTCATACAATGGGGTTGCAATAGCATTTGAGGTTTCTGGTGTTTCTTGAATATGAACAAAGGAAAGAAAGGGCTTTGTTTCATTTTCTTCGTGAATACTGTACGTATACATTAATAAGTTTTCAAGCAGTGAATTAGAACATCCCAAAAGATAAACTATATGAAATCCTCTGATGTAAGGATGTAGTGGCCTTTATCTTTACATATATATTGGCCATGTGTGAGACAGCATAATGTAGAGTAACCATAGCAACAATACAATATGTTGAGTAAATCAGCTTGAAAATCGTTGAGTGCCTTAGATATACAGGGCATACAGGGTTTTTTTTATCCTGTTGTTGGATCAGGCCCATACTAGTGCTTTATATGAACCAGCTCTATTATACATAAAAAGTCCTTAAACCTTCCCAAATTAAGCAAGAATCACTTCAGGTTCTAAAAATGATTGCACACTTGAATACAGATAGAAGAATGCTTTGTTTGGAGAATGCTTTGAAGATAAATTCTAAGCAGAGCTTTTAATCTACACAAGCAGTAAAATAAAGTGCAGGCCTGCACATATTTGTATCAGAGAAAATTTGGAGCAGTATATTGTGGGTGATTTTGAGGAAAACACTATTTTGAAAGTATATGATTAATGCAGTGTTCTAAAAAGCAAATAAGAAAAAAATCTTTTAAAATCAATTTTAAAAGACAATAGAAGTTCTGCGATCTAAAACCACAATTGTTTGCTATTTATCTTCCTTCAGACTATGACCTACACATTTTTAAGAGCTGAAAATCTGTGCTGATCATTAAAATATTTGAAAGGAAAACTAGAGAACTTAATCTAATTCCTGGTATTTGATCACATGGGATTAGGTTTCTGAATGTGTCCATAAAAATGAGGCAAATAATTATGTCCTCATGAGACTGTATCCATTATTATTTTTGTTAATTTATATGGTTCTTGATGTAATTATGTCTCATGAGACTGTATCCATTATTATTTTTGTTAATTTATATGGTTCTTGATGTATTTTGTATGATAAGAACACTATAAGAGCAGAGGACCATATATTTTCTCAGTTGCAATTAAGTAAACAGGTATTTAATTCAAATTTTTGGCAATCCCAAATTTATCATTAAGATTTTCATTTTCATTCTATTTACACAAAGAAATTGAAACATTTCTTAAATATAAATATCTGAGTAGAATATAAATGCTCACTAAACTAACTACATCAGGTGAGGTTCCTAAGTTTTCCCATCAAATCCAAAGTAAATCACTTTGAGCTCACAGCAGTTTAAATTCTTCAGAAGGTAAACCTGCAGTCAGTTTCAGTGTTATTTCACAGTTGTCATATTTTACCCTCTCAAATTTAATTGTGGTGAAGTCCAACCCTCCTGTATCCCTTAGTAAACATCACTGGGGGAAAATAACTGGTTTTATGTGTCTTTCCTTCACCTCTGCACTCCATTTAGCTGTAGGCAGCGTTGTGGAACAGCAATAGCCACAGCGCTGTTACAGAGATGGCAGCACACATCGGTACTCACGGACTCTAGGGTGCTTCTACGAATGTACCAAGGTAATCTGTTTTCAGAGTTATCGAAATGCACCACAAATTTAAAAATGGCTTTTGTAAAGAGTGACAAAAGATATAGTCATTAGCACCCAGCATCATTTTTCTTTCTTTTGTGGTTGCATAAGAGACGCTCAGAAATTTTTTTCCTGTTCTTTCCCATGGTGCCTTCTCTCCCTATGACTTCCATAGGCCAGCTGTTTCAAATCACGGTTTTTTACTAAACCATGCCTATAATAAAAATCTTCAAATAATAGATGGACCAGGTATGTCAAAAGCCTCTAACTAAATTCGGGTTGCCCGTTAGGAAGCCTTCATACCCCGTTAGCTGCTATAAGGTATACGTGATGTCTGAGAAAGCAACCTCTGACCCACTGGCTTTTTCATGCTCTAACTAGTAAGTAGGAAACAACAGGGGTTGAGGGGAGCTCTATGAAACAGTGCTCGTCAGAGCGTGACAAATTGGAAAATGGGCTCTTCTGTATTCTGTAATGACAAGAATATTTAATAGGCTATGTAGGGGGTACATTAAAAAAGATGTTAGCTAGCCTGAAAGTACACTCCTGGGGTGAAGTCCTAGTCCCACTGAAGTCAATTGCAAAAAGTTTCATCAGATTGAATGGGGCCATAATTTCACTCCTGGTGTACACTCAAGTGAAAATGTCTATTTAATTTTACAATAGATAGGAACTCCGATGTATGCTTTTTGATTCTACACAAAACACTGAAAATACTTGTTTAGGTAAAATGGCATAAGCCAGCATTACAGCTCCTGAGGCTTAAAATAAACCAATTTAATTTTGTCTTCCTACTTCAGCACTCTCAAAATGAGAGTCTGCCTTTAGGTGCTCAGTGGTGAATTATGTCAGCTGTACTTTTTTATCCCACAATTCAATAGGGTGTAGAGGACCATAAAGTGGATTATTGAAAAACAGCTTGCAAGAGTGCAAAATAAAATTTATCTAAGTAGGCTTTTCCCCCCTCTTGGCTCATAACTCCAATATTAGTAATTTTGCTCCTACTGACATTTATAAGAATTGTGACTGCAGAAAGACTGAAAAAACTACTGTAAAGAAGTGATCCAAGGGCTGGGTCATAAACCTAGGATCTGTGTTAAAGTCCTTTCTCTTCCAGTAATATCTTGGCAAAGTCACTTTGGACTCAATTTTTAAAGGTGTTAGGCTTCAAGAAATACAGACAGGCACAAGATTAGATTTTCAAAAAGCATTTAAGGTATCTAATTCTTTTCAACTTCTATGCTGACTTTACAGAATGGGGGAAAAGGTATAGATTTCTAAGATGGCCATAAGAGAACTTGCATACCTTACACATGCCTCATAAACATAAAGATACTGAGCACTGTGAAATATTTATGTTCACATAATTCACAAACATCTAAACAGTCACAAGAAGAGAAAGACAGTGACAATCAGGTCCATAATTATGATATCTTTCCTTAAAATGAGCAGTGTCTTATTACTCAATCTTATTTATATAAACAGACATACTGGGTGGTAAAGTAATAAAGTATGAATAAAGGTAGCAGACTTGGCTTGAAAATGATTTTGTTTTCACATGCAACATTAATTACCATTTGGATTAGACTAATGTACCACTTATCACTTGGAAGTGGTGTACAGGGAAAGGAGGAATAGAAGAAACTTTAGTGTAATTATTATTCTTTCTAAGTGAATCAGTATGCTTTACATGTCTCTTTTCTTTAATCTACTAGTGTAAAAATCCTTTTTTGCAAACTGCTGAAGAGTTCATTTCATTAATCCTTTAGGAAGAGTCTGTGTCAGATGCTTTAACTAATGGCTCTTAGCCCCCAGATGAGTTTGAAAGGAAAATATTACTTGGATCAATAATTAAACACCTGAGATTTGGGGTTACTTTTTTAAAAAGGAATTATATATTATTATTCTTGTCAACCTTGCTTGGCATTGACTAGTGACTTTAGAAATCTTCTTATGAGACAAATCTTTTATTTGCCATTGGCCATTTCCTTTAAGCTTAAATGTCCTAAACATTCTGCTTTGGAGAACATACCTTCAAAGTGCTCTTTAATCACTACTATATTAACTGCTGTCAGTAACCAGCCGCTTCCATGAATGTTTAATACTGAGATGACTGATTTTTACTAAAGTTTATATTAACCGTGGGTAAGTAAACAATTACAGTCCAGAAAATCTATGAATAAAAGGCATAAAGCACACATTGCAACAGCTTAAATTTCTCTTTTTCAGTACGACAAAAGCTCATATATTAATTCTGGTCTGCAAATGAGTCCATCAATTATGGATCCTGAACACTGTTATTACTACTTTAAGATAGATTTTAATATTCTTACTCATATTGGGTAGCACTTCACTGTGAAATAGTCTCATTATTGATTTTAATAGGACTATTTATTAAGTAGTTTTCAATATGAGTGAAGATTTAACTATTACCTATTCATATAGTCTAATTAGGTATTTTAAGTAAGGCACATCTACACTAGCATTTTAGTTTTGATCAGGAGTGCACTTTTGAAGCAAATCTCTTGAACTTCCCATTTACTGTTCTTTGACTCACAGCATAGAAAATTCTTGGAGCACACAAATAGAATTTTTCTTAGATGAAATTAAGACACAAAAGACATTCTAGTTGCCACCATTAATCATAATGGGTACTCAGTCCACGTGATCAAACCAGAGCTACTCTCAAGAGTACACATACATACCCCAAAACATATTCAGTGAGGACACAGGGTCCTCAACACCACTTCTTTCACTCTATACATCTGCTCCAACTGGGCCACTCCACTTACTACTGTGACATATTTCTAATGCATTCTAACCACTAACCAGCATTTAATCTGAAAGATGAAAATAAAACCAGTCCCAAATAAAAACTCTGAAATGTAGACAGTATGAATGCTGTGCCTTTTGCCAATTTATTTGTATTGGCCCACACTGCTTATTAGTTAGAAAATAAAAATAGGATCCTAAGTTCCCCATATGTTTAATGGAGATAGGAGGCATCTCTAGAGTAGTGATTCAGAACTGGCAAGTCAGTGATGTAAAGGAGACAGTGCTAATACTCTTCTGTGACTAGTTTATTCCCTTCTCTTTGACAGCTGGGTGGCTAATTTTATGTTTTAAGAATAACAGTGCAAAATAATGTAGAAAAACTGCTAAGGAAGGACCTCAGGCTGGACAGTTCCAAGATGCTCTGGCATAATATGTTCCAAGTAGAAAGCTGAACACCAAGCTATCAACGGGAGCTGTAAAACCATAAGCATCTCCCAATTATCATTTCATGACTTATAAACACTTTATCTCTCATTATCATTTTAGAGATTGCTACTCTATTTCTATCTACTTATCTCTCTATGCCCAGCCACTGAGCTCCTGCTCACTGCTAGGTTTCATTCTCTCACTTAATGTTTATCTCCATCAACAGCTGATTCAGCTGTTGGCCTAACTGATGAGGTGAAAAGCTTAAGTGGTAAGGGAGGGAAGAAAGGGAAACGATGAAAAAGTCAGGAAAAGGTAAGCCTGATTTGCTTCTGACAGAAAGAAACAGTGCTTTTAAAGTATAATATATAGTTCCTATCCCCATCATTCATTTTTAGTCTGTTTATTATATCACAGTAAACTGTAGAAATAAATAACATTGCTATATTTTTATTCTCATTTATTTTCAGGTCTTGAGGCTTTTCTTGTGTTTGTATGCTTATTTGGGTTTTTTCCACCACCTGTTGTGACAAAACTATGAGACAGAATTAAGCCACTGCAGGAGAAAATTTACTATAAATACTATTTCACAGCTATGTTCTATACAGGAAATATGGACAGAGAGATAAAGTTTGAGGAACAAGACTCTCTGTTGCAAAGAAAATCTTCCTTGTTCACGCAATTGGCTAAAAACAAGGAACTCGGCTTATCTCTGCCATCAGACTCCACTAAAGTAAATGTGAGTTTTATATAGTTGGGCTGTGCTCAAGTTGTCCTCAGTGGCACTTCATATCTCTAATAAAAGCAGAAAATTATTATTTATACTTTGTTCTTAAGATAAAACCAATATTCACTTAAGATGACTATAAAACCATGTGGGGCTGGGAGGGCAAGGAATGGATGTATGAAAAACTAATTGGGGTTTCAGAAATAAAGGGGAAGTTTACACTGTTAAGATAGTTAGACACACCTTTTTTCTTACAAACCTCATTATTACAAATACAGCAAGCAGCTGCTTTGACCTTGATTTTATAAATGTGAAAATGTAGTTTAGTATTTAGACAATTAATTTTCTAAAGAAATTTGTGTCTGTAGAAAGACACACAATCCCAGCAGAATAGTAAACATCAACCAGCATTTTCTTCCTGAAGAAAAGAGAAAAATTTATTAACTCTTTATTAACAAAAAAAAAAAAAAAAAGGGCAATGAAGCAATCCAGACTTCAAATTCAATCACTGTGACCCTTGCATTTTAGACAGCTATAGCAATTTTGAGTATTATTCGTGGCTGGTTCTTGGATGCAGCCAAGGACAGGAAATAGGCTATGACTTAGTATTTGTCTCAAGTTTGTGCCCTAATTCACCAACTGAACATACTTTTAAATCTTTAATTCCAGACTATAGTTTTCATCTCTTGATACTCACTGGGTTTTCCAGACATAAAGGAAAGCCTCCTGAGTTCCAATACATCAAGTAGACAGAATTGCAAGTTACAGGCAGCAGCAGTTGAAAATCTGCTTGTAGCTATCTCAGCTTGTAATTGCTGCTTCACAGCTGAGAACAGAGCCTGAGTATACGAGTATTCCTGCTTCGCTTCATATGTTGGAGGTGGCAGCTAAAAGTATAGTTTCTCAGCTGAGCCTGATGCCCAGCTGCACTTTCTAAGCCATGCATGCATCCACCTAGGTGGGATGCAGGTCTCAGGTGTGAACCAGTGCTGTTAACTGGTCATGAATACTATACTAGTGCTGCTTTCTCTCCAAGATGGAGAGAATCACATTGACTCGCAGAGGTCACTTGGTCTGCTGGTTCCTGCTGAGTGAACATAAGAAAACTAGAAAAATTTCACAATGGTAGTGGTAGTTTCAGTTGTTATTTCCCCACCAAAAGGATCCCCCCCTTAACTTGTCCTTTGCTCTGTCCAATAACTGTCATTTGGACATAGCAGATAAATCAGTAGCCTTGCCTAACCAAAGGTAAAGATTTAAGACCAGGACACTTAACAGCACATAACTTTAATCATACAATTTAAATTAGATTCCTAAAGAAGGCAGACTGTATCACTTATCATTCTCAAAACTAATTAGAGCTCCTGAGGTTCATTCTGAGATGAGAGTGGTGTAAGAGCTGGTATAAAATGGAAAAGAATATGCACACTCATCAGTCCTTTATTTTTAAGCAATTGGTTGAATATTTTGATGATGTTCAAACTGCTGAGCAAGCTGATCAGATCAGTGCCAGCCCATCTCTCACTGTAAGAAAGACACTTAATTATTCTGCAATTCTAAAAGGTCAGGTAATTTAAATTAAATACAAATAATTTGCAGGACATGACACATAGCAAATAAAATGTACCAAGAATCAATATACTACAGAGTTGTTTCTGATTCAAATAAATCAATTGGACTATCACATAAAGCCTGCCTTTGCATGTTTTTCTGAAACAAAAGAAAGCTTAAAGTAGGTATAAATCAGCCTGCTTAGTGCCATTTCTTATTGTCATATTTTCAAGTGTAATATGAAATAAAGAGTCAAGCTACCTGGTCGACTGCTGGGAGCCCACCTCTCAGTAAATGACCAATGCTTTTATTACAAGTGAGATGAAGCAAAAATGGACTGCTCTTAAAAACTCACAGTGTCCCTGGAGACAGAATGCACTATGCCTTCCTCTGTAACATTTTAAGGTTACCAATTACTCTTTTGCTAGATATACACACTGTAAGGATAAAACCTATAACAGATCAGAACAGTTATTTTAATTAGAATAAATGACTGGTTTAGCCTGGATATCTTTGATCATTGTCATGTTAACAAACTGAATAACAATGAAGTCTTCGAACAGCAGGCTCTGCTGGGATTTGTGTAGCACATAATGTCCAACTATAGCTAAAACCCGCTAAGCCAATGCTTTTGTTTCTTTATGCAGTTTCATCGTAAAGGTAAATGTTATCCAGTACAGTTATACATTAAACATCATCAATGACTGTTAAGTCTTTTATAGAGAATTGTCACTGTCAAAGGCTAATCTTCTTTCCTTTTTATCATTATTTTTCTGCCTCACAAAAGGCACAGATAGGGTTTATACAGATACAAGCAATGGCTGCTCACACTCATTAGACTTATCCTACTTGTCTGGGTAAGAGACAAAGGTGCACTTAAATAAAGCTTTCCATCCTAATGACACGAGTAGACAATGCAAATGTTCTGCTCATGCTTTTCATTAATTTAGCTCACTTTTGTGTGCTTACTTTCCTATCTACCTTCAAAGAGAAAGAGTAGGAAAAGACAGAGGCAAACAGTTATATAAACTCACATACATTTTAATGTTCCACCACTGCTAGCACTTTATTGTGTCTTGAAGATGCTGATATTTTCATAGCAGACATTTCAGATCACAAGATGAACTGTTTGTTCTTTCAGTCCCCAGGTACAGCTCATCTCTGTGTGTTCTATTTGATTTAGAAAAAGCAAAAACATGTGACAGCAGGACTTCTTATCAAATAAGGCCAGTAGTTTAAAGAAGCTTTAATAGCTTTAAAAAACTAAAATAAGACAGCCTATCATCCTTCAAAACCTCTATAGGTTTTACAAAGTGCTGGAAACAGAGTGACTTGCAGTAAGCAGGTGCTAGGCATCTGACAGAGGAGTTCATAAAATATAATAAAACTTTCTAGCTAATAATGAAAAAAAAAATTCTCCTAGATCATTATACAGAATGGTTAAAGCATACCACAATTTGACCTTGCAGACAGAGTCATCCAGAACTGTAAATTCGCAGTGACCTCCTTGACACTGCTTCATCATCATCATCATCATCATTTTATCATTCCCACAAGCTCACCAGTATTGATTCACTGCTTCAAAAAACAGCCACACATTGTCACCACTCCGCACTACAACTACCTAGCACCTTGCTTTCAGCCTCCATTTGACACAATGGGCCGTATGTCCTTAAATGCCCCAAAACCTGAGAAAAGCAACAGAGGAATCAGTGGCCAAATGACTCCTCTCACTGTGAACAATATCTTACTTGAAACCCAAAAGGAAGAAGGGTTTTCTTTTCTTCCCTTACTTCCCTTGTTGCCAGTGCTGGCCTACTGACTCAAGTCCTGCTGTGGTCCTGCAGAGAGGTTTTGTAAATCCAACACAATTCCTGTACTTTTTACCAATAGTTTACTGGATAATTTAGCATTTTTACTAGTGAAGCTTACAGATGACACAAAGATTGATGGAGTAATAAATACTAAAAACACGTTACTTTTACAGAACGATGCAGATCACTGAGCTCAAAGGCCCCATTGAACAAAATGCATTTTAATAGAGCAAATAAAAACTAATGCACCTGAGAATTAACAATTCAAGCTGTACTTAAAAATTAGGAGCCTTAGAAAGCAGTGGCTTAGAAAAGGATTGTCAAGACCCTGGGGGCACTCACAGGACTCACTGCCCCTGCCCAGGCCCCCCAGGGCCTCCGTGTACCCTGCCCAGGGCCCAGGACCCCCTTTCAGCCCCCCGGGACCGTCAGCCTCTGCCCCAGGACACTGCAGCAGGGTCGGTCTCCAGCTCCCCACAGCCTTGCCGTGGCCGGCCATGGGCCCTGCTGAGCCGGGGCCACCCATGCACCCATGGCCTGGCTTGGCCTTGGCCTGACCCCAGGGAGGTTCCCAATGTCCAGGGCTGGGGCTGCCCCAGTGTCCCCCAGTTGCCCTGTCCCTCGCTGGGGGGTGGGACGGGCCCTGGCTGCCAGGCCCTACCCTGACAGACCCCATGGGGAGCCCCCACCGCTCCTGGCCCCAGGGAGCCCCCAGTGCATGTGATACCTCAACAAGTATTTGGGAATCAACATAAATAATCACTCTCTACTCAGTGCTATAAGCAGAGGAAATATTTTAAACTTTGCAGACTTGACACTGGTTGAGATGATAAAAACTCAACCAGGCATGCACACTTCAGTAAATATTAAGAGAACACAGGAGCCAGCTCAGAGGTCATCTATGAGAAAAGTGAGTGTGCGACTTGGTCATTGTTTGCAAGTACTTGCACATCCAGAGCAAGAGGTCTGACAGTGGCAAGTTTCAGTCTTCCAGACTGAAAAACAGTATCAAATGGCTTGAACCTGAATTTAGGCAAATTCAACCTTGAAACTAGACTTGATTTTTCCAGCTGTGTGGGTGAGTAATCACTGGATGGCAGGATCACAGTAAGGACTTGCACTAGGTCCCACATGTGTTGTAACTGTAACTCACCAATACCATTTAAAGATTACTTGTCTTTTGGAAGTGTATCTTCCAGTCCAGATGTAGGAAAATATATAGTATGAATTCAGGAGTTCACCCAAAGTAACAGTGCAACCACTGGATTTCTGAATGCTTTGACTTGCCTCATATATGTCAGGTGCTTGCTCATGCAACTGGCAATTTATGTACGCTGCCCAAAAGGAGGGGGACTGAAAGTCACTCAAATAAAACAATAAGCACTCTAAAATAATGATATGGGGTGCTTTGAACGTCTTTTTCTTTCTGTATAGATATAGATGTGCAGATCTTTTGATCTGTTCTGTTTTAGCTTCATAATGCTTAGTTGTGTTTAATACTGTGCTGGTGCTATGCTTGTTCAGTACTTCTGTAAAGGGCTGAGACATAGCCCCATATTTCTGTCTAAATTTAACTTTTCCCTCCTTTCCTTGGATTTATATAATCTGTGACCATTAATATCATGACTTGGGACAATAAATAAATAGAGAAAAAACATGAAGTTGCTGGATTCACAGGTTCAAATGGTGCAAATGTTACACCTTCCTATGTCTGAAGATATAGGAAAGTTTGAAAATAGAGGAAAAAATGAAAAATGAGCTCACACTTCACTGAGCATGTTATAGAGACTGGTAATGGGAATCACATTGGTATTGTGATTGAATATTGCAATTGTTATATTTTGTTAAGCGTATCTTACATTTGTATTTTGTTTTCAGTATAGTTTGTATTGCTCCGCTAAATCAGAAATCCCGTGTAACATCAATTGTCTTCAAATAAGTAAATTTGATGTTAAACTTTACACCCTCATGCGTGGAATATCTAAAAGAACTTGATCAGAGAGTATTGGACTCTGACACTTTATAATAAGTAACAAATTCAAGTCTCTTCAGTAACCACCTGCAGCTCTTGATACAGACGTTAAGCCAATTCTAAAGCTGGTGTAAATCAGAGTGGTTTCAGTTGTAAGTGAAATTATGCTAATTTACACTAGCTGAATATCTGATATGTGAAGTCCACAAGATACGGAAGACTAAGCACATGTTTAAATGATTTACTGAATTAGGATGATAATGAAATTTACTTATTGTTAAAGTGCATTCTCTCCGTCAGATTTGGAAGGAAAAAATAAGATCTTATGTAAAAAGTATGCTTACCTGATTTTAGACATGCAGACAAAGGAAATCTCATAGCTCCTTTAGAGGCTAAGCTGAAGAGAAACAGTTGAATGGCAAATCACATAAACAGGAGGATGCAGAACATAGTTATTGGCTGCAGAAACTTATATATAACTCTCCCATCATCAAAGAGATCATAATACATGGGGAGGAAAAAACCCTCCCTAACATCTATCTGGATATACAGAACACAAAAATTTTGGGGTGTTTAAGGTACTATCTCATATTTTGCTGGTCTTTTTTGAGCTGTGTGATACAGTTTTCTTCTGTTCCGCATGGCAGTCTCTTTCTTTTTGTCAATCATGGATTTAGTAAGTCTAATAGATTATCATGTTGCCGTAGCTGAATAGGTAGGTGCTTAGCACTGGTCACTCAGAAATCTTTTCTTTTTTTTCTGATAACTGGAAGTAGAATAGAACCTTCTTTAAAAAAAGTTTGTCTTTTACAAGAAGATAACCTCTTTTTGCTAGCTCCCCAGCACTTTTTCATGGAGACAGCAGCCCTTCAAAAGGTGGAACTGATTGCAGGAAAGGACAACTTTATCACAGTTTTTTAAATGTATGTTACCCTGGAAAGGCTGCAGTCTAGTTAAACTAAGTTCACGATAATTTTCTTTCTCTGCAGCAGTGAAGGGGAGAAGCATTCTGTGAGTTTAGAAACTTCAGTGGCAGTGTGAAAGCCTATGAAGATCTGACAAGGTATATTGTCCCTCAAAGGGATCTACAACTCTAAGAGAAACACCTTCTTCCCTCCTAAAACTAAACAGAATCGAAAAATGGAATAAATGTAAAAAAGAATACAAAACCTGATGATCAATCTCCTCCTGATCAGAGCAGGAGAAAACAATGAAATTGGCAACAAAATGTCTAAATCCCCTAATATTATTCAAAAACCTCTGGTAGATTAGCATAGTGCATTTGACATGGATGTACCAGTTTTGCCAACTTAGTTATTTCAGCAGGAAATTAAATTTGACCTGAACTATGCATCAAACTGTCACTTCCATTCACCCAAATTAAATGCAACTTATGCTGTCTGAGCAATGTGATCAGAGAATTAGTTATTAGGTATTTCTTACACAACACCTAAAGTTTAAAGTTCTCTGAGGAACTGTTGGGGTTAGTCTTACATGTGAAGCCACAGAGGACACAACTAAAAGTTTATGTACGCTTACACTGCTGACAGTCATCAAGGGAAAAAAAAAAGAGAAAAGGAAAAGCTCTGAAAACTTGAACTACTTTGGTTTCTCTGTAAGAGCAATTAACACATATTCCCAAAGGAACTACTGAAAGAAGAAAAGAAACCAAGGATTCCTTTTGGGGAGGATAGTAACTGTAGGAGGCATTAAATATGCAAGCAGCCATTAGGCATGATTAAAGATTAATTCTGTGTCATAGACAGGACCTGGGGTCATTACAGGTCATGACTTTCATCTTAATTATTTGGCTTACCATTTTTATTTAATTAGCTTGGCTTAATGAGTCTTTGGTTATAGATGTCTGGCACACTGGATTATTGTGCAACATTTATTAAGTAAAAGGCTCAGCTATTTAACTTCTTCTTAGCAGAGATCTTCCACAGTCTCAGCAATAAGATTCTGGATAAAACTGGAGTGGATTCTATGTGAGAACATAATGTTACAATCTTATTTACCGCTCCAAAATCGGTATTAGAGGTTCTACTGAATTTGGTGGGATGTGTGAGCTCTTAATTTGATGGTAGTGTTTGAACAGAAAAATCATCTTTCACACTTGACTTTTTTTGGTGCTGCCTATTAAAATAATTACATTGGTAAAACTCTCCAACTTACCAACTCTCTGTTGGTAAGTCAACACTCATAGCTCTCACTAGGCACTGTGTATTGCACTCGCCACGTCAGGGTATTTCAAGTCTTTGTGTTCTGTTTACTGCTTTTTAACACAATATAATCAATCAGAACATAAAAGAACTCATGTTAAAATTAATTTAAATCAGTTTTTATCTAAACTGCAATAAATATTTCCATAATAGAGATATGACCAAGACCTTCACATACTTTTCAAATAGAAAAAAATTTTCTTATGCATTTTTTTAAATTTAGTATTTGCATTCTGCTTTAAAGGCCTATCTTTTCTTTCCTTTAAAACCATAAAAACTAATAGTTTATTTAATTATCCTACCTCTTCCTAAACTTTGCCTAACAGTCAAATAAATCACAAGTATGACTGAATCTCAATGCAATGTGTTTTTCCCTCCTGTTTCAATTAGAGGGGTAATTAATCAAATAAATAATGATTAAATAGAGCACCTGTAAGAAGGAAAGGACTGGGGGGGAAAGGCTTATGATGCAAGCATAGCTAGGGAAACTGGAGATTCTCTTTCTTCTTCTTTTCAGATCTTGTGTCTTCCATACCAGAATGAAAAGAAAATTACACTGTCCTTGAAAGACTTGAAAAAATAATCAGAACTTCAGAAAAAACATAAGTGAAGAGGAGGGTCCCTTTTTCAGTGCCCCCAAAAATGGATAGGCTTTCTCAAGGCAAAAAATAGTAAAAGCAGGACAGAAATTTTGCTGTGAATTAAAAGTGTTCTTAAGGCACAGAAAATACTAGGGAAGAGAACTAAGGCCATTGTGGCCCAGAATAAAATGAAGACAGCTAAGGCTTAAATCAGACTTCATGATATTCACAGAATTAACATTAGAATAAATTTGCAGCATAGCTGGTGCACAAATTAGTCAGATATACTGGTAAGCTACTACGTAGCCTGGTACATACTGGTTTAGAATCTTTAATGACACTAAGAATCCCGGTTCATCTAACAGCTACATTCAGGATTTGCTGAAGGACGAGGCTAAGGGACATGAAGAACAGGGAGAAGATGACAGCCCTAAGGTCACATAATTAACATTTTTGAAACAATGGAACAAATTATAGTTCAGTAACATCTTTGTTACTTTCAGGCCTAGAAAGTTTCTGTCAGAGATAGCAAATGTGCTTGTATGAGCACTTTGGAAAGGACAAATATTTTGCCTATGGAAAGAAAACTTTCTTTATATTGAAATATTTGGAGGCGGATCAAAAGAACAAAAGGTCCTAGAAAAAAGAAGGGAATGCATTCCCTGGTATCAGGCCTGCTAAGAGAATGGAAGACTCTATCCAGCAACTTTTTGGCATAGATTTGTTTCGATATTGGTACAGCAACAATAGGACAGATGTTCTTGGCCATTGATCCCTGTAATCATGTTATTAAAAAATTTATATCCAGAAAGAAAGTTAATGATTTAATGGACTCTTAACAGTTAATGATTTAATGGACTCTTTTATCCATTGAGCCCCAAACGCAGCCAAGTCAGCTGCAAGTTCTCAACTGTGCATGAAGGATGAAGCCATTCTCTTGTTATGAAGCTAGTGTCTCTTCAGCACTCACTGATGGCTGAGCAACAGGCGGATTAGCTCTTAATTGTTTACCTTGATAGTGACCAGAAGGCTTACAACAGAATAAATCTGAAAATTAAAATTCAGATGACACCAAATTCAATGGCAGCTATTAGCAGTGCAATTAGATTTGTTGATTAGAAATGTTTATGAAAGTTTTTCAGACTGTGAGTTTGTGCCAGACTCTGAAAAAAAAGGCCTGGAACAATCTGAACTGTAAAGCTGCCAAGACAGTATCTTCTGAAAATGTGGCAATTGCACAGAGGTCTATCCGATATATCAGATAGATGAACCATTTAGAGATGACAAATTCTACCAACTGAACAATGCGACCTTGGGGACTGACTTGGGCAAATCTACTTAGACTAGGAAAAGAGTTCAAACAAGCTAATCTTTTATGCAATGGCAAATACTTGTGATGTATAACTAAGTGAATTTGGGGCCAGGAATTATCTTTGTGCCTCAATTTGCTACAAACTGAGCCTCTGACTTAGTACCTTCTCTTCTCCATGTGGAAGGAAACAAATATAAATCAAAGCTGAAAATGCCTTACTTTAGTTATTAGGTATTTAACTGAAGACCACATCAAGTTAAATCAAAGTTGAATCTTCCATACTGTTCCTCTGCCTGATATTATACTGATAAATTCTGTATACCTACCATCTACATCATTTCCTCTATCACCTATTTCCCTTCATCAATAACTTCCTTGGCTTCGTTCCCATCTCTTTTTCTCTTCTGAATTTCTGAAGTAGGGACTGTGCCTCACTACAGGGAACCAGCATTTAGTTTGGTATTAATAGAGCTTTACTATAAACACATGGTGCACTGAGCACAAAGAGAGAACTGATACTCTGGAATGGATCCAAGATCTATTTAGTTCAATATCCTGTCTCTGACAGAGGAAGATATAAGAAACCTGCAACAGTCAGATCTAGGGTTATTCAATCTAAAAGACAGAGAATACTTTAACCTTAAGGTTGAAATATTCATTTCAAAACAATGGTTTATGATTTGTTACAGGAAGTTAAATGATTTGTCAATGTCATTCTTTTTTTAAAAACCTCCTCAATATTTGATCTAAACCATGTCCTGTCTTAATGAGCTCTATTAATCCATTTACATGTACATGAAAACCAATAGTAAACCTATAAGCATTTCTGGACTGCACATTTAATTTTAATTTACTGTCCTCTTTTTCTTTTAGAATTTGCCATGTGGAAATATGTGATTTATAACATAAATCAGAAAAAAATATTATAACGTTCCTCATTTACTCATTTTCTTTTGCAGTAGTTTTTGTTTCTTTCAACAGAACTTTTCCACACCCCTCATGATTGTATTACCTATTGTTGAACCTCTTTTTGTTATGTGATATCCTTTAAGATACAGGATGGTCAGTATTATGTAGTGTTCTAGAAGAGGTATTTAAAGCATTATGATTTCTTTTCTATTCTTTGCTGTCCGTCTTCTTACACGTGTTAAAAGCTTGGGTTTTTTTTTTACTACATCTATATGTTAATCTGAATTGCTCCATGAGTTCTCTACCATTATACATTATACATACACACTTTTTTTTTAAGTCAGTATATCCAGTTTAAAAGACTATCCAATTTAAAAGGCTATAAATTATAATATTGAATTCAACTATAAGCTATTTTTCCTACAATTTGAATGTATTGTATTGTTTCATTTACCATTTGTTTCAGCTCCCTTGGATATCTAAAAACCCCCATGATTTCTCTGATCCCAAACAAATGTTTCTTTGACATTAAATATGTCATCTGCAAATATAACTACCTCATTACTCTCTGTATTTTCAGGCTATTAATATGGATATTTAAAACAAAGGTGGAAAGTAAAAGACCAAATACAGAACCTGAACTCAGCCTCATTGCTGAAGTTTTCCCATGAGAAAAACATAACACATAACTTTTTCTTTGCATCCTGTTTTATCCAGTATTTGACCTCTGACAATATTTCACTTCACCATGTATAATTATATTATATACTGTTATAAGGATATTAGCAACATTAAAAAATGAAGCAAATTTACTGATAATGGACTATTGCTGGGTCATCAGAATATTCCTTCAGTTATAATCCCATATCGTCAAAGATATTCAGTACTGAATGTCTTTCAAATAATTGTTAATGTTCTGTTTTTCTCAAAACAATAATGGTCTCTTTTTTAGTTTTCATCATGTGAGAAACATAGAAAAAAACATCAAAGTAAAATTAGAACAATTCAGAAATGGCCATCACAACTCTCATTAGCAAAAATGTATCATCCAAGGATAATGCCACAACAGCGTGATACTGGGAATGGTCTCTATTTTAGGTGGTAAACAGACAGGAAAAAAGTCAATGGTTGTTAGGTAGTGCATTTAGTTATTTACTCAACACTCAGTTCCCTGTGTGTTGTCTTGGTAGCTTATCTTGGATACATTCCTGAACATAAACAATAGAAAGAGTCAATTTTCCATGTCAAGGAAAAGTATGTTAAAGCTTAGAGTAAGCCTTTTATATTCAGCAGCTAGCTTAATGAGGTGCTATAAACAATTTATATGACCGAGTTTTCAGGGGAAAAAAGTTTCCTCCTTTCTATTTTCTCATTTTGCATAATGCTTTTCCTAAGGGAATGGCATGAGGGAATGGGGAAATCAATTGTACATCAAATTGTAGAAACACTGACACAGTCTTCTAGATCACTAAAGTTATCAGGTGGTAAGTGAAAAGTGTATATAATTTGTCCATCAGAATTTGTCAAAATATTGTATGACAATTCATTAACCCACATTTCTAATCACATCTGGCACTAAAATTTTGCATCTGTCTTGCTAACAGAACATCACCAAGCCAAATTTCTAGAGGGATAAAAATAGTGCAACATAAGTAAAAATCTAGTTTAACTGATGAAAAAATCTGCTTAGTGCTGTCATTATTTCCCTCCCCCCGAATTTCCTGATGGTTATTTGAGGTTAATTAAGGAAACAAAGTCCCACAAAAGATGGAGTCAACATTACATATAGAAAACAGGATGATATGAAATAGAAAAAGTAATGGAGTGATAATAACTGAAAAAGGAATTCATTCCTTGGAAGAAAATGTGTCTCCACATAACCGCATAATCTGTGAAACATCAAAAATACAGATTTGTTTATTTAGTAATGAAGAAGCTAAATTCACTGTACTGCTACCCATAAGGTTCAATTGTGTATTGTTTATGGATATTGATGTCACAACTGATATCAATAGAAAGTGTTTATAAACACCCAACTTACCATTATTTAGTTATTTTTTTCATAGTTTTTTAACTAATTATTTGTAATACTTTATTCTCCATTTAAGACTCCGGCTCTTCCTGTTATACAGTGAAAATACACCATCTATTTTAGAATTTGGTATTGACTGTCATTGCTATATGCACCAAAAGTACAGATCAGAGAGGATTTCAGCAATCTTCCCTTTATTCATAGAAATCTCTGCTTACTTATTTTCTTTTTCTGAAGCAACAGTGTTGCTACAGATTCAATTTTCATACTATGATTAAAAAATAAATAAATCTGATACCACTTCCACAGTGGCCTGTTTCTGCTCTTTCTATTCTTTGGAATTCTTTACTAGTCAAAAACATTTAAACGAAAAAGTTTTGTCTTTGGATTTTGAACTAGAAAAGTCCATAGCATTTGTGCTTTGATCTGAAAGAAGAAAAAAAAAGAAAAAATAAAAGGAAAAAAGGGAAAAAGAAACCCGAATGTACAACAAGAAATACTTATAACCTTCGGTAAGTTTTTGGATTTGCATTTTCCATGAGGAATGAAACTTTCCTTGTGGTTCATATATGAAACTAATATTGCCTGAACCTGTTTTATTCATGAGTACCAGATGAGGATCAAAGCATGAAATTAGAGATGGTAGCTCACAGGAAGATGTGAGGGCAAGGATATAGTGAAAAGCTATTGCCTATTGATGAGAAAAGCAGCTATATTCCTCACACTCTGAAACCTGTACTTTGTGTTTACCTTCTTGCTCAGATTTTATATATATGTATATCCTAGAGCTCACAAATGTAGACCTAATACATGAGACTGGATGGGATTCACCTGAGGATATTAAAAGAGCATCCTGATATGACTGACCGCAAGGCTGAGGATTTAGCTAACAGAAATCTCATGAAGTTCAGCAAAGAAAAGTGCAGAATTATGTACCTAGGACAGAATAAACCCATGCACTTATACAGACTGGGAAGCAGCTGGCTGAGTACCAGACCGACTGAAAATGATCTGCGTATTACACTGGATGGCAGGTTAAGTAGGATCGAACTCCGTGCTCTCATTGTAAGTGAGGCAAACCACATACAGGGCTACATAAGACTAACTGCGGTCAGCAGATAGAGGTAAATTATTATCTTCTTCAACTCAATCCCTGTGAGGCTGCACTTAGAATATGTGTCCAGTTTTGTGTCTCAGTTCAAGAGAGATGCTGGAAAACTGGAAAGTACTCAGTGGAAGATGACCAAGGTAGTGAGGTACCTGCTTGCCAGAGGAAACTGAGAGAGTTGGGTTCGTTCAGCCTGTTGAAGAGGAGGCGAAGAGGAGGATAAGCCTACAGCTACTTGAAGGACGTTTACGACCATAACTCAAACTCTTGGCAGTAGCAAATTGTAAAACAAGAAGCAACCACTAGAAGCTGTGACTTGGGAGGTTTACATTTGGCATTAGGAAAAACTTTTGTACAGCACTGGATCAGGTCACACAGAGAAGTTGTGAAATCTCCATCTTTGGAGATTTTCAAGACTCAGCTACAGAAAACCATGGGTAACCTGATTTAGTCAATATTCAAGAGTCTGGCTTCATGACTTCACTGGGGAGGCTGAACTACACAACCTCCCGAGGTCTCTTCCAACCTATATTTCTGTAATGCAGATACATCTCCTCCTGTAGATGGAAATATGAGTAACGTTTCTTAGAGAACAGTAGGAATAAATACTACAATAGAAAGTTGCTTGACCAACCTGATCTCCTTCTATGAGCAGGTGACCCGCCTAGTGGATGAGGGAAAGGCTGTGGATGTGGCCTACCTGGACTTCAGTAAGGCCTTTGACACCATCTCCCACAGCATTCTCCTAGAGAAGCTGGCGGCTCACGGCTTAGACAGGTGTACTCTTTGTTGGGT